>NC_142181.1:5823968-6143718 GCF_026936395.1 Plectropomus leopardus | reverse complement strand
AGAAAAGAAAAGAGACTGGCGAGCCAGGCTGTAATCATATAGGTGTTCTGGGGGTTGGCTTCCAGACACACACACACACACACACACACACACACACACACACACACTCAGCACTAAAGAGTGAGCAAAGCCTGGACGAACAGCCTGTGATTGCCCATCAGGAAATGGTGCCGTGGTGCAGTCTTAACATTTCAGACTGAGCTCTTTCTTCTCCGGTTTCCTCTCTCTACAGCCCATTTAGGGTTTTATGGCGAAATTACCCCGTGTTATTAGGGGAGCTTTTGTTGTGGGACGCTGCTTTACAGAGTCGTAAGAAGCAAACTGAACAAAATTCGCTTCATCTTCATGTCTGTCTTGAAGTTCCGAGGAGTTGTTTTATTGATTAAACAATACAGTAAATACTTTATCCTCTTGTCATGTTTTTTAAAAGCTCTGTTAAAAAGTCTCATTTAAACTGAAGGCCAGACTGAAATTCACTCATTTTTGAATGCTTGTACTTCAGCTTGTGCCTTGAAGTACATTCATGTCTGCAATTTTGGGCAAAATTGTATTCTAAATTGTATTTCAGGTTGCTACTTAAGGTTTGACAAAGGTTCAACTAGCATCACTAAGTAAGAGATTTATTATTATTATTATTATTTATTTTATTCTTTGCTGAGAAGCAAATAATTACTCTAGATTATTATAAAAAGATCTTATCTTCATATTTTTACCCATTTTTATTGGTAACAGCAACATTATACTGAACAACTTATGATCAACCTTAGATATGGATATAGATAGAGCCTTCTGTCTGTACTCTGTTTCATCTGTATTTGTGCACATTTCCTGAAATCTTACAGATACAAATGAATTGGAGCAGAACCACTGGAGACAGTGGGGGCAGGACAGCGTGATTCAAACAAAATACAGCCATAGGAGATGACAAATACTGTTAAACTTAATGGAAACGCAAATCAACACAGCATGTTTTGACTTGATATGAACGGAAGTGGCAATGAAAGAAGCCTTATTGGTGAAGAACAAAACAGAGCTTAAAGTCAAGTGAATACTGGACAGAAACAAAACTTCAAATAAATGCTAATGCCGCTCCATGGCTGCTGGATATATAACAGGTGACTGAACCTGAACACATCAACTTTATTAGGTAATGATATGTTATTGTTGTGTTTACAGGTTGTTGTGCTGCCCCCAAGTGACCAAAAAAGAAAAAGTAAAGTACTGCAGATTCAAATTTTGCAATGTTACACACAAAAGAGTAGTTATAGCCTCTACAGTCAAAGTCAATTGTTAAGTTTGAGTTTTCTTCAGATCCCAGCCTGCAGTAAACGGCTTGTCTCACATTCCCTGAGTCTCATAGCTCTCTATCTTCTTTCCTGCCTCCTCTGCCCTGAATTAAAACTCAGTTTAAACTTTGAAGTTAAATACAGCAGCAGTGAGTCAGAGTAAAAAAAAATACAAAATTTTAAAAAGTACAGCAGAGGAAGCACAAAGACAGCGCAAATGAGAAGAGAAGGAGAGGGGGAGCGTAATAGATTAATAATGTGGCTGGTGGCCCTCAGGCTGAAAGCGAGAATGAAGAGAAAGAGTCAGAGACAAACACAGACAGATGAGGCAAGACGAGAGGTGACGAGAGAAAAAAAAAGAAACACTAGCAAAGGGAGGGGAAAAATGAAAGAGAAAGACACGAATAGCATTTCCATCATTTCTCTCTCGTTCACGCTCCAGCGCAGGCCCGGGCCCTCTGACGGGGTGACTCGGTGGCGGTGAAAAACACCCGCTCCTACAATCAATGGCAAAGGAAAACAGCCTTGCCAATTTGTTACCTGACTCGCTGCGGCAACTCGTAGCCCTGCTTTACTGCGCGCTGCAAACTGCCTTTTAACAAGCCCGCAGGGTGATGAAGTGAGAAGTGTGTGTGTGGCTGTGCTGGCGTACAGTATTTGTGCAGTGGTTGGTGCATGTGGGCGTCTGTGTGTTTTGTCCATGTGTGTGTGCATCTGGTTTTGCTTGCCTTTTTTATCAGACACAAGTGGAATACACAGTGTGTCTGGGAGTTGGACGTGCAAAAGTGTGTGTGTGTGTGCGCACATGTGCATATGTGTGTGTGTGTGTGTGTGTGTGTGTGTGTGTGTCTCTTGTCTTGTTTCTCTCTAATTGCCCGGGCTTGTGTTAAGGGAATCTGATAGTTGACCCTGTTAGTCGTTTAATGTCGCTGATCCTTTTACACTTCCTGGAGCTGCTACAATAACCCATTGAACTACATCACACACGCACGCACACACATGCACGCACACACACAAACGCGCGCACGCTAATTCCTGATAAGAAAGAAAAAAATGTACAGTCGTGAGATCTTTATCTGCACTTCAAATGAAACGTTTAAACTTGTACCATTGGGGGCGATTTGGGGGATGAGCAGATAAGCGAGAGGTGGAACAAAGAACAAAAAGGAGGACGATGAGGAGGAGGAGTAACAGAGGGAGGAGGACAAACTCTCCATCTTCCACATTACTCACGAGTGAAATATGCATCGGCTGGCGTGAGCGAGGTAGGGAGCTAACGAGGCGAAACACTGACCAGTGCCAACACTCTGCCTTTTAGTGCAGATGAAATTAAATTACTCCCCTCTCTCTTTTCTTTGCCTCCACTCTCTTTTTCTTCTGTCTTTAATAGCGCTCGTATAGTGAGAGTATAAACTTCGGCACAGACGCGACACACTCGGCAAGTATCTTGTATTTCGATCCTCTCGCTCCAAGGCAGTAAACCTGAGATGATGGTTTGTTCTGCTTTCTCTTTCTCTGTTTTTTTTTTCTGTCCATTTTCGATCCAAGTGCTGCTGCTGGCAGCTCCGATTTGAGTGTTGTCTGCCAAGAAGTAGACAGTGTTTTGATGTCTTTTGAGGACGGCTATAGCAGTTTTCTTTTTCCAGGTATGAAATTAATACCTCACAAGTGTAGGGGAGTTTTTCTTTTTTTCCATGACTGGGGAAAGTTTGTTTCTCCAACATGTCAACTTTGCAGAACCAAAAAAACAAACCCTTTTGACTAAACATTTACATACTTATGAAAGATTTTGTAATATTCTCAGTGGAAATGGCATCAAATAATCCTTAGAGGAAGAGTTTGGTTTTTTACATTCCTTCTTGCCGAAAGTAAAATTAGAAGATTAAAACTACTCTCATGTGTGTAGTAAATATGAAAGCTACAGCCAAGCAGCTGCTTAGCTTAGCACAGTGTCTCCCAAACCTCTGCTTGAGTACCACTTGTCCTGCATGTTTTGGATCTCTCTCTGCTCCAGCACAGGTGAGTCAAATGATCTAATTGTTATGAGCTCCTGAAGCTGCTTGATTATGAGCTGATCATTAAATTCAGCTGTGTTGCAGCAGGGGGAGATCTTAAACATGCAGGATAAGTGGTACTTGAGGAAAGGTTTAGGAAACACTGGGCTAGCATGAAGACTGAAGACTGACATAAAAACTTGGAACAGGAATTCTTAAGTTTCCCAGAAAGTTGAAATATTCCTTAAAGTCAAAATTAATCAATTATACAACAAGTAGCTCTGACCAAGCAATCTGATTGGTCCTCAAGACATTTCGAATGTGCTCAAATTGACATGACAGTACACCTTCCTCATCACTAAAAGAATTACTGCACTGCATTTCTGCATTTCATAATCACCGCTCTTAAAGAAATCACATGATTATCAAATCATGTCTAGTAGGGGACAAGGGGCATTTTAGAATAGCATCAATGAAAACGAATTTCACTACATCAATGAATGATAGCTTTTTAAGAGAAAATACAGCTGCCCAAAGGAAAAGTAACAGCCAACTCACAAATGGTGTAAACTATAAACTGACACAAATAACCAGCTTAAATCACCACGTTCTAAACAGACACTGACAAAAAGTGACATTTGTGTGTATGAACATAAAAACAGCAACCTTTAGGGCAAACTAAAAACTACTCAGTCCAGGTCTAGGGATGATGGGAAATACAGGCCAAATCATTGGGACCACAGTGAAAATGTTATTTCTGAAAGGTTTAATGACATCAAGAAGCAGAATATTTCATTGGATAACAACATGTTGTGAGTTTTGGTGATCTCTCATTTTTTCAATCATTTCTGACTTTTGGACTTTACTGTGCTCTTGAGTTGAAAATGTCATGAAATGTTAGGCGTCCTCTGGCATCCTCTATTAGCTGTGCCGTGATACGGAGCTACTAGCTTAAAAAGCACGTAAAGTTCATGGATGTAATAGCTAAATCTGTATGTGAAAATGTTTTACCTATTTTCTATTACCAGCGCACTCTATAGTAGAAGCGCATGCCTCTCTGTTTGTTTTCTGGTCATATTTGACATCTCAGAGGGGCTGGAAAACAAGTTGGTATAAAGTAGAAAGTAGCATGGAGACCAGTGAAAATGTTACAGTTGTTACTTCATCTGCATAACTCTAATTTATTGTCTCTCTTTTAAACTGCTGAGTAATTTGGAGTGACGTTCAAGCACTGTTTGCACAGAATGTCGGTGTTTGACCCATACCCACATCCCTCCAGATATGCACACATACACGGTTACACATGTCCATTTTTTCCAGCCGGATGCTTCTAACACAAGGACCCTATTTCTGGTGACTCACTGAAACACTTTTGCCTCACCGGCTGCATCCAGGCCTTACATTTCCTGCAGATTGAGCTGCAATTAGCACAACAAAAACAAACATACCCTGTTGAGTATTAGGTCTGTCTGCATTTCACCTTTCTTTTCTTTTTTTTCCCTTTCCTTTCTCATTGAACTCCTACAGAATAAATGTTATATATGTCTCCCATCTGTGTGGTCACATCCTGTTAGCTCAGATATTTAACTAGCAGTAGATGGAGAATATACTTTGGACTAGCAGTCTCCAAACGGCCCAGGTGAGGGGTCAGCTCCAATAACAGCAGCAGGGGAAAGAAATGAATAAAGCAGCAGGTCCCAGAGGAAACTCAGCCGCCTGTTATTGGGCTTTGTGGTTTTAACCGTCCACCATTTTAACGAAGGGACAATTTCTTTTCAAAATGTCGTCTCAAAATCCTTTCAACGTTTGGCTCGCAAATTCATGAGAACTCGCTGCTGGCAAATAGACATCTGTTCATCGGTGCTGCCAATTCATGTAAACGAGCAAACGCTCTCAACTCGTGTAATGTGTTTGGGCTCAGAGGGGACTCTGTTGGTATCGGGCTCATTTCTGAGTGGACTTGATTGACGTGGGCTGAGTGAATTGGCCCCGCGCGCACGTCCTGGAGCCTTTTTCTGCTGGCGTGCTTGTGGCTCCGAGTGGCTGGTAAGTAGTGATTACTGGACTTGGCCTGAGCAGCAGCTGTAGTAGAGTGAAATGTGGCAATGTGGCCCTGGAGAACCCACACTTAATGACATCAGGAAACACCGCCCAGGTTCACCCACAGCGCAGCGTCTGGAGCATGTGTGTGGGTGGAACATAGAGAAAGTGAGAGAGAGGAAAGTGGCTGAAAATAGGGTGCAAGGAAGGAACCGTGTGTGTGTTTGCACATGTTATGACTATGGTGATGTTTGACTGTGCATAATATAGTTTGTACACATCTATGTTGTAGTGTGGGTGTATGAATGGGCACCAGGAAATCAGCATATGTTAAAAGAAAATCACACATTTAGTTTGTTCTATGCACACGGCAGATGCACAGCCTCAGAGTAGTGTCTGTTTGTTGAAATTACTTAAAGGAGTATTCTGGTTTATTACAATTTATCATACAACTTCTCACAGGTTTTAACAGATGGCATCACATCACCCCAATCCTGGCTTACCTCCATGGCTCGCTGTCCATTTTAGAATTGATTTTAAGATTTTAATTATGACTTTTAAAGCTTGTTTTTGTCTGGCCCCAAGCTACATAACAGAAATGTCGACCCCTTATGAGCCTCGGGTTGAGCCCTTCTGGCTGTTCTGCCAAGTCGGGGCTTAAAACTAAAGGTCACCGTGTCTTTACCATCAGTGGCCCTCAGCTTTGGAATGACCTGCCCAAGGAGATAAGGCTGACAGAATATATATATATATATATATATATATATATATAAACAGAATAAAATAGACTTGCTTTTATGTCATGGGATATTCTGATTAATCTATTTTAGTCCTGTCTTTTAATTTGTCTTTTAATTATTTATGTCTGTTAATTGTCTTGATCGTGTTTCTATCATTAGCACTATTATTTTTTTGTTTACTGCTTATACTCTTTGAATTGTATTTACTCTTATTGATATGGGTTGTTATTTTTATTTTTGTTTTGTAATTGTTGTTGTTTTCTAGCCTGCAGTCTGTTTTCTAGCCTGCAGTCTTCTTTTTCCTCACTTTAAGAGATGTATTGCTTTGCTTATTTGCAAGTAACCACTGACTTTTAATTGATGGAATAGCAAAGAAAAAAATAAATAAATAAAATGAAAAATAAAATTGTGTATTACATAATGTTTTTTCACATTCATTTAAAATGAAAACAAAACAGGGACCAACTCAAAAATATTGCTTCTCAGAGCAATTAGTGGTATTAAACCTCACAGGGAACCTTTAGTGTGAGTTAGTGTGAATAGTGAGTTTTAATATGAATGTGATCCATATCTTATTGTGTGGAATGTACAGAGCAACACACAGTACTGTGAACAAAAATGTTTCTGATTAAAAACAAGGTGCCATACAATCATATGAAGTTTTGTTGTTAAGTGCTAATGCAGCTAAAGTTTCAGTGTGTATTTTGCAGCCATACACAGTGAAGCCAGTGTGTGTGTGTGTGAGATTCGGGCAGTGAATGACTCTGCATGTCTGGAGCTGTCATTCCCTCCTTCCCACTTTGTTCCTCTAAGCCGGTCTGGCTTTTTAATGAACGGAAAGAAACACTTAAAAAGCAATATGAGCAAGCCATTACCATTAACAAAATATAATCCTAATGGTTTTTGGCTTCATTAAACTTTGCAGAGAAGTCTGCTATGTCACCAGTGTTTTATGGTGCTTATTTCTTACCGTTTTTGTAATCAGTGCCCATTTTTCCAGCCCTGCTGATTTTTTTTATTTTTTTTTATTTCAGCCCGTGTCTCCTTGCCACAGTTGTTCTGACGGCCCAGAGCCAGACAAGGGCCTTGGGTAAGCATTATCTGTATTGCTGTAAAGCAGATGCACAGCCAGCGAAAAACCCAAGAGCCAGCAACGGGCGAGGGAGGAGAATGAATGAGAGGGACAGAGCATCCTCCCTCCCTCTTTCCTCCACCTGTCTCAAGCTTCTATTGGAGCTGGCCTCGGGGAGCGTCGAGGCAGACGAGTAGGAGGAGGAGGAGTGTTTTCCTTTCTTTTCGGGGAAGGAAAGGGGATCGATATCTCTAGTAATCGTCCTCTCCACGTTGACATTTCTCTGCCTCTCCTCTGAGGCCATTTAAGCGTCGGATGAATAAAGCTGTCACGGCCCATTCCACCTCTCGTCCTCTAAAACCTCTGCATCCCTGGCAGTGGGCCCTTACTTCCTTCCATCATCCGGCAGCGCCATTGGCTCAGACGGACTCAGACGGTGACTAATGATGCTGTGTGATTGGTCGAGGCTGACATGAGGGCTGATGGATTGCCTCTGTTGATTGGCCCCGGCTAATTAGAGACCTTTTGAGACAGGGTGATGGATGTGTTAGCACCGCCCAGTTCCCTCCCTTCCGCCCTTGGTTTCGAGCTGCTCCAAGTGATTTGTCTCAGGATGTTTTCTGGCTGTGTTAGCCACTAATTAAAAGTACCTAATCAAATGATCAACATTGGCATGTCTGAGGGGGTATTGCACCACAGTATCTTTGCTCCTCAGGCTCTTCCAAGCAACCAAACAACATGAAACATTAATTGGATTAGATGTGATGCAGTGCTATGGGATGACCGCTGTTTGCCCTCTCTGTGGTTTCTGGGGATCTATCTGTTAGATATACAACCAATGATATTATAGCGTTATTGACTATAACTTATAATGCTTTGTGTCTTTAAAATTAAAAGGCTCCATCTGTGATCTTAGTAGTTTTAAGCTATTGGGGTTTGAAGTTTTCACTTCCAACATTACAGGGCATGTAGTAAAGTTCTCTTTTATTGGTTAGAATAAAATGTCATAAAGGTTTCCTAACAATATCAGTATCTGTGCATACTGGGGACTATTTCAAGTTATATTTGTTAAAGCACAACCAAAAACATAGATTTTTCTGAAATAAGCTCTGAATGTAGTCAGTGGGCGGGTTTCCATTAACCCTCAAATTGCCAATCCCCAAATTGAAATTATGGAATATAAAATTTGCCTAATGGATACACGTCGATTTTGAAAAAAAAAACCCAAAACTCCCATTTATTGCAAAAAAGTTTTTATGCTCACATGAGGTGGTATTTCAGGAGATTCAAAAAAGCCATATTTTGCAAAACTGCAATGAAAAAAACTTTTTTTTGGCTTTTATAGGTCACATTATGTGCAACAAAGAGTCAAAGAATCACTAAATGTAGTGGTATTACATCCCATAACTTTTCAAAAGTTGAGCAGATCATCCAGAAGTTTGAACCCGTAAATCCTCTGTGAAATCGTGGACTATCATATCCCTCATACATAGCCAATCCTACGGATAAGGGGCTTGCCTTTCTGTTATTGCTCACATAACATGCCTTCATTGCCTTCGATTGACAAAAAAATGAGTGCGGTGGTTGCAACGGAGAAAAAAAATGCTAATGTTTTGAACATCCATCGCCATGCTTCTTGGAATGTTATCATGAGAGAGATCACACAACATCACTCAAAGGAAACACAGTCACCTCGCAATCGTGTTTTATCTATATTTCGAAGTAAATAGACCTCGGTGCACCTTTTTGGAGCACCGAAGAGCATCACATCGAAACAGCCAGCTACCTTGCATGGCTCCAGACCTTTGAATCATACGAGTGGTCGTAATGTTAAGCTGAAGATGGAAAGGGAGTGTAGGCAGTTGGCATTTCTATCTGATATCAGGCAAACAACCTTCAAATTGTCTTTATCTAACTTTCTTACAAATCATAATTGTGTCTTTATTGCTATCATCTCTGAAGTAGTCACAGTAACTTAGATGCTAAGAATATCTAGAATTGTAAATAAACGGAGGCATAAGCTTGATGTCCCTGTTACATGGGCTGGGTATTGAACCTTTATACATTTTGAGTTCCAGCTGATATGCGCATGTTGCACTGAGTGTCTTAAAGTATCAAGTACCAAAAGTTACTATTGACTGATTTATATCAAGAAGTTAACTAACTTTAGACTAAATTTTATATGGGCAAAGTTTGTATAATACTGAGTGTAAACAAATGAGAAATCTGCCTATGAAATATTTGCCATACAGTAATTTTTAATTGTAGAATACTAACTCTTGCAATTGGGCTAAAATCCCCCAATTCCCCCCAAAAATGCAGAGGGCGTGACCCCAGGGTCACCGGTGTTATGGCCATGGTAACATGAAGAACTGATTTTTGACCAAAAAGCCTGATTGAACCGTAAAATTCTGAGGTCACAGATTGTTCATGGGAAAGAGTTTTTCTCCAGCATGTTAAATGAAATGAGTCTTTTCTAGACTTGTTTTCATCTTTTTTTTGCCAGTGCTCTCCTTTTTTGTCTTGACATGTTTTCTTAAAGTTGTTTAAGTTTAAGAGGATAGGATTACATTTCTTTGCAACTGGTAATATTTAAGCAATATAAGCAATGCAGAATTTTAGATACATATTTTAGAATTAGGACATGTGCTGGCATTTGTCATCGTTTTTGGCATAAGCTCGCCTGTCTCTTTTCATGTCCACATGCTTTGACAATTAGCCCACGTTAGCGTGATATGGAGCCTATATCTAGAAGTCAAACAGCATTTGTGGACTCTAATTGAAACCAGAGTGTTTTTCTTCAGTACGATTTGGTTATTAGCAGATCATAAAGCCCTGATGACATAATGTGGTTAGCCTGGTCCCACTCTGGTTTACCAATTTCTCTCTCTCCCTCCTTTTCTCCTCCTCTCGCTTTCCCTTGCTCTTTGGTCGGAGTAGTGAGCGGTTGCATTCCTGAGCCGCCCGTTGCAATAACAGCTCAGCGCTTTAAGCAAACTCTCCTCACCGCAAAACTCCCTCCCTCCTCCGCCACCTCCTCCACTTCAGCCTCCTCTTCCTCCTCTTCCTTCTCAAATGTTCATTCCATCATTTCATCTCATCTGATCTGGGGGCAGTTTTTATTATAACCCAATCATAAAGAAGAAGCGTTGGCTGCGCTCCAGAGGCTAATGCCTCATTTCCGACACACTGATAAGAAAGACAGAGAGAAGCTTGGCAATCATTGCCAAAGTGCAATAATTGTGCAACTATTTTTAACCCTAACCCTATCTCCGTCTTTCTTTCTTTCTTTCTTTCTTTCTTTCTCTTTTTCTTTCTTTCTTTCTTTCTTTCTGTGTGTGGGGGTGCATGAGCATGTGTGTTAGTGAGTGGAGGCTGGATTTATGAAGACGAGTGGAGAGGCACTTTTCCTGCTGGTGTTAGTTCTATTAAAAACGTCAAAAGTCAAAGTCTTTCTTTCTTTCTTTCTTTCTTTCTTTCTTTCTTTTTTTCCGTACCACCCTTGCCCACAAGAGGGGCTCCACCCAAGCTACTTCACCAACAAGAAAGAAAGAATGAAGGAAAAGACGAGAGAGGGGAAAATGCTTAGTGCCTAGACCATGAAAGAGCGCCTGTGGAGTATTAAGAAAAAAAAAACACTCTATGTCAGAAGATGGAGGAGCCTGGGTCACACACACACACACACATACACACACACACACACACAAGCGCACACACAAGAGCACACACTTTTCTGTACAAGAAATGAGAGGGCCCCCACCGTCTAGCGTGCAGAGTGGTGGAGAGCTGGGTATCTCTTCAAAGACCCCTGCAGCTTTCCCAGAAGACATCATCCGCGTGTCTAACTCCCTCCAGACCCTGCGAATGCTGCCGCTGTGTGTGTATGTGTGTCAGTATTTGTGTGCGCACACACTTCAATGGTGTGATTAAGCTCCCAAAATTGGGGACAAATTGCTCTCAGGTGCAGATACTTTAGGATAAGATGATTTTTCTTCACCGTACTCCGCTCTGTCCTTATCCTCCCCCCCACTCCTTCTCAAACCCCTCTCTCGTCATGTCTCCTCTTTCCCAGCTCCTTTTCTCCCCCTCATATCCTTTTACGTCCTTACCCCGTGCCCCTCTATTCATTCCATCACGCTCTCTGTTCGCCTCCGTCCCTTTTTGGAAAGAGTCTCCACTGTAGGACGAGCGCGGGGCAGGGAAATGGCTCTGTGTCTTTATAAGTATAGAATAGATTACTTCCAACTGGGCTCGGAGGGAACTCCTCTTCACCGATATCAAAGCCTGTTTGCTTCTTTTGTAGAGAGACAGAGTGGAGGAGTTTTTTCTCCCCCTTCTCTCTCTCGCTGACATAAGAGCTCCTTTATCCATGAGTGTGTGGAATTTGTGTGTGTGTGTTTGTGTGTAATTCTTAAAGTGGTGCTCATAAGGCATTAAAAGCACATTGTGAGAGGAGGGTAATTATAATCAGAGCATGATATAATGGACACAATGTACAAGAAATAGAAAGATTTTTAAGTTGAACTGCTCAACTGAAAGTGGTGAGAGGACACTTTGGATACCAATCCTGTAAATGTTAACAGACACTAGGTGGATTTCCATTAACCCCCTACTTGTGCAAATTGGAAATGTGAATATAAAATACAACCAATGGTGAACTTCAAAATATACTCCAATTTATTGCAAAAAATATTTTACGCGTGCATGAGGTGGTATTTCAGGCTATTTGAAAAAGTCATATTTTGCAAAACTGCACTGTAAACACTTTTTTTGCTTTTATGGGTCACATGTACTTGTTGGTAGGAACTGGCTCCCTCATGATGCAGCAGGTGCTACAAGAGGTGCTCTTGCAACACATAACTATTCAGAAGTTGAACGAATCATCCAGAAGTTTTGAATCCACAATTCCTCTGTGAAATCGTGGACTATCACTTCCCAGAAATCCCTCATACGTGGCTGCTCCCACGTATAAGAGGCTTGCCTTTTTATGATCACTTGCTTAACATGCCTACGTCACCTTCAGTTTGAAATAATAACCACTAGTGCGGTGGCTGCAATAGAAATGAACCTGCTAATGTTTTGAACATCCATCGCCATGCTTCTTGCGAGAGGAAAAGTCGTATAACATCATTCATTGGAAACGCAGTCATCTCGCAGTTTCCTATGATGTGGTTTTCAATTATTATTCAACCTCTTTACACTAGAGACCACAGCTCTCTGGGTTTCATGATCACCTCAGTGTGTTTTAGCATGATCATAGACATTACAGTTTGTTTGCTCAGCAAAATGTCTCTTGGGACCAGTGTTGTGGGCAAATTACTTGGCATATTTAATTAATTACACATTACTCAATTAAATAGCAATTACTTTAATAATTACTGAACAGCTAATTAATAAGGCACTTATTACTTGACTTTAGTTATTCAACACAGCTCAGTCAAGCATGCCTTTTAACAGCTCTGGCGTTCTATTATTTAACATGTAGGTTATGGGAATAGCAATGACACATGGTTTAACAAATGAACATCAACAGCTTTCTTAACGTTACTCTGGTGACTGCATGAATCTCTTCAAAGTTCCTGTTCATACAACACACAAAGAAACCAAGTGATTCAGGAATTGTCAAATTAAATGGTCTACTTATTGCTGAAAAAAAAAGTACTTTCCAGAAACTTCTGCCTAACGCTTTTGGGGACATTTTTGAGTATTATTTTACTATGAGATATAAAATAAAATGTGAATGCAACTATTTAAGAGGAGCACCAACAAATTAGAATTATTTTCACGGCCTGAGATGTCTTTCACCTCAACCCTGTTCATCTGCTGCTGCTGCTGCTGTTTTGTCACTAACTGACCTCTGACCTTGGGTGATGATTCCCCGCAGAGAGGACGACGATGGCTATCGACTGACCGCACTGTGTGGTCTGTTACTAGGCAGAACAGACCAATATCTTCAAAGTGACTCTCCTTCTGCTTACCTCTAACCTCTGTATCTGTGCAGCATCCAGCATCTATCCACACTTTTATCACTATACGTCTGCCTGTCCTCTCAACAATTAAAAAAGGAGCTGGAATGGTGATTTTGGACGACAGACACACTCATATGGGCTCTGTGTGAAATAGATAGCATATACATTTCTATACTGTGTGAGAGGATTTCCAGGAATTGTTTGAATATGTACTTCAAAAACTTTAAGTTTGAAGTCTGAGTTTGATGTATAAGGGCTCCAGGCTTTTGTGAAATTCAGAATGAAATATTTTTGCAGGGCTTTTCTAGCTGTACATCAAATGAACGCAGCTGATGTTATGGATTTTTTTTTTTGCTTTCTTTGCTGAGACATACTGCAGCAGCAGCAGCTTCATTTTTATCTCAGTGTGTGTGTATCTTTGTGTGTGTCCCGAGCAGCACGGTGAGCCAGGTGTGCCTCGGAGTCCCTCACTTCAGAGGCCAAAAGTTCAAAGGTCAGATGTCTCCCCTGGATCTCTCCACGGGGCCGAGCCTCTTCTAAGGAATCGAGATAAAGTCACCATCTGATCCTCTGTGCCACCCGGCGCCTGAGCTCCGGCCGAGATGAAAGCGAAGGGGCTCGTTGAAAATGACTTTCTTGTCGTTGCTTCAACTTTTAATTTCCTTAATTGATTTTCCCCTTCCCGCAGAGGTAAGGGTTTGCAGACACAAAACTAATTGATTTCAAATTTTAATCCCTCTTACCGCTGAGCTATCGAGGGGCCTCCCCACCATCGATCTCCAATCCATCCAAACTCAATTAATGTGCTGGAGACTGATGAGAGGAGGAAGAGGAGGAGGAGGAGGAGGAGAAGACCTCTCTCTTCTTAGGTTCCATTCTCTTATTTTCTCCTCTGCAGATGATGCTCATTCCTTTCTTGCATTTGGTAACACTTTAATCATACAGCTTTGATGGATGATGTTATGCATACAGCACATTTTCAGTGATGTTTGTAATTACTTTATGTTATCTGCTTTGTTATTTAATATGTTTTTTGTTACTGCTTGATGTCTGAAAAATGCGACTGAATTGACTGGTCAGTAAGCTCCAGCTATGTTACTGTTGTTATGCTTCTAAGAAAAGCAGATTCACTACTCAGAAACTGACTCTTTAAAGTGATTTATGCAGACAAAGAAAAAAAATATCTCTATCTAACTATCTCTGGCTGATTTTTTATGCCTCCATGCTGGTGACAGGCGTGCTCAGGGCATCATGTTTTGGGGTGGTCTGTCTGCCTGGCTGGCTGTCCATTTCTCCCACTCTCGTGAACCCAAAATCTCAAGAACACCTTTAGGGATCTTCTACAAATTTGGCACAAATGTCAACTATGACTCAACAATTAGATTTTGGTGGTCAAGATCACTAACATTGTGTCCATCTTGTTCTTATCAATGCGATATCTCAAGAACGCCTAAAGAACTTTCTTCAAATTTAGCACGAATATCTACTTGGACTCAATGATGAACCTATGAGATAAAAGTGGTCAAAGGTAAAGAACACTGTAACCTTACATCTGTTTCATTCTCGTGAATGCGATATATCCAGAATGCCCAAAAATCATTTCCTCAGATTTGGCACAAACATCCATTTGGACTCTATCATGAAGATATTTGATTTTGGTGGTAAAAGGAAATTCTTGTGAACACAAAATCTCAAGAGTGCCTTAGGTGTATTTCTTCAAATTTGAAACAAATGTCCATTTATTTGAATTTCTTGGTCAGGGGTCACTCTGATCCTTACGTCCATCTCATTCTCATGAATGTGATATTTCAAGAATTCCTTTGAGGCAACTTTCTCAAATTTAGCACAAACATCCAAACTGATCAGATTTGCTGGTCAAAGGTCACTTGTGACCTCACAAAACATATTTTTTTCACCATAACTCAAGAATTAATAATCAAATCATAACAAAATTGCACACCAAAAATCATTTTAAGTGTAAGAAATGCCCAGATGTTTGCCTATATATAAAGCTGAAAAATATCTACAGCTATCAAACAGAAATCTGCCACCTGTTTGATTTAAATTACTCTTTGCAATGGATCTGTTCTTGATTTTGCAAACACTACTATGTTATTTTGAAACCTCACCGGCATAAACAGATGAATACATGTTGTGCAACAGATTTGATAAATTTTTTGAAATGCTATTTCTCTCCTGGCTATTCTCTTTTGACTTCATGTGTAGGAGGCTCTTCAACATGATCTTTTCTTCTGAAACACCCTTTTCATTATGTTGTCTTTTTTAGCAAGGCTTAATTCTATAGATGTCTGAATGCTTTTGAAAGTCCTCGTGGACCTTGGCTGCCTTTGACTAAAGTGAAATTAAACTAGCTCTCTCTTGCACTTCCTCTCAAACTTCAAAGGCCCCAAACTTTGGCACCGAAAAGGCATCGAAATGAATTGTTAAAAATATCCTCCCGCAGTAGTTTATGATGAACACTGTATGTGTGTGTATGTGAGAGTGTGTTTCATTGGATAGGCTTGACATCAGAGCCTGGAGAGAAGATTTATGAGTGTGTGAATTAGGGTGTGATTATGGCCCAGATTTAGTGGTGTGTAAGGGAGACAGGGCAGATCCACATATGAGAGTCTCAGGTCAGCCTGACCGGACTCATTTGCTCCCACACATAATGTTTACAGAGACACACCCTGAGCTAGCATGATGAACTGAATTAATTTAATCTGATACCACAAATGACCTCAGATTAAATCTACCCATTTTATATTAAGATCAGTCTGCGGGAGGGCTTAACCCAAAATAATTACAATGCATATTTAGCAGCACATTATTGCTCAGAGAACTTATTATGGTATTCTGACTATTTGTGACCATTTATGCTACTTCATTTTACATTTCAGTTATTTTTCCATATGCACTGCATAATTTGGGCACAAAAATCTCCATCCTTTCAAGTCATTCTTATCTATTATTTATTAAAATAACAAGGATAATAAAGAAATATATATAAAATATGTATTTTGTTGCAAAAACTAGTAGTGTACAACAAAAAAAAAACTTGATGATGATGCACTCTAAATAGATGTAAAGAAATTAAATCCATTGCATTAATGACCATCACCCCCACTTTTGTAGCCCAATTTCCAGAAGAAAATGTTGGTATTGTATTCTTCAACAACAATGTTCAATTTGTACTTTTCATATTTTAATAATAAGGTTTCTAAAATAATATGATATAGTATATTCATATTCATGTATATATGAGTATACGACTGGCTCTCATCGGGAGGAGGAGGGGATGGTCAATGGCTTAACACCTAGGAGAGACAGCTGCAAAACTGCAGACTACTGTTTGAAAAGAAAAAAAAAAAATAATTTTGAGTTTAAGGGAGTCAAGCTATGTTTTCAGCTGCTTTTTGGCCCCCAAATTTTAATGTTTTTCAGGGACCCATCCCTATTTTTCGAGTAGGAAATGTGCCTCCAAAACTGGGTATTTTAAGCCAAAACATGATATTTACCTAACCATAACCATTCACTAATAAACCACAGTGTTTCTGAAACATTTGTTTCAAAGTATTCATTACATGATCACTTACAAATGCAACATATCTTTGGTTTACAAAAATGTACAACACCAACCCTTTTTCTTGTTATTTGAACCATCTCATAAGTGCATGTTAATGGAAAAAAAAGAACTTTTCAGATTTGAATCATTAACTTTCTAATTATTTCACATCATAGAGACACTTAAAACCAAATGTTCATTCATCTGGGCATCCTTCCATTATAACATAACCTTGCAATACAATATGCATTTCTGACATGTATTTTTCCACTAACCTCCAGTTCTATTTCCACTTTTAATTTCCACCCAGACAATTCATGGTTACGCAACTGTTTTGACTCAGCTTTGATTCAATTTTTTTCGTCTTTGTTGTTGAAGGCAACACAAATCATGTTTTATTATTTCATTGATTTAGGTGCATTGTTAAAACATAGTGTCAGTCAAATATGTATAAGGAGTAAATATAAACGAATATAAAGCATAAATATAAATCACTGTGTTAAACAAAATAACCACATTGAAAGATTTAAGATTGCAGTTTTAATAGGTTTTTATTAATGTATTTTTCAAAAGGACTTTAAGGTCTTTGTCTATTTTCGGAGAATTATATGCATTTATTAGATAGTTTTTACAGAGATTACAAGAAAGAGTAAAGGTCTGGTACACTTCTCTCCACTGAACTATATTGTGATTTTTAGTTCGGTATGTTGGCATTAAAAATGAAACTAAAACTGCCTGCTGCTTGTTTATGTGAGATTGCTGCTAAACAGCGTCCAGAATATTGTTTTACATTGGTTTCTTTATAATACACAGTTGACCTTTCCTGGTACAGTTTGTATGGCTGCAGTGTTTAGTCGTTTCACAACTGCCACAATTTAATAACCGTTCAGGATCTGAGCTTTCCATTCCCACAGTGTATTATTTTTCATTATGCTTCCAATACCTCTCTACTTATGGCTTTCTTTCTTCAATGTTACACCGCTAAAGAATCTATTTCTGGAATGGTTTTCGGTCCCTGTGACGCTTTCCAAATTATTCTGGGTGCCTGCCAAGTTGGTGATCGCCATCCTTCCTTCTCCTCGGTTTCTTTTGGTGACGGGAGCGACCGAGCTGATGGATTTGAGCTTGGATTGGGAACGACAGGGCCATTTTACCTCACCGTAAAAGCGCTGTCTCCAGAACTATCCCTGTCCTGAAGGCTGAAACCACCGCTGACGGCGCACCAATGATATCAGATGAAGAATGACAACAGTAACAGCAGCACGGGGCATGTGCTCGGTGCATGTGTGAAACTATTGTCTGGATTCCGTCAAATCTAAAAGTGTATGTGCGTTCGTGTATTCACAGTTTTTCTCCGTCTGCTCCAGTGTGCTTTATGGCAGGATGTCAGCCACCGTTCACACACTGATCCTGATTGCAGTCCCCATTATAATATAAGAGGATACCACTCATATGGAAGCCATCAAATCATGGCAGGACAGAACAATTGGCTCAAACTATGAGGTCGACGTTGATGGATCTATCATGATCCAAACGAGAGAGAATGGGGGTGAAAAAAATGTCGTCCAGGATTCCAAACTTTAAAAAAGGATGTCTGTTTTTCCTGGCTATATGTTGAAGTGTACCTCAAGCTCCGGCTGCAGCACACAGACGTGGGCACACATGGAATGTAAGACCTCTCCGGGTCGGACGCCTTGTTGACAGAACTCCTGGGATTCAAGAAAACAAGACAACAGACGTCCAGGCAAGAATAACTGCTTGCTCAAGACTGATGATGGATTAGGGCGAGTTCATTGCAAATCTCCACTGATGACGTCACTGGGTGTTCCCAGTCACAGTCAAGAGACTGTATATAAATAACCAGACTCCTTTGCTGATTAAGTTTCACGTTTTATTTGGTATTCTTGGATGCAATGGGATACAGTGTTTACATGAAATGCTTGATACTCTACACAGTGAGCAAAATACATCTTCAATAGATAATAAAGGTTCTTTGTTTGGCCAGTTTGGCTCAGTAAATGAACTCTAACCCATTACATGCCAACTTAGTGTTTATATGACTTTTATTGGTGTTGTTGCTTGGAATATTGTATTAATATTTGTGTCTGATATATATCTATTTGGATGTATCCTTATCAGAGCCCATCAGAATGATGCAAAATAAAGCCTGCATGATAGCTTAATCATCTGAATACAACTTAATACAGAAGAGACATGCATCACAACACTTTCATAATAAATATAACAGTTTGCCATCTTGGAAAAATCAATTAATAGCTTTGCTGTGGAGCATTTGTTGAGTTGATTGATACAACTCTCAGATAAGAGAGTGGCGTTGAGTATAAGGCTACATACAAGAGACATTGATATTAGCTTAAATAAGTAAACCACTAGCAGTTAGTTTGTTCAAAATCAGCCTGCCAACAATATTTACCAATTAACTTACGGATTATATCTTATCTATCAAACACTGGAGCAAAAATGACAAGGTGTTTTACAGACAGGGGCAGTGACTTTTAAGAGTTTTGCCTTCATAGAGCGGTGCAGGAATGAGGAATGAGAATTTTTCAATGGGTTTCTGGTTAGATGCCTGAAATAAGGTCTTGTGAAAGCCAGAGTGGAATTGGCCCACACACAGAAATCAGGCACAAAAAGCAAAGTCCAAGTTCAAAAGTTTAATCTAACACAAGGTCACACACAAAAAGGCAAAAAGGCAGCAACAGTACAGGCAAGAAGCAGGCAGGAGGGCAAAAACCAGAGAAACAGTCCAAAAGATTAAAAACCAGGAAAGCAGAGAAAACAGGTAAAAATCTAAAGTCAAAAAAACAGGTTGGAGTGATACACAGAGGAGAGAGGCTGGCACACAAGACTACTGGCAACAAACTGGCAACAGGTGAGTAAATGAGCAGGGTTTAAGTAAAGACACAGGTGATTAACTGATTGAAAGCAGGTGGTGCAGAACAAAGGGAGGAAGTAACTCTCACAGAAACAAGGAAACACCAGGGTTAACAAAATAAAACAGGAGGTGAAGAGTCCATCATGCATTGGTGCAGGTCTGTGGCTAACATAAGTTTAAGAAAATATCACATTCTGTTCTATGACATCACTAAAATAGCTTACTCATATATTTAAAAGCTTTTATGTGTCTTGAAAAAATGCAGTTGGTAACAAGGGGCTGAACGACACTACAGAACACCAACACACCAAACACGGCTTTCCACACTTGAACAGCACAAAAAGTAAATGTACTATACGTTTCCCTATGTGTATGGTAACGTTATATACTGTGTGTATAATGCCTTATGTATAACGTAATGCACATTATGTCTTTACAGTATATATGTAGTGTAATGTGTGTTATCTTTTCATGGCTAATTTAAGAAATAATGTAACAATTTCTTGATGCAAACATCCTGTAAATCCAGAAAATGGTGCTCATTTATGGTGCTTGAAGAGTTTCTACACCACTGTGTTTTCATTAGAGTCACAGAGCTCTGGTTGACAAATTTCTACCATCTCATGACACACTGTCATGCCTCCCAAACCCATTTCAAATTCTAGAGCGGTACGGTATGAGTAAAGTTTGTCATCCCTAACTGACCTGAAAATGGCCCTAGATAATGACAACACCACAGTGATAGCCTGTGGTCTGAAAAAAATAATAAAAAATGGCAATATGCTGTGTCCTTGTGAAAACCATCTTTACGGCTATGATGTGTTGTCTGATCTAGACCAGGCGAGGGAACAAGTGGATGGAAAGACGTGGGTGCAGGGAGGAGATGAGGAAAAGGGCTGAGAGAAAATATGGGAGCTATCAACACTCACCTCCGCAGAAAAAAACAGAGCCATGATGAAAGCGCAAAGTAGAGAGGAGGGGAGAGACTGACAGGCACAGACAGACAGAGAGTGAAGGTTAAAATGACAGAGAGACAAGTAGACGAGAGGTACGGAGAGAATGAAGGGGTGAAAAGTGGACAGCTGCGATGAAACAAGAGACTAAAAAGAGACAGAGGGAAAGACAGACAGACAGAGAGACATCTCTCGCTATCAAACCCATGTGGATTCACCCAGGGGACCACCAGCTTACAAGACAACAGATAAGAGAAGGAGCAATAAAACAGACATCAGGTTTGAGCAGAAGGAGTCCAGGAAAAAACACAAACCTGATAATAATGGAGTGTTTCTGTGTGGGGAGGGCTGCTGAGCTGCGTGTTTCCCGTTGCTGGCTGTCAGGCTGGTGGCTCAGCGGTCATTAGTGCTCATCTCCTAAAATGGAGGATTAGACCACAAGGACCACTTCACTGTCCAAACACTGCTGTCTGCACTGCCAGGGCAAAGAAAAACATGCTTCAATAATTACATGTGAACAGAAGAGCTTGTTCGGCGAGACTTTATGCACTAAGATGATATCCGGTTCTCATTCCGAACTTTGTATGCTTTGTCAATGCTTTTGGTGTAAGTGTGCAACACCAAAAGGCACCTTTGCGTGCATGTGAAACAGCGTTTGACTCCATCAGCTGGATCAAACCAGCTGTGGTGTTACAGTGCATGCCTTGCCCTGCCTGACGGTTGTATCCCCTCGTCTACCAGCTCCACAAAAGAGTGTTTTATTTACAAAAAAACATCAATGACATATTTTACAGCAAATGGCATATTCACTTGAATAAAAACATTGTAATTAAGACACTGGCTGAAAAACATGTTTTGTTTTTTCATGGATAGATGATCAACTACGATACATTTATCCAAAGTTTCACTGCAGGATTTCTTAGATTTCCACAGAGCTGTTCAGACAGTCACCGGGGCTGCAGCTGTGCTGATGTGAGCACTATTTGAATTTTTGAAATTGGCACTCCCTCTCGTTGCACCACCAGCTTGGTCTTCATCACAAGTATCCAAACATACGTACTTTGTATAGCAAATCAGTTGCTTCCAATACACAATGAATGGGAGCGGATTTCTGGTCGACTTTGATGCAGAAGTCCAGTGTTTGCTTCCCATTTGAATGTGATGTTTTTTGTTATGTGCATCCTTGCCCTAAACCTTACCATCCGTGACTCTGTTGTGTAAACCTAATCGTTCGTGCCAGCACTGTATTCGTTGACGTCCTGGCGTTGGTTGCCATGTGATGTTATTGCCTAAACATAGCCATGTGCAGCCTCATCCCACCATGTGATTGTTTGACATCACAGTAGCGGCATGCCAGATGCAGAAGGATACCTAACTCGTAATATGTAGATGGTGAAGTCCACGACAAAGCTGCAACATGTGATGAGTTGGGATGAGAATGCGTTGAAGATGAACACAGAATGGTTTACATGTTTTGTCAATAGTCTTATCCAGAGTGACAGGTGCTTGGAAAAACAGCCTAATGTTTTTTTTTTTTCTGTGTGTTTGCATTTATGTTGTTGCATCTTAATGAATATAGTGACGTGTCCCAGAGAGCTGTTTTCAAAGGGGGAACATGGGGCAGAACAAAGCAGCCGGCTTTCTATACGTGTGTATGTATGGGTGTGTATCTGTGTGCATGTGTGTGTGGTCGCCCCTTAATGATTATTATGGTTTAACTCCCATTTCACGGATAGAGTCATTATGCCCCAGATTTTTCCATTCTCCTGGCAATGGAAAGGAAAACATATTCCCCTCTGTCGCTTATTGCTGAGACCCTGTCTTTTGCTCTCACACTCTAAGACATGAAAACACACATACGTGCACACACACACACACACACACACACACACACACACACACACACACACTGGCAACAGATGATGAACCAATATTTGGGTTTGCATGGTATTCTATACGGAGAAGGGTTGAAGGGTGAGACTCGTGTATATGAGAACGACCAATCTTAATAAAGACCACAGACACATACACAAACACACGCATGGCCCGCTGTGAGTTACCACGGAAACCCACCGCTGATCGGGCCATGCTGTATTTGGGGACAATCAATCACAATGACAGGCGGCTCCGAGCACCTTGCGGGATATTTGGATGGGCCGGGTCAAAGAGAAATACAGAGTGGGGGGGGGGTATTTCCAAAAGGGGGGGGTGGGTCACTCATGGCATGCTCATAATCACTCTGACCTCTGACCTTTTAGAGGAAGGCCACTTTGCAAAAACAGCTAACTGACATTGATCACAGTGTATTGAACAGATCATAAAATGCCTTAAATTGAGCGCTGGGGTCAGAGTGCACAGTAGGGACACGTTAAAGCCTGACCTTACCAATGCTCATTTTGATGTCTGATTGAAAAGACACGAAGGGCCAAACAGGAATTTAGATCCCCACTACAAACGACCTCAGGTTAGAGGTGAAAGGTCAAAAATGTAGCAAGGGAAGATTTCAAACACCCAACAACACTGCTTGGTGACCGTGCTCCAGAGCTGCTGGATTGTATATGACTGCGCTGAGGTCAAGGGCCACAATAGATTACTACATTTCTGAATACTATTCCAATGGTGTGAAAGTGAAGGATCAAACTAACATATACTCAATGCTGCTTTCTCATGCTGTTCCCCTGGTCTGTAAAACTCATGTATTGTTCATAAAATGTAATTATGATTTATTATATGATCATTGTATTATTTTATGAATGCCGATTAAATGCATCAGTAAGCACTATGTGTAAATGGACGGTTGTAAAACAGTTCATTAAAATTCCCTTTGATAACCCACATGACTTCAGATTCTGCATGTACGGTATGATGAGAAGTGCTCACTGCGCTGCAGCTAATTGACCGTCTTGACGACTCCCCATCACACCCACCTCTCCTTTTAGTATGATCCAGGGGAAACGGTATTACAAAGCAGAGGTTGTGTTGACAGAGGCCGAGACAGAACCGAGCACAAGGCCGACCTTTCACCTTTCACCCCCCTCCAACCTTCCTGGAACGTGGAAACACAGGAAGAAAGCAAGGTCGCCCAGATGAGGGTGTCTATCAGCGCGCGGAGGGAATTGAAAGCGGGTTCAGAGCAAGAAGAGAGAAAAAAAAAAAAGAACAGGGGAGGGGAAAAATCAGCAAAAGGAGGAACAGAGGAGGGTGCTGACATTTGTGCAGAGATATAGAAGGGAGGATATTTTCCAATTTAAAAAGCATGCTGAATGAATCAGGCTCATCAACCGGTTGGCCTACAGCTTGAACAGTTCCCAGGGAGAGTCCGGTAAAATGCTCTCGTTTTTGTTCGAGATTTAACAGAAGGACAGTCATAATAGAGACAGCCGGTTCATTTCATTCACATTGATCTTGCTATTACACAGATGACTGCAAAAATGAGGCGGGGAAGAAGGGATCTGGGTTTGATATACCAGCCACCACTCACACGCACTGGTTCATATCAAAGTCTGGACCGGTAATGGGGAAAGCAACACTGTCTGTTTTATTTTGGGTGGCTCTGTCCGTCTGTGACTCCGCTACCGGTCCTCATTCTCTCTTTTTCCCTCAAACTGTGTTCCAGACATTTTTATTTTCTTACAAAAAAAATTGGCCACGTTGTCACATAAATTCAAGCGGAGGCAGGCATATGTTCATATCAAGTGACACGCCATATACAACATTAACAGCAGCCGCTATTTTAAATGGCTTTGGCTTTCAAACGTTTGATAGCGTTGCTTGTTCTGTCTGCATTTGATGCACTGCTTTATAGAGTGTCCAGTATTAAATCATTTGGCATGGTGCTAAGTCTTACCTCATGCCAACAGACGAGAACTCGGTGGAAAACTTCCAAAATCAGCAAAGTGAGCTCAGTCTGTGTATTTTCATACTTTGTTTTACGTACCTTGTTTAACACTTTGAAACCTTTAGCAGCATCACTTTTCGTGTTTTGCCTTCAGACACATTTCATATGTATTTAAACCTTCGAACCCTGAGCAAATTGGTGTGATTAAAAAAAAATACTAAAAAAAGAAAAACGTGAAAAAGGCATTAAGCAACTCCACAAATTGCAAAGAGTTAGTGGATGTATTTTTTTTTGTCTAGGGAAAAAAGAAAAAAATCTAGGGAAAAGCAACATGTATAATTATCATAATTACATGTATACAATTATATGACAGAGTTATTATAATTTTAAGCACTTTTCCACTTTCTTTCTTTCTTTCTTTCTTTCTTTCTATCTTTCTTTTTTTCAAATTTGTTTGTTCCTTTGTTGCTTATAGCCTTCATCTCATCGTTTTTTGGAAGAAATCAAGCCAATTGGCTCAGATTTCAAAGGGCTAATTGAGCTTTGAACATCAAAAATACATACAAATACATTTTTTTATGTTTTTAATCCACTCATTATCTCATTTTTTGCAGTCCAACTTTGTGAAAGTATATGTAGAATTATCATTATTACATATTTAAAACTATGTTGCAGATTATTATATATATTTTCTAAGAACCTTTTCCTGGTAATTTCCTTGTTGTTTTGTTGTTGTTTTTTAAATTTCTTTTCAGTTGATTGTCTAGTAATTTTTACTCTTTTCTTACTGGTTTTAAATGATGTCTTTTTTCATTGCCCATTGTTTGTTCCCATGCTTTTGATAGAAATCAGGGCAATTTGCTCAGGTTTCAAATTCACCAATATATGACTACCTTAACCACGTGTTTGTGTTATATGTCTTGTAAGGTCATAATTGGTCATTCTCTTCCATACTAAGGGCCGTGCATGTATTGTATAGAATATGGTCATATCGAGCGCATCTGTTTCTACTAGCCAGTATGATGCTGTGCAGACCTCAGTAAGCAGGAATGCTTTAGTGTCTTACAGAGGCAAATCTATACTGGGCACTTTCCCTTATTCCCATTCATATATGCCCTTTCTGTATACATACTGTAAGCTTATGTGTGTTTACAAGATCGGGGTTTGCATCGCTGTGGTGCTGTGATTAGATTTCCTGTATATGGGAAAAAAGTGCACCACTTCAATTTCATGTCCCCGACATAGAGGGGTGGGGGGACGCCAATGAGGCTTAGGAGGGAAAACAAACACCATGGCAGACCTGGATGCAGGCACCAGCGTGGGTACACACTCAGTCACACACATAGGGTACACGCACATCAGAGTCACAGAAAGGACAATAGCAAAAAAGGCCCCATCTGTTGACCTGCATTTGTTTTGTATCTTGTTTTGTTCCCTTCTCTCCTTGTGCAATGTTATTATAAATTTATAACCTTGTTTAATGGCCTCACAGAACGCCCTTGCTTGCAAATGTATGACCTCCATTACTTAACAATGTCCCCAGCTATGCACGTTCTGACCCATCCTGGCATCCAAAACTTTCTTAGATAATAACATCGTAATCCCACCACAGCGGCACAAATGTCTTTTAGTCAATGTCCAAAGCAAACCATGTCATCAGCTGTGTGGTTTCCCTGTGGTTTCAATCTTCACTCCCTCCCTACCAACAAAACATAACACCGAATGTTCAACATGAAGAAAAGATGTAGTAAAGGAGGGTTAATCACCTCAATGACAGCTGCCTTCTACTGTAGGTTTGAATGTTGGACGTAGCCCCAGTGACCTTTGAGGAGGCTCTACAGGAGGAGACACTCAGTCAAAGCCGGGTTTAATTGTCCTGTTTGTCTGCAGTCTCTCTGTTTTCCTTCCCGCTCCATTGCGGAAGAAACCACAAGCGCTGTGACCCCTGAACCCTCAGAGGTGAGGTCCCAGGGGGGATGAAGGCAGAGAGCGGAGGGGAGGTCGCCCTGCAACATGTGGTCGCCTCGTTTGGGGCGAGCAAAACAGTTTTTCTTTAATTGGCCGTGCAATCTGCCACAGCTGGGATGGATTACAGGGGAGAATTCTTCCCTTGAAAGGGAGTGGTGAGACTGGCATACAGTGGACTGCAGACTGGGAGGGTGATGAGGAGAAGAAACACTAAAAGTAGCCAAATCAGAGTCAAGACGTTGCTACAATTGACTTGTATTTACTCGATCATTCAGTCCAAACATGAGCAATGGAAAAGCTCACTACCACAAAGCAGCTGGACAGTGATGATGCTCTCCTTTTTGCCAACATGCTAAATACATTTATGTCCTCAAGAGTTGACAAGACCCATAATAAACCTGCATCAGGCGAACATCTTGACACCTTAGTTTAGTGTTTCCTGTTGGAGGCTGAACGCAGGAGAGGATTTAACAGGAGGATGGACTGTTGGATGTGTAAAGCCATGGGAATTTAGCCAGAAAGAGGCAGTTTTATTCGATGGGTGAGATGTAGGGGAGGGAGTGTTCAAAATCGGTGATGGTTTTATTTGAGTTTTTATGTGCAACCTTTAGTGCCTGATGAAGTCACCGCTCAAAATCTTGTGTTTTCCAAAAAGTGCACTTAATGATATTTTGATGTAAAAGGAGGGAAATATATATTTTTAGCAGAAATTGAAATAAATAGCTCTCACAGCAACAACAACAACAAAAAAATACTGTTGACATCTCAGAAACTGACACCTTTATGGCACATGCACACAGTGTATTGAAGTGCTTTATATCAGAATTTACAAATTCGGAGCAAATATCAGTAAAGGTTTGATTGATTGATTAATTGATATCTTTATTTCGAATGTGGAAACAGCTTTGAAAAACAAAATAGTCAAAATACAAAAAAAGAATATATATATATATATATATATATATATATATATATATATATATATATATAAAAATTAGATAAGTTGTATCCATCATCATTTTAACATGCTCGAAAAGGAGTAGGAAAAAGTGAAAAAAAAAGTGTGCGACCATGAGATGAAGGGTGGTGAACGCACACGGCTCTTTTCTGTCGTTAGTTTATTAAAGTTTTCAATTTGCCATTGTGGCGCATTGCTTTACCTTGGCAACTTTAGAAGATACAGCCAGGGAAAAATAAGTACAGGCATCCCTTGAATTACCCCCTCTTCACCAACAGAGATTAGACATAAAAGATTGGACGAGCAGTTTATTACAACACAAATTTACGTTGACTGTTATGCAAAGACATCTAGTGGCCATAGTTATTAAGGTGGGAGCAAAGGTGGAAGTCAGGTGACAAATTCTGTATGTGGAGTCAATGAGGGTGGATCACACAAACCCAGGACTTTGACCCAGGACACTGCTGTTTGTGTCGAGTGTGAAACCAAAAGTCAATTTTGAGTTATTTTACTGCATAGCACCATGTTAACCTAATAGTTATAGTTAACCTAAGTACACAAGTTAAGTTACACAACACACATTTATATTAAGCCAAACCATGGTCTTTTATTCTAAACAGAACCAATTAGTTTTATTGCCTAACCTGACCACATAGTTTCGGCACAACTACAACTGTTTCATAACATTAGGTACATGTTTAAAGCGATGACTGTTAAAAGTCATATACAACCTATCCTGTCCTTTAGGTATGAGAATATATTAAGCACTGGGTACTAAATTTGCTCCTGTGGGTCATATTAGAGGCGAGGAACAAATGACAGATGTAGTTGTCTGGCTCAGAGAATTAGTGGAAACTTTACTTTGGCAACTTTTGAGTGTTCTCTGTGAAAATCTGTTTTTCTGTATGCTGATCCTGGGAGGACGTAGCACAAGACAATCTTCCACCATCCACTTCTTGCCATGCAATATGTGGTCAACATTTCCTCCAAGGTTTTCTTGGCCGTGTTCATACTTGAGATGTAAGTAAATGCAAATGAATTGCAGCAACATCTTGAGGCCATTTGGACTGGGTCAGAGGGTTAGAACAGTGATGGAGGGATGGAGCAAGTAACAAAAAGAGAGAGCGAAAGATGTTTGTGTAAAGATGGAGACACAGAAGGGGAAAAAAACACTGGGAGACATGTGAGCTGGTGCACTAAGTTACCAAGAATAGGGAGAAGACAGACAGAGGAAGGAGAATGGGATTTAGGAAATATATTGAAGAAAGTGGACAGATGTGGCCGTATACCGACAGCAGGGCAGGAATGTGCTGATAGACCTCGTCTGGGGAGACGTCTTCATTTGATGCACTACACACTTTCACGCACAGCTGTGTGTCTTGCCATGATACTGATGAGCAGCTGGCTGCCTCTCGGTCTCCACCCACTCCGTCACTCCAGCATTAACGACTTCTCTCCTTTGACCAACATGTTGAAAAAGCTCTGTTTTGAAAGAGGCAAGAGTTGATACAAAGCATACCACAGTTTATCAAGGTATTCGCCCTCACTGTGTCCTCTCCTTTATTGGATCGCCTGTGGAGTGTGCATGCGTGACATTCCCAGCTGTCTGCCCATGTCCCTCTGACAGTGGAGTGCGCGCGTGTGTCTCAGTGCGTCTTCCAGGCCATGTGCACTTTATAATTTCCTGTGTGCATTTCGGAATCCATGTGGCGCTGTGCTAATCTATGCTTGATGTGCTTCTTTGCCTGTGCAGGTGTATCAACATCAATGTGTCAAATGTGTTTACTTCCTTTGCCATTGTAAGAGAACTCGATGCCTCAATGAATCGCGGATGACTGAGAATGAGAGCTGACAGGCCTTTGAGTGTATGTGTGTGTGTGAGAGGTTGTGTGTCTGGCAGGCTCCTCTCTATTACCCAGATTGATTAAGGAAGTGCTCAAGCTCCCACTTAGCCATCACCACTGACACTGAGGTGACCGTCTCATCACGGACAGTGAGAGAGAGAGAAGTGGGAGGAAGGGGTGAGAGAGACAAGAGAGGGAAAGAAGGATGGAGTGCGGTGGAATGAGAGATATTTCAGCTAATCAGTCCGTCTAAGAGGACCGCCAAACAATCAAAACTTGTGTCTAACATTTTAGCAAGACACAAGTTTGATAAATGTGTGTTTTCTGATGTGTGTGCAAGTGCCCTTTTTCACATTCTCTTCCATCATCTCATCCACTCACCCCTGCGTCTCATCACTAAGTCTCTTCATGGAAATTTTACCTTCAATTAAGAAATGGGGGAAAATAAAAGGTTCCTGGTTTTCATCCCGCTCCTTCTGTCTTTTTGCTCCATCCCTGTCACTACCCCTGCACCGGCCTCAGCGGACGTCGGCGTTCTTAATCCTGACAACTTTCATTAAAACTGGTGGGATAATCCACAGATTTCCGAGGGAAATTCCCGAGGATGTGCTCTTTTTTCCCCCCTCTCTCTCTCTCGTTGCTTTCTTCCCAACTCCCAGCGTCCCTCTTTTGGGGTCTAACGTTTCGCTTGACTCCGCAGGAGCAGTGTCATTTACATAGTTTTCCCTAATCTTCCGTAAATCCCCGGTTTGGAACGAGAGTCGGGGCCTGACAGGATGGTTCCCTGGGAGTGAAAACGGCGGGCAGAAAGGTACTGGCGGCAAAGAAAATATTTCATTTGGGATTTGATTACTCCCGGGCACTTATGGGTGAAAATAAGCAAGGATCCCGTAGCGAAACTATCCAAATAAAGTGCGGGGAGCATCAATGTTTTGAGAGCACACATACAGTGAAGATACTTGCCTCAGTGCTCTGCGCCGGTGTATATTTTTAATGACTCTGCTTCAGCTTTGGAGGCTTATTGAAAAAGATTGTGGTAAGCCGATTCAAAGCTGTTAGCGCAGGAGATCCTTTGACCTCCATTAGACTTGTCAATATTATTGTGGTCAAGTTCAGGTGTTAGATATCATGAGTGTCTCAGTACTGAGAAGCTGTGGGGTCATGGTTCATGGCTTGGGAAATGATGGTCAGGAACACGTGTTTATCACAGGAGCTCTGAGCTGAGTAGAGGTCAAGACTTTAGAGGGCCTTCTCTCGGACAGACCAACACCTGCTATTCCTCAACACCGAGCAGAGGAGTTTAATCTGGCAGCTCTGTACATGCCGTTATACACTTGACTTCCTGGAGTGAAAAGGAGCAGAAGGTACCATAAAAGTAAAGCGGAGGAGCCTGCAATAGAGCATTTGGTCATAGCCAAGCTCACATCTGTATCACAGATGTATCACATCACATCTACAGCATCTTTGATCACCACACTTGACAAATTTGGCATACAAAGGGTATGAATGCGGTCTAGGAAGTACATGGTGACTCGCTGCAATCCATTATTCGTGGTCTTTGGCAGATAAATCAATCTCCTGCCAGACTGTTTTGCTATTTGTCAGACATTCATTAAAGTGAAAGTTTCTGCCCTTAACCCTATCTCTGCAGTACACCACTGTCTGATCATGAGCCAGAAAAATCAAATCACAAATGGCTCCAAATCAAAATGGCTGTCTGTGTTTTGTTACACTTCTGAAATTACAAACCCCATAAAGTAGCCTATTGTTAATTTTGGTTTGTAAAACAATGGAAAAAAGACAGATTTAGGGTTTACTCAAAAATGTGTTTTGCTTATTGTTACTCTTTTGTTTGACCTTTGCTGTGCAGAAATGTGTGCACGTTCCTCTGTGCTCACCTTTAATCTCAGTTTAAGGCATATGCATACAGCAGCATTCGGTTACATCACAACTAGTTTTGAAGCCAACTGTGGTTCAATGTGCAACTCACAAAAGTATGCTGTGAAAGAAGCCTCCAGTGCACATGCACTTAAAATGTAGGAGGCATATTGTTTATTTTATTAGATTCAGGAATGTTTTTAATGAGGTAGAATGGATGACTGTTATTTTAAAATGTTTTAATAAAAGTATTTGAACTTCTTTGTGCAAAATCATATCAAACACAAATTATTTTCCAAGGTATTTGACATGTCTCAAAAACAACATATCCATTTACAATGGCTGGTTTTAATTAATTAGTGCTCCATTACTTAACTTCACTTACATGTATGTGGGTTAGGTTTAGGCAAGTTAAATTCCATAGGTTAGGTAAGAAAAAAAAACCACGTAGACAAAAGCACCTTAAAATAACTCAAAGTGCATTTTGTCTCTCATGGTTCTGCACACTGGTCTCCACTACCCCAACCTGACACTTTTCATGCACTATCAGTCTTATACTTCTTTTTTCTTTACACTCCTGAGCACATTCATCACATAATCGGAGCCTTCTGGATTACCTAGGTAATATACAAATTAATGGCTCATGATTACGTGGGTTATATCCAAGTTGTGTTGTATTACTTTTCATAGGTATGTCTGGAGGGGATCCTCCAAACTTGACTGCTTGGCACCACTTCCTTTGTTACACCAGTAAGCACATTGGTCATTTGATCATAGTGTTACGCTCCACCCTTGGAGGCGAACAATACTCCACCACTGACCAAAATAATCACATAAGACACTTTTAAAACAATGAAATCAATAGGATTTATCAAGAAAAACATACAAACAAGACAATAAAAATCCCAGGCAGAGAGGCAGCAAGACCTGCACCAACAACACCTGAAGCCTCTCTCCTCTGCTGCTGTCAAAGCAGCTTTTAATGCACCTCCTTCCTCAGCCAAGTGCAATGCACCTTGTTAGGTGATGCAGCACACCTGGGTGCATCTACGGAGGGAAAAGAGACAAATGCATAGAACACGGTGGCCTTCAAAAATAAGTGGATTATTGCTCATTGTTATCTGGGATAAATATGCACGACTATTTGCAGGAAAATGTATGACGAGTGCATGAGAACAGCCTGCTCTATTTTTACTGCCCTCCAACAACCGCAAAAGCTACTTTCATGGTCTGGCATGGCTGCCTGGGTTCTGACAATGGAAATGGCCAACAAATATACCAGTCCACAGAATAAAATATGGAGGACTGGTTCCCCCACAGCTGATGACCCCACTGCAAATGTAAGGGCACTAATGGAGGTACACCGGCTAGAAATGCCCTGCATGAATTCCACCCACCTGCGTGCTGAAATGGTGAGAATATGGTGAGAGTACAGCAGAACATCACTGTGATGCTTGTTGGGAAAAGGCTTTGTGTACTGTGTGCACAACAATGACCTCCTAGTTGTACTGAGTGCCTGAAAAGTCTGAGATATCATATTAAATCTTAGGGATACGTAAAAGTACCAAGTGTGCTTGTTACCTGGCTCTTTCCCTCATGTATCAGCTATCATCATTTCTGATGGTTCCAGTTTTTGGGAAACATTAGTTAGATTTCAAACAACAACTTGCTTAATTGGTTATTTATCCATGATTCCAGATGTTCTGTACATCATATATGACACACTTGTCCATATCTCACTGCTTTTGTTTTTGCTCTCAAACATCCTTTCTATTGTTCCACATTGTTCTACATCTCTCCACTTCCTCTGTCAATACGATACGGTGGACATGTGTTTCATGTTTGATCTGGCACATAAATAAATAAAATGTTTGGCTTGAGATTCGAAGGCTCGGCAGTTGGCCTAAATGTGTTCTCCGAATTCAGTCTTTCTGTCTGCACCTCATTTTAGCACCATTGACCACTCCTTTACCTCTTTGCTTCTGTCATGAACATTTTCTGTCTTTGCTTTTCTCCTTTATTTTTGTTCTTGGTTTCATCCATGATGCTGTCATTTTGTAAATAAAATAAATAAAACCCCATTAGTGAAGGATGATGGATACAATTGGAAAAAGTGGATGAAATAGCGTGTGGAACTGTACTTGGAAACACACAGAAGGTAGCTGAGTCGTGATGCTCTGTCTGTTCTAATAATGAATCAACTCTCGAACATGCACCAACACACACAAAAACACAATTCCAATTTTATGATGCTCTTACGCCTTGACAGGCAGACAGCGGACTTTAGGTTTTACACCACATGTTGGTAATTTTGCGGCATCATAAAACTCTCATTTTTATTCCTCTCTCTTTTGATGTTAAACTTATACCGCGCAGCGCTAAAGTGTCCAAGGGTGCTCATAAATAATGAAAACATCTGAAGTTTAAGTGTAAACACTCCTCAGTATGAGCCAAGTATGTGTCCATATATGAGGCCACTTTTTTATGCAAATTAAGCTCAGTAGTTCAGTAAAGATGATTTTTTTCTCTTCTATTTGAAGATTTCTACTATTTCTCATTGCTCCAAACTTCAAGAGATTTAGCTGAGTAGATGCCATCATCCATCTGCATCTACAGGATGGATCATTTATCGTCAACGCTTCATGAGCCTGAATTTGATAAAGCTCCAGCCGCAAATCTTTCTGTTTCTCAATTCTCAGTTTTTGTATTATTCAGTATCAATTTACCTCAAGGCCGTAATTCCCACTGGTGATAGGAAAAAAAAGTTTGAGGTTTTACTTTAAAACCATCATTTGTACTAGTTAGAAGTGTAAGGAGACAACTGTTAATATATACCCGGTTTGACAGCTGTAGAAATTAGGAATCAGAAATTTGCAAGCAATGCAACACATCTGTCTTTTTGTCATGGTTTAGAAGCAAACCTGAAAGCTTGAAACAGTAAATATGCTTCAGTCCTTGAATTAAGTAACTCTACTCTAAGATTATTTGTAAGACTACCATTATTTTGAAAGCCACAGTAACCAGATTTTATTATACCATGCACAGGTGCCTGCCAGGCCTTCACCAGCAAAATGTCACTCAAATTAACACATGGCAACCAAGAAGAGACACAAAACACAAAATGACAACAGTAAAGGGTTGAAACAACCAAAAAGATACACAAAATTAGTACAAAGAGACACAAAAAAACAAAGAAGAAACACAATTACCTAAAAAGAAAAACACAAAATGTCAACAAAAAGCCACAGTATCACTATAAAAATGGACAAATCAAAAAAGACAAAGTAACCTTTACAAAAAAAAAAAAAAAGACGAAGCAAAATCACAAAGCCTGTGAGACGGTGGGGTCTTTTACATGTCTTTGCCCAGGAGCCCATTGTCCTATAGTCCGCCCATGATGACATTGTGTTCAATACTTTTTTATATGTATACCAAAACCAAATCTATCTATCCATCTATCTATCTTTGTGTGTGTGTGTGTGATCTTTCTTTGTATCTCCACTCTTTTAAATGTGTGTCCATATTCTGAAACTCAGATGCACTTCAGAAATTCTTGCATACCTCTTGTATACTGTAACTGCACTAGTTTGATAATGATGGTTTGCATGTCTTCCTCCCAGTAAATCCGTGTCTATGTGGCGTCCTCTAAGAGATGTCCAAGACGATTCATTGGTTCCCACTTGTCTGGCCAAAAACACTGGGCTTGAACAAAGGCCTGGACTGTAAACAGAGCTCTCTGGGTTTTAAACATGTCATAACGACAGCACGTCCATTTGTCATCATCTAGCACCATGAATTCCCCTGGAACACATCACAGTGTAAATCACATATCATGGCCCTTAATGGTACAAGAATCCAAACATGCATCATACATGTAAGACAGATGGGCACAGCAGAGGGGACAGGAGAGCTTTATGGACTCTAATGGTATCTGTTTTAGAGTAAATGAAGTGCATCTTTTTCTAAAGAGGGGCAATGACTCATTTTCTTTTTTCTTGTGTTTACTTACGCTCACGAACCTTTTCCTGCTGAACTTGCTCTGAGGCCCTCTGCAGCCCCCATCTGTCTTCCTCCCTTCTTCTAGTGCCTCTAAGTAGGGCCAAAAAACACAGAGGGGTCAAGCAGCATCATACGCGTGGATAACCTCAAATGTAAATAAAGTGCTACATGGGGAACGTCTGATATGAGAAATGAAGAGAGGTTTGCTTTGATTTCTTACATGGACACTGTAGAAAGCTGGTGCGTGGAGTGTGGAAACACAAATATTTCAAAGGGGAGAAACACAGGTCATAAAAAAGTTCTTTATTGTGAATTATGCTGATGCAGATGTTGGTGTCTGCACTGTGCTGGTGCAAGGTTCATTTAACATATTTATTGTGTCAAGCTATCCTCTTACAATGGTTCAAATAACATCTAACAATTTAGTGCCCTGCGAATGGTCTCATTACAGTAAATTGGCTGTTTATCATAAAGTTATGCAGATAAAGTTCAGGCAAGTAAAGTTATGTGGGTTAGGTTAAGGAGAAGAAATATGGTGGTGACGTACTGAACATAATTCAAAGTTCACTTTTTTTCAGATGGGCCACAATCACCAGCACAGCACAGCAAGAAATTCAACCATGCTGCAAAAGAAAAGGGGCAATAAGTAACCTCCTCAAACTACCACTGCCATGACAAACACCCACAAATGCCCACATTTCAACAGGACTTGTGGATCAAGGACAAGCCTCAACAGACACCCGAAGACCCACAAATGACCGGACTCACCACCAGGAAGACAGTCATACTCAACTTTGAGCAGTCATTTGTGATAATGATGCTGCGGTGTGTTAGCATGTCTGAAGATAGTTGAGGCTTACTCATAAACCAAAGTATAAGTAACTATTTACCTTGAGGGGGACACGAGTTTGCCAAAATTCAAGGCTGGCCAAACATATTGATTAGTCCAGCTTCAAGAACTTGCACTAGTTTTCCAAAGTCTAATCATATCTTCCAGTAAAAAAGTTGAACTGACAGAGTTATGGAGCCACATCCACTAAATCTGGTATTGATCAGTGTCTGAAGTTGGACTCATTCTAGCTCTAAAACACAACACTGTTGCCCTAAACAAGCTGCTTTATTGGCTCTCTCTCTGAAGAAAAGTGCTATTGCTCACAAAGCTGTCATTTTTTTACAAAGGTGAATGAAATGAAACATTTGTAAATCAATTCTTTACTGTTGAACAAAGAGCGAAGAATCACTTTAAAGAATTGTTCTCTGTTGCTGAGATGTGAGCTGCTGTTTTTGAACTGAAAAATATTGCAGTGGTTACAGTGCTAAAGCTGATACTCGCCAAGGAGAAAAGGATTTCAAATGCTGAAGTCTCTGACTCAGGCTTTGTGACGCTCATATATTTTGACTACATTTCTAGTAATAAGTGATATATAGGGTGTTCCATATGAAACACAGACTTGTGGGATGCTGTGGTAATGCCTCTCCCTCCCCTCGCTTTCTTCTCCCCTCGTCCTCATGTTCTTCTCTTGACAGCAGCAGGTCGGTGTTCTGCTGACAGAGCCCATTTTGGACTCCCATAGACATAATGTTAATGGGAGACAGACTGCTCTCCTCTCCTTTTTTCTCCTCTGCCCCCATCTTTCTCTTTCTCTCCTCACAGATCCCTTACAATAAGCTGGACTGAGGGGAGGAAGGACAAGGTGTGATGGACCGTCTCTTTCACCATTATCAGAGGTGGTCTGTGCACTGTAGCTGCAACATTATAATGCACGCACACAAAGTAACTCACATACACACACTGAAATGCACTTCAGTATACACAAACGTGCTGCCTTCAAGTGCTTCTTGTAAACTCCTACATCCAAGTTTAGAGGCTGTTAATGTGGCTTTATTGTCTTGCACTAAGTGCTTTTGGAAATAGTTACAAATAGATCCTGGAACAGTTTGCTCTGTGGCTTGTTTTATTTTAGAAACCAAACAGCACCAAGCCATTTCCTGAAATGAAATATGAGCACGAAAATGTGCATACTGTCAGTGAACACTGATGCTAATAATACTCGTTGTTTAGAAGAATGCAGTAAACACGTACATGGACATTTTTTTAAAAATACATCCATACAGAATGTGCATGACTGTTAACCCTTTACTCTGCTGACCACAGAGTTACAGGTGGCTCTGGCTCAGAAGGTAGAGTGGGTCATTCACTACTTGTAAGATGGGCATTTCGATACATTTAACACGTTGAAGTTTCTTTAACGTCCTGGACCCATGGCTGTGCTATCAGTGAGTGAGTGCATTATAATGTTTACCTACTGACAGGTGACACCTTGTATGATAGCCTTGGCGGGTGAATGTGGCAGGTAGTTACACCAAACTTTGAGTGGTCAGAAGACTATAACGGCTCTAAATGCTCTAAATGATCCTCTGACTATATGCTTGTTTTTTTTCCAAGTGGAGAAAGGACATTAAGTCCTTTAATGTGACAATATACAGCGTTTGGCTAGAAGTGAAGCAGATGCAAAAAGGTCAGCTTGGTATTTGGTAAACCTGCCTTTAAGAGAAGACACCCCAAAAATAGCAATTAAGGGACACAGGCTAGGGGAATATGAAGAACTTTAGAGAGAAAGTAAAAAAAAAAAAAAAACGTTCGAAAGGGGACAATCTTGATGTAAAAATGTATGTGTGTGGTCCATGGGAGAAAGAGAGCACCTGACAGAGGAATCATCGGTACCCGGAAACAACTTCTTAAGCTTGGCCCTGGTATAATAGATCCTGTAAACCACTTTAAACTGATTGAAGCTCATCTGAGCATATGTGTAAGTTGAGCTGATCCTAAGCAGTGCATCCCTCAACCAGTATTCGTCCAACTCAAGCCTTCCTTCCATTTACCGTCAGGCCTTTAGCCAGAGTATTGTTTTGTGATTCTAGGGAGGTTACATTTTGGCTCATTCTTCTACAGTGGGAGGAAGTGACAATATGTTGTCCATCTATAAATACAGTTATTGGTGTTTACAGTTTGTTGAGCTGACCCTTATAAATGGTCAAAGATCAATTGATGCAAGCTTAATCAAGTAGTTTTACTTGGTTGGACTTTTTAACTATAAAGCAGAAATCTCATGATAATAGTTTCAGCCCTCTCGTTGCACAGTGAGACATGTCAGCATCCAGTGTGAGTGTTCAATAAACCAAAGAAAAGAAGCCTCAGCTATGAAAGACAAACACTCTGCATTGTGAAAGTCAATTAAGAACACTTTAGTCTTTGTATTTGATCTATAATCACTTCAGTGGGAGACCGACGCTAACGCTTCTGCTATATTCCACAAAATATATTTGTGTTGCTTTCTGATGTTTTTCCCCCAGTGACAGTCTCTAATTGGTTTGAGAGAAATACCCAAAAATAAAAACCCTCACACTTGCAGCCCGTGTCTTTAGCTTCAAAGGAAAACTTGTCGTCCCTCCCTCTGAATTACAGACGCTCCATCACCACTTCCAGATCCTTCCAAAAGCCGTTCCACACCAGAGTGGGAAATTCCAACGAAAACCGTCACAGCAGGGAAGGGGCGTCGGGCCTTCGCAGCAGGAAGATGAACGAGTGTGTATGTGATGAAATATCAAAACAAGCTTCAACAGACCCCATTTCCACAGCTCCCACCCATAATCCTTTAAAAGCATTCATAAAAATTAAAATTGAAGTGTTTTTAAATGACATCCCAAATGAGAAAAACATAACCAAAAGAAAACTGGGAATGCTGGAGGGGGGGCAGTGCCATACTGTAGCTCCTCGCACGTATCTTGCGACGAGCAGATGTGTGAGTGGGCGAGCACAAGAAAAAAAAACTCTTAAGAAAATTGTGAAAAAAACCAAAACAATAACAGTTATTTTCGGGTCCTTCTTTTCTCGCCAGCTTCTTTTAGCAAAGCTTTTGCGCCCTAAGTGTTTTATAGCTCAGCGGCTGCCAAGAGTTTTTGGCCTGCTTTACAATGAAACTGAACAGAACCGAACTCAACAGGCGTCCTGGGAGCAGAACAACACATCAGGTCCAATTAAGATCAGTAGGTGGAACTTATTGTAACCTGCGACATGCTCACACCCCCGGTACCGCAGACAACAGAAAGAGGGGCTTTGTGCAACACTTGGCCCGTGCATGGTAACGGAAAGTGAACCTCGTCAAATGCAGAAAAAAAAAAAAAAAACCTGGTTCAGTGTGTGTGGATGCCCTGAGGGGGGTCGTAAAATGTGATTGGTGGTTGTAAGGGAAAGGTAGAGGGGGAGGGAATAAAAACTATCTATCTATGGTTGCTGGAGAGTACATCTATGTTCCCCAGTTGGAGGATTCAGCATGCTTGACCTCCGTGTCTACAGGCCTATAAACCCAGTCCAATCAAGCCAATTCACTGCCTACAAGACCCATGGGAAATGGAGTTGGAGCTGTAATGAAAGAATACATGAATAAAATAAGTGCCCTGTCTTTTCAGCTACTAAGAGAGTCATTTTTTAAATACTGCAGCGGTATCCGTACCGTTTTCTAATGGCAATTTCACTTCTTTCCTTTCACTTTTTTCCTCGCAATTCTCTATCTTCTCTTTCTCCAACAGAAAAGAGGTGTTACTGAGGAAAAAAAATATTTTGAAAGTCCTGTGTCATTTTTATCTGCCCACTATGGGCAATGACAACTAACACTAATAGGTTTATGGCAATACCAGGTAGAGTCACTTGAATCCAGATCCACCTGCATCAATCTTAGCTCTTCAACATGTCTTTATATTCCTCAATATTCTTTGTCAAATATGTTTGGAGGAAACATCATTGCCGGTATGATTACCACCACTGGCAACATTACTTTTGCCAGTCCAGGAAGCCTGGCATCTTGGAAATGTGATTGGTGCTTGTTTTCTGTGTTCAACAGACATCAGATCAACAGATTCCATGACAAGACCTAAAACAAGCATCTCTCCTCACTTTTTGGCTTCTCTAACCTGTTTGTGCCCCTCAACCTCAAGCCCATTCTGTCATGTAATGTGGAGCAGGTGGGAACAGAGGAAGGAGACAGCAGGTAACAGAAACTCAAAAACATCACTCTGTATCTCAAGGACACAGTAACTGAACACCACACAAACAAATCAAGAATCAAAGTAAGACTGAACAGGCGTCCAGGACTTAAATACAAACCAACTGATGAGGGGATGAAGTGCAGCTGGAGAAAAAGGGCAGCTCAGGTGAGGGGAATAAGGTGATGAGTCAGAAGAACAGGCAGGGATCTGATTGGCTGGGAGAAACTCAGGATCAGGGAAGGATTAACAAGGCTGATGTAAGACAGGTGCGACAGAAAGCAGGCGAGACACAGACAAAGGCAGGAAGAAACACAAAACATGACACATGAAGAGGCAACCTTCAAAATGAATCAGGAAACAGAGTGACCATTATGAATACATCAAACAAGAAAAGCAAAAGCAAAAGACATACGCAGAATAACAAAAACCCAGATTCATGTCACATTCAACCTATTCTCGTTATTAGGTCATCAAATACTGATACTTTGATAACTTTACATTGAAGCAACAGTGACTTTTAGTTTTACACTGGATGTAGGTATGTTAATGATGTATTATATTATGTTTGACCCATTATATGCGTACCGCCTCACTCTTTCAACGACATCAGTTCCTCTAAGCATCGACTCTTACCGCGGATCGGTTTACATTGGCATTAGTTGACAGCCCTGTGCATCTTGTAAGGGCATAAGGAGTGCTTTTTGCATCAATATCACAAGCCAAAGGACATGACAAAGTGTCAGTATTTTAGTATTTTTAAACAGCTGAAAACTGCCAGCCTTTTGCAAATAGAAGTAAACTGCATATTTGTTGGATATTATTTTTAGGGACAGTTTCATCACCACCAAGAGGTTGTGTGAGGGATTGACCTAAAATAAGTAGTGTAAATTGTGTACATTTTAGTATGCGTTCATGGTGATAAAAAAAAGTGACTCATTGCAACTCTGTGGTTCATTGATGTGTTTTTAATAGTTTTTGGATAACAATGGAGCTCTATGGCAGAGAGGAATACGCTGTATTGGGTTTTGGATACACACACAATACTTGTCAGTAGATTGTTGGTATTTGTCTTTTAATGAGATTTGTTGACTGTAAAAAAATATATCTAGCTTTATCCTAAAAGGTTAGGAATAGGTTGTGGTTTTGTTTAAACATTAAAAAGGTCAACCCATTCCAAAATGTGTGGTCAGTCTCAGTTTTATGCTGACTTGGAGCATGAGATAGACCACAATTTTCCCCCTAACTTTAACCAAGTGCTTTAAGTTGTCTACAAACAGAACCATGAATGCTAATCATGCTGTAGCTGGCAGGAGGAGATATTTGAGAGAAAACAAATGAAATATGCAGTGAATGTTTTTTCCAGATTTCATTCACCATTACGGTATTTATTTATTTATTTATTTGCTTTGGCAGTGAACAGTTTCTCACATATTTTTTAAAAAGGAAAAAAGCAAAGAAAAGCATAATTCAGGTGGCAACCTATAACCTACACAATGTATTTGCTATTTGAGGCAGAATTTCTACATACATGCCACACTTGTATATGCATTTAAAGCAAGTATTAATTTGAGATTGCTGCACTTCTCTCATGCACGCAGACACTGCAGCGAGTGCACACACTCACGTACTCATCTGTATTGCCCTCCCTGTACTAAAAGAGTGATGTCTTTATCTCTGGGAGAGAGGTGGAGCAAATGGAAAGGGAACAGAGAAAATATGACAATGCTAGCATGAAAGGGAAGCCTTTCAAACTCAGGGGAGACATGAAAGACCCCCCTCCCTCTCTCTCTCTCTCTCTTCAGCCTCCTTTTGTTCTCTCTCTCTATCTCTCCTCCTTCCTCTCTTCCCCATCCCTCCTCTCTTTCTCATAATTGTACATTCAGACTCAAACTGTGAATGCTAACAAGGCTTTTAGCCACACTGAATTAATGTATCCAGTGCATTTCACTAATGTGCTACCTTTCAAATGTCACCTTTTATGTTGTTGCCGTGAATACATCTTAGCTACTGTGCATTAATTTTTGGGTTGTTGTGCTCAAATTGCCTTTGGCTGCTTTGCAAAGTTCACATGGTGACAGACATCTTATAAGCCCTCATTCCTGCTGATAGAGACTACTGCAGACTGTTCCTTAAAATGCTTCTGTGCTCCATATTAAATTGTATCAACTGTAAATTCACTTTAATTTCTATATAAAAATGTACCATAATTTCATTAAAGAGGTATCAGGTAAAATAACAATGAGCAGGCAGCAGAAATAAAAATCCCAACTGAGAAGCCTTGTATTAAATGTTATCTTCATGAAACTTTCACTTTTTTAACCTTGACATATGAGCAAATTGGTTTAATGTCTTTCAAAAACATTGGGAAAGAAGTCAATGAGCAACTAGGCAAGAAATGCCCTGCAAGTTGCAAGAAATTAGCAAAAAGTGATGAAGAAAATTACCTAAAAACCAGAGAATTAGTTTAAAAATATGTGGAAGGATTATAAGAAAAAAGACAAAAACAGGGAATTGTGTATAAAAAACTATCATTACAATTAAAATGATATGTTTAAAATTATGTTACAGAAAAAATTATACATTTTCTTTCTTTTTTTCAGCATTTTTTCACATATCTTTTAAAAACTTTCCTTTTTTGCCTTTTTTATAGCTTGCTTATTAAATTTCTTGTGTATTGGTTATACATATATACATTATATACATATTTCCAAATGTCTATTTTTTTCATTTATATATGTACAATGTGATGGATAGCATATTTATTTAGAAACACCTTAAAGAAATGCAGTTTAACACAACACGCCACAAAGTCATATTTTCAGCAGTTTGGGCTTTTCTATTACATTGCATTACATCATACAGATGTTCCTCACATTGTGAGGTAAGGGAATAAACAAATGTGATTATGTTACTTAAACATCATTGTAAATGTATAGATGTTTATGCAATTGTTCCATAAATCATATTCCACAACAGTTCCAGCATTGCTGACTTAAACTTATGAGCTTGTTCTGGTCTTCATCAGCATGGAACTCTTTCTAACTTTACTCTGTTTTGAGCAACTCTTTGACCTCTTTGAGAGTTATTAATCCAATAGTCCATCCACTGATGAAGACCATGTGACACTGTCAAAATCTTGCATGGAGAATGTTTTGTCTATAGCTAACATCAACATTCATGACAACTGTATGTGGGGGTTAATTTTTATATAGCTGACCCATTTAGATTTTATTAAGACTTAAAGTTATGCAGATTAAGTGGGGCTGCTTTTAAATGACAGTCTGTGAGGCATCACCACATACTGTCCGTTAGATCCACCAGTAACTTCTCCACAGCTCCAGCCTCGCATCCAAATATGGTCACTTCCTCTGGCTTCAAAAACCAAGATAGCAACGGCCAAAATGCCAAACCTCAGGTTTTGAAATGGCATTTCATGCAACCAGTGAGTGATGTCACAGGTATGTCGATTATTTCAAGGTGGGATGGCATGGCATGCATCTGTATTTAGGAAACAACAGTCATGGGTGTAAGGGTTAGGGCAAGGAGGCACATTGTGGTGTAGAAAAATAAACCATCACATTCAAACAGGAAGGAAACACTGAACTCCATCATCAAAGTCCAGTTTGAGAGACCCATCCACCTCTCCTCCCATCCGCCCTATAAGCCTCCTTGTGCTCCTTATATGACGTCAATACCGGCAGCGTTACGACCTGACATCCCAATGCGTTACATGCACACACATGCTGGTTCCGTCCAGCCACATTCTCAGCTGACGCCGTATGGCGGTGTTCCATGTGCATGGTGCCTTTTAGTGTTGATGTGGGCTGTGTACACGCTATAAATCTCTAAAGGGAAGTGCAAGTGTCCCTTCAGGTTCAAAAAAGGTTGCAAATCTGTTTGTAGACATAAAAGACTAAAGGTTGGGCTGAAGTCAGGAAGCCACACCTGGTTGTCACCTGAGCCCACCTGTTGAGGAATCTTTGACCCCCCCAGGGCTTCATGTGATGAGTTCAAAGGTCAGAAATGAGCTAATGAGGGAGTCAGAGGTCATAGGTGTGAAGCTGCCCCTAAGGAAGGTATTGTTTCTGTTTCTCTGTGTTTGTATGTGTGGGAACATACACCGTCTGAGCACAGCATTTAATCAGGCAGTAAAAGCAGACAGGGAGAACATGAGACTGTTTCTTGACAGTTTTACGTCGAGAAGAGAGCTGGGAAAAGATGAAGGGAAGACGAATAGGGGGAAAAAAAGAAAAAAGCTGTTTTAATCTTTTGATCCCTTCACTTCCCATCAGGTCTCATATCAAACAAATTACCCAGAACGCACCCCTGCACACATCAGCCTCATTACCCATCTCCCCCTACTCGGAGACACTGGGTAAATAGCACTGTCTGTGGGGATACGAAGAATCAACAACATAATGAGACTGCTGATGATGAGCTCGTTGTTTGTGTGTATATGTGCATGAATGTGTGTATATGTGCATGAATGTGTGTGTGTGTGTGTGTGTGTGTGTGTGTGTGTGTGTGTGTGTGTGTGTGTGTGTACATGTGGTTTAACTGCTTTGCTTGGAATTTACTTGCTCAGATCAGGCTTTGAATCAGCCCTGACTCAAGACAGCTAGTATAGACTTACGATGGCATGAGAATTGCACTGCAAAAAATTTAAAAAAAAACAAAAACAAACAAACAGAAGAAGTAAAACCTTTAATTTATTCCTAACTTGTTTATCAGTCGCAATGGAAGCCATGTGGAAGAGTTGCATAAGACATCGGAGCGGATTGAAATCTTGTAGTTGATGGGAACCATGATCCCTGCAGTCTAAGCCTGGATTTAACTGGTGGATTCTTGCATTATGTCGTATTTCTGTCTGAGGAAAGGATCTCAGTTAAGTTTTCGACAGTGAAGAAAACTATGCAAACATGCAAACAAAATACCCCAAAAATGCAAAAAAAATGCATTTTCTGCAGCTGGAATAAAGTTAATAAATAGCTTTTGCATTTAAAATGTCTCCAAAATGTTGTTCTAGTTCTCACAAAAAAAAAAACAAAACATTTCCTACATTTTCTTTTGTCCCTTCACCTCTGTTCTATCTCCAACATCCATCTTTTTAAAAGTTTCAAGTCACAACCCTTTACAATATACACCATTCTTCATTGTCCTCCAATACAAGCCAGTCATTGTCTACGTGACACAGTGACAAGGGGACCTCGATGTCAACACCAACAGTATGGCAGCGGATCATTATGTCTGGCCACGGGGTTGGTCAAAGGGGAAAGGTCGGAGGTTAGGGAACAGTCGCCATTAAAGGAGCCTCCTCTGTCAACACGTTTGTATATAGCAGGAAGAGACAGAACGTTTCCCATCACTTTGTCAGGTCATGTGGTGAATGGTGCACATGTTAATCATATGAAGAAATTAATGGAAATGGAATAATGATGATGGAAACGAAAAGCAGTACGTACTGTATATACTGTAGACAATGACTCCTCTTATACCCCATACAACACCTCATACATTTCACCTCAGAGATATATTATGCAGTATTTTCCGACCAAAAAATCAAGTCAAGGTCCACTTACTAATACATTTGTGGAGCTTTTGACCATATCACATGATCTTCACCCACTGATGAAATTTGCCGCAGTTGTGGTAATAGTTTCCAGTATTTAAGATATTTTAGGATTTTTTTCAATTCACCTTATTTTCGACCTACACATAGACCTGATGAAACACTCTCCAGCCACACCCTACAAAGATGAATCTGTGTAACATGTAAAAAAAAAAAAAAAAAAAAAAGATCTCAGTAAGCTGTTGTTTTTTCTCTCGTGCTCCCTTGCAGGTTAATTGAGCCATAAATGTGACATGTATATGTTTTTTATTTTTAAATCCATCCTTTATCTTTTTGTGGTCTTTTCGTGAGTCCAACTTCATGTAAGTTACACTTTGCTGTTAGTTTTTAAATGTACATTGCTAGATTCTGGGCATTAATCTGCTGTTCGAACAGCCTCCACTCTGCTCGAAGACTTTGCTCCAGATGTTGGGACCTGACTGCAGGGATTGGCCACAAGAGCATTAGTGAGAGCTCACTGGTGGCGTTCCAGTTCATCCCAAATGTGCCGGATGAGGTTGGGGTTAGGGCTTGGCCAAATCAACTTCTTCCACAGCAACTGGAAGACATAATACTTTATTGACCTCAGTTGGTGCACAGAAGCAATTGGTCTTCCCAAAACTGTTTACACAGTCGGAATCACACTTGTCAAAAATATCATTATATACGATGTAAAGGGGTAAAGCCCACACCAGGAAGTAACAAAAAGTAGCCAAAAATATATGGAAAATGATGTCTGCATAATTTTGGCAATGTAGTGTTCTTTCATGTATTTATGACTTGAGTTTATTAACTCTAAATCTCTTTAAAATGTACATTTTTTGTATCACTTAAGGAATATGATTAATATGCACAGCTGTATCCATCAAGTCGCTGAGTGAAAGTAAGTGACACCATAAAACATGCTCCCAGAGCGCATGATTGAAACATGTCTTACATTACTCCCCGCAGACGGAGAGCAGAGCGGCAGAGAGCTGATGATAGGAAAGTGAGGACAGACCGCTGAGACTGAGACTGAGGGTGGTAGACAGAGAGAGGAGGGAGTGAAAGTGATAACCTTGTCTCTCGTTCATTGCTGTCTGCTCAGTGATTTAATTTGGTCGCGCCGTCACACCTGAGCTAAAGCTCATCCATCACAGGTACTGCAAGATCCCTCCATCGCTTGCTCTCTTCTTCCCTCCATCTATCCTTCCATTCCTATATTTGTCCTCCTCTACCATTCTCACCCTCCTCTCCTTTCAAGGCTCTCTTAGTCTCTCATGGCCTTTCTGTCCAGATCTGTCTTAAATATGCTCTATCCATCTCACTCTTTCTGATTTGTTCAGCCACTGTCTCTCCATCCCTCTTTCTCTACTCAGGTTCTTCTGGGGCGCTTCGAGTATAGTTGTGCTTCTACACATGGATGAATTAACTGAACGGGCCTACCGGGCATAGGCCCAGGGGCCCTAAGTTTCAGGGCCCCCTCCTGCCCTTCACCTGCAAAATGTCGCTCGAAAGAGACACATACTGACTAAATGGAGACAGACCACACAAAAAAATGCAAAGGGACTGCAAGTAGATGCAAAATAAGAACAACAAGCACAAAGAGAAACAAAATGATCTACAAGGACACAAAATAGTCTCAATATCAGGTGGTTACAGACAGCATTACGAGCTGACGCTGTCCTTCAGCATTTTTTGTGCACGTGATAAGTGCCATGTCCTCATGTGACACCACACCATGCAGGTTGCATGTTGATGTGCCCGGTGCCTTCTGGCTGTCCGCAAGCATACAATAGCAACGCCACCAGTTCTGTTCAACCACATCATTGTCTGACGCTTCCCGGGCACGTTGCATATGTATGTGGAAGGTGGACTTTGGAGTCACACTTGTATGCCAAAAGCACTGACAGAGCGACACTTTTTGATGAGCATGGAATGAGAACAGGCTGTTTTTTGTATGTAAACTATGTCCTTCCGCAATCTACCAAAACCCCATCGTAGCAGATATTATTTCAGCCACTGCCAGCTAGCCTAAAAGCTAACAAGCTGATAAACAACATAAAAATAAAGGGCTAACATTATTCTTTTACTTTTGCTAGTTGCTGATTTTGGTGCACAACAGTCTCCTCATTTGAGTATCAGTCTGTACATATATTTAGCTGAGCTTTTTTTAATCTTTCACAGCAGTTTTGCTTGTGCAGTATGTTTACAGCGTAGACCCCTTTGGCATGGCTGACGACAAAGAATCAAAGACTTCCTTTCCACTCAAATCCTAGCCTTTTCGGTTGTGCCCTTGTGCTGTTTATCAGCAGGTTGCCATGCTCTGCTAACACAAGTTCACCCCCATGTCAATTTGGTACAGTCCACTGAGCACCCAGCAGGCCTCCTGGCTCAGTCTGGGCCAAACTAATCAACGCATCTTGCAGGGAACATGGGACCCCCGCCTCCCCACAGGAAGACCCTGCACACCTGAGCTCAGCCAAGTGGGCACCAGGCACACCACGTGGTCACACTCAAGTGCATTCAAGCAGATTTATGGCTGTGCAAACAGTGCACCGCCTGTCAGTACAGTGAACGGGTATTTGCATGTGGATCAGATATCCTCAGCAGGAGAGAAACACGGAAATCCTGACGTCCGTTTGCTGATCATGGCTTGTAAAAGGGTTTCAGAGAGTGAGAGCAGCTAATAGCAGTTCCTCACATCTACAGTAAAACACGTGTGTTTGATGACTGTAAATGGCTCACCGTGTCACGCAGTGGCCTTCCCCATGTGACATCAACCTCTCAGTGGGCAAGTTACCATGGAAGGCATTGGTCTGTTCCAACCTCACGAGCACAACTGGTGTGCTGGTGTGTGTTTGTTTGAGGTTCAGCAATGTGGCTTTCAACTTTTGAAAAATAATACTAAATAACAGATTTACTTCAACTTTTGTGCTGGCTTTTCAGGCACTAATGTGGCCCATAGGCATGAAGAACATTTATCAAACAGACTGGGACTGCAGTTTGCATGTGACTTTAGTGAGTGTTTGTCACGCAAACTGCGACTGTAGGTTTAGAGGGGGAATTCTCCACTATGGAGGACCAGGTGTAAATATAAAGCGAGGGGAATTTAGCCCTTTAAAAGCTGAGCAATTGGTTTGGTACAAAAAATAGCAGGAAATAGATAAAGACGACAAAACAAACTATACGAAAGTCAAAGATTATCTGAAAATAAGAAAAAGAAAAAGTAAAAGACAGAAACAAATGAAAGAAAAGAATCCCAAACAAAACAAACAAAAAAAAAAAACAAAGGGAAAAGATCTGTATATATTTTTCTGTCACATAATTTTAAGTATATGTCCCCCTTAAATATTGAATGTTCTTTTAAAAAAAAAAAACAAAAAAAAAAAACACTCATTTTCAGGTCCTTTTCTTGTCAACTTTTACTAAATTTTAGCAATTTGACCACATTTTTTGTCAGGACGCTCAATATCTTTTTCCTCATTTTTTCAAAAGAACCCATGCAAACCCATTTCCTTGGGTTTCAAGGGTTAAATGGCTCGTGAAAGGCATCTCAATGCAGCACAAGAAAACTAATTTCAGTCCAGGTTTCCAGGGGTTAAAGCAGTCACACAAAGGGTGTTTTGGGGAAAAGGATATCAAATAAGCCTATGGGCTTGTAGAAAATGAAGCAACCAACAAAAACAACTGAAAACTAGGACTTAAATACAAACTGGACTGATGAGGGGATGAAGTGCAGGTGGAGAAAAAGGGTTGAGAAGCGCAGGTGAGGGGAATACGGTGATGAGGCAGAAGAACAGGCAGCGAGCTGATTGGCTGGGAGAAACTGAGGAGCAGGAAGGACTAACGAGACTAATACAGGACAGGTGCGACAGAAAACAGGCAGGAAACAGACAAAGGCAGGAAGTAACACAAGAAGAGATAATCTGCAAAATAAATCAGGAAGCCAGGGGCCAATCACAGAAGAATTCAACATGTTTCTATGACTTTTGAACATTTCTGGGGTTTTAGGACATTTCTAGGATTTTAGGCAATTTCTTTGATTTGTAGGTCATGAGATGTTTCTAGGATTTTATGACATTTCTAGAATTTTCGGCACCTTATGTATACGAAAGTACAAATATAATTTCTTGTGTGGTCACTTTAGTTTTTATTGTTAATTACTAAATGGTTGTGGGGCTAACTGGCATCCTGTTCGGGGCCAGATTTGGCCATTGGGTCATAAGTTTACCCCAGGCAGGGACTGACTGGTGAAGAACAAAGTGGGAGATGAACCATCTTAATGAACTAACATTGACATCCTTAAATTGAAAATAAATTGAAAAAAAATAAATTAAAAAAAAGTAAGTAAATTAAGTATTTTTTCCTGCCTTCTGCTCGCTCATCCACCGTCTATCAAGTGTGTGTTAATTACATTACGGACGTCACATGTGAGAAGAGGTATTGGTATTGATCAGATGCCTGTAAGCCTTTGATGAATTGATTAACCAGTCAACTCTCAGTTCTCAGAGTAACCCTGATGCCCTGCACACAGCTAAGTGATTCTTAATTAGCAAATACTCTCCAGGCATACACAACACAGCACCTGTGTGTGTGTGTGTGTGTAGGTGACTGTTTGTATACGTTTGTGTGTTTAAATAGAGTTGGCAGGCTACATGGTGGGCTGGCTGGCAGGATCGTGACCTGGTGGCCCTGAAGGAGAATAAGCTGGCATGGAAAACTCTCTCCCTCCTCCCAGACACACTCACGTTCTTCAAAAACAGCTCAATAAACAAAAGAAATCTCTGCATTTCTCCCCTCTGCCTCTCTATGAAGGTGTTATTCAATCAGGAAAATGTGTTTTCACTTGAATTTATTTTAAATTTATTAGGAATTTTTTTGCTAAAAATACTATTTGTGTGTATTTTCTACTGAGTTGGATGTGACAGGGCAAAAGCTCAAGGGAATTTTGCAGAGAATACACTTCCTGCTATAAAGACACAGCAAAACCATTCATCTAGGAAAAAAAACATCTATAAATACACAGAAAAAGAGACATCCTCTGTGCAGCATGCTGACTGAGGTCGTGCTGGTTTTCCGCCACACTTTGCCGCTCGCTTAAGCCGCGACAATGGGATTTTCGGACCAGAATTAGACACTGATTTTCTTCCAAAGGGGACAGTTGGATTTGTTTTTTTTTTTCTTTTTAAATCCAGCCGTGTCTATTTTTTCATAGGTGAAGATGGAGGGTTGAGTTGAAAGAGATGTTAGTGTCGCAGAGGTAAGGAGGGGAGGTAAAAAAAAAAATCCTCATCATCTCCACAGTCCCTCCCCCTGCTGCTCTTCTTTTTTCTCATTCTACCTCTTTTTTCCCCCTCGATTTCACTCAACCCCTATCTTTTCCCCTCAGATGAGAGCCCCAGATAACCCTGCATCACCACATCAAAGAGGACATGAGAGGAAGATGGATAGAGGGAGAAAGAGGAGGTGGAGAATCTCAGGGAGGCGGATCAACAAAGGTAGAGGTCAGAGGAAGAGAAAAAATGAGCGAGCAGAAGTGGAGAAGAAGATGCGAACACCTTGGTGGGATTGAGATATAACCAAGAGCAGGAGTTTATCGCTCTCTATTTATATCCCTGCGTGTCTCCCTTAATCTATAAGTGTGTGTTTCTCCCTCTCTCTTACACACAAACACACACACAGAGCTTGCATGACCACATTTTTTTGGTATGATGACAGAGCCAACAGTTCAATTAGCCGAAGCTGTCAGGACCCTCCATTTCTGCTCCATCTTCTCTTCAGACGGAGGGATGGAGGGAAGAGAATAAAGCTGGCCATGAAAAGCGGGAACATCAAAGTGCTTGTACTCAGTGAGGGTTGCACTTCACTATGATGTGTGTGTGTGTGTGTGTGTGTGTGCGTGTGTGCGTGTGTGCATGTGTGTGTGTGCTCATAAGATCAGTCACCAAGCATACTGACCCATGTTCCAGCAAGCACGCCGAATGATAATTAAGCAAAAAGCATTGCTGACATGTTCACATTTTGCTCTCTGCTTTGGGGGATTTTCGCTCCCATGGGAACACCCACATCCTATTTTAAAATACACTCAACCATATTTGAAGCTCCATTTCATTTTTACTGATCTTTTCTTGTACTGTTTGGTAATTCTTAATCTTAGTTACACTGTCCACAATGTTATTATAAGATGCAAAATTATATTTCGATTTTTGCATTCATGATTGTGCTTGGGAGCTCGTGCTGGGAGCAGGTGTGTGGATAACAACCAGAGGACGAAGCAGCAGAGAGAGAGTATAGGGGAGAGTGTAACAGAGAGGATGAGACAGCCGATGTGTGCTCCTGCATGTCAGGGGAAGAATACAAAAGGTGAAAGGTTGGAGACCTCGGTAAGATGAGAGTGAGACATGGAGGGATGAAGGGCAGGGCATGACAGAGACGGGTCAGGGGAATACAGATTATAGAGAGGAAGGAAATATAGAGAAAAAGAGGCCAAATATTCTTCTACTTATTAACAAAGAAATTATAAAAAACGATTTTGAAGACTGGTATATGATAATGGACTTAAAATCAAAGTAAACTGACAACAAATAGAGTGTAACCATGGTATTCTTCACAATTCAACTATATGAAGTGCACCAGAAATGACTTAAATCGACCTAAATTCTTTTTTTTTTGGCCACTTGGGGGCAGCACAACAAGCCGTCAATGCAACATTGACATATTATCACCTGACAGCACAGATCCAACGACTGCTTATTTAAACATCCAGCAAACATGGAGCTACATTTGTTTGGATCCATGTTTGTTTCCACCTGATGAAAATTATGTATAATATTCACTCCTTTGAGCACTATTTCAGGCACCAGCAACTCCTGAGTGAAATAAGTTTACCTGTTTACCATGGACAATGTTAGCTAGTTGCTAACTTTGTCCATGTGCTGTTTGCTGCTGTAAATGATGTGTAGGTTTATCAGAGCTTTTTTGCCCATTTCCACCTGTAAAAAAACAGGAAAGAAAAGAAATGTAGGATTTTTTTTTTTAAAAAAAGTTTCTTAAAAAAAGACAACACTAAGTCAACACAATTGTTGACTTGTCCAGTCAAAATTACAAGACTGCAAATTAAATCTATACAATAATTTCTTCTTACATTTTCTTACAAAGAGCCTTTTTGTTTAAACCATGACTTACTTTTCATCTATTTTTCTTCTTTTGTAGGGGTAGAAATGGTCCTCCATTTGATAAACCACCAAGCTAGAAGCCACTAAAACTTGTAGAGCTTTGGCAAGTCCATTCTTTTTTTTAGTCAAAATGTTTGAATTTGTACATCAAACACAGTGTGATAGTTGTTTTTAATTGTCATTCCAGACAATCAAGACCTGGTGATTCCTATGTAAGTATTTATACGGTTGCAACCAGTGACAACATTTAATTTATAGATAGCCTAATTTATGCTATCTAGATACATTTTCAGATTAAACTACCTCACCAAATCTAGTTTTAAGCATTGCAATATTGAATAGATATATAATATTAATAAAAATGTCCAGACCCATGGAAAACCTGAACCCAACATGCATACATTAGTTTTCATCCTGAATGGACTAAAACAGAAAAAGAAAACCAAAACTAGCAGCAGCCTGATGCATGTGTTTAACAGTTCACACTCTCCATCTCCTGTCAAAAAAACATATTTTCCTCCAGTGATGAGTAAGATGCAGCATGTGATCAGAAGTCATGGCTAAGCTTTGTGGATCTATTCATGTATTACACATGAAGGCAGACGCAAGACCTGCAGCAGAGAACTGACTGTTCCTGACCTGACTCAACTGAATCTGGACCTGGCCAGACTCAGGTCTCAGGTCTGGTCTTGGTTGAGCTGACCCGAGGAGACCTCTACCAAACATAACACAAAAACTCTTCCTGTGAAAAGAGTGGAAAAATAAAGTAACAAGTGCAGTGTACATGCTGTTCTTATTCAGCATTTGTAGGTTTACCTATACAAAGTAATGCACCACAATTCACATAAAACCCATGTAATCATGAGCAAGTGATTCATTTATGTAATATGTAAACCCACAGTTGTGATTACATTAGTAATGCGCAACAGAAAAAAAAAGAAGAAGAAGAAAGTAGTAGGCAATAAAGCGAAAAAAAATCTTTGCATAAAGAGACAGGTTGGGGTAGTGGATTGTTCAAATAAGCACAGGACTTTCCCTCAGGAGACTGGTGTTAAGATCCCTGTTAGAACAAATCATCTTTATGTTATTTTAAGGTACATTTTTACCATATTTTTGTTCCCTAACTCAACATTAAGTACGTATTGTCATCTATGGGGCGCTAATTTGTTAGATTTGTGGTGGTAAAAGCTTAAAGCGTAACTAAACCCCACACTTTCTTTTCAGTTGAAAAGCAATGTGTGCATGTGTATTTTGTTGTGTTGTCTATTGATATAGGTCCAGTTCTTGACATTTGAGAGCAAAACATTAAAATTCTACATATTATGTTATAAATATGAATAGTGACTGTCCTCTAAACGTCGAAACCTGGCAATTGCAACTGAATTTTTCAAGTTGTAATCATGGTAGTAGGAGCCTGCTTTCAACACCAACCGAGGTCCTGTCACCACCCTCTTAACAACTGACTACTCTGTGTGTGGGGATGGCAGGGAGATGCTATGGATCAAGAGGAGGCGCAATTGCACCTCCCATGTAAGTGCTAAAGCTAATGGAGATACCAGAATAACTTGACAACCCATCCACAAAGTAATTAGAGCTTTGAGGACACCCCTGACCTTTACAAATATAAATGTTGACCCTAATCTAGCCCCTTATAGAAATCAAACAAAATGTCTTCATTTTAAATGGTTTCATTCTTCTTCCAACCCCCAACCCCCCACATACACAAGACACAAGACTGGAACCAAAACTCAAGTGTGCTGGCACTCGTATTAGTTCCACCAGTCTTTCCAAGATTTCTCTCTCAAGTGTTTGAACCAGTTTGTGTAGGATTTGGTCATGGGAAGGACCACTGCAGCGCCGCCAGAGCAAGAAAAACACACAGACAGAGATGAATAATGTGAGCAGCTATTGTCACATTTGGAGTCCAAGTCATGCACTTGGTTTTTGTCTCTGATCTAAGGCCCAGGAAAAGCCTTGGCAGTGTGAACGTTTGTGTGTGTGTGTAGCACAGAGAAGGTGCTGATATGGGTGAAACAATGACAGGTTTGTTGCTTTTACACCCTTCCTCCCCCTCCTTATACCCTACTGGTGGTGCAAAGGAGTTCTCGCAGTGCGTACTCACTTGCACACATCCGCCCTATCATGCATACACACATGTTGCATTTACAAACACAAACACACACACACACACACAAACACACACATAGACCCTCTGATCCTTGTAAACCATGTAAACCACAAGAGGAAGCTGTCATTATGCTCCCTGAGGAGCTCGCAGGGTGTAATTTAAAAAGATAAGAGGACAAATTAGCTGAGAATTCATTATGTGTTTATTTTCAGTGAGTGGGCATTATAGGAAGGTTTTTGAATGGCCGCTGTTGATGGGACAACTTCACAGGATAAACGGAAAATGTATTCCATGTAGTGTTTTCTTAACGTATCATTTAATCCAAATGGCATTTGTTTAACCCAAAATATGTGAACATCAATCGAATTCGTGCTCGCATTTGTTAACATATTTTGCACATGTACGTATAGTTTCGTTCATGTAAGGGAGATTTGTTATGATTTCCCGTTTCTAGGAGAGGCAAACAGCTAAACCTGATCCGCTGTGGAAAATCAACAACACAGGCATAAAAAAAGGTTCAGACACCAAACAATCTGTGTTTGGATCCATGTTCACCTGTTCACTTCCATTTTGTTTGCTTTCTCTGCCGGCCTGTGTTGCATACGTGTGGGGGTTGTTGGCGGTGGGATATATGTGGCATAGAGGAGAGGGGAGATGGGGGTAGAAAGGGCAGATGTTGGGATTAAATGAGTGGGGTGGATTTTTGAGCTGGGAGATTTAAGCTGTATATAAAGAGCCAAGGTTTTTTTTTTTTTTAAAGGATTTTGGTCAGGGTGGTGGTTCTGCATGTAATGACTCACAGAAACCTAACTGTTTCTGTAGCATAAACGTTATGTTTAGTACTATTGATCTGGTGCACTGCACTGGATGCATGCGTGCATATTATCCCTTTTTAACTTGATAGGGCAAAGTTGAAGCCCAGTCATCAGAAAAACATGTTTGCATTGTGTGTTTCCGCAAACCACAAATTTGTTTACACTTGCACATTCCATGCAAATCATATCAACATTCAGTAGTGTATGAGCTAAATTTGTCATTACAAAGTGGAGGAGATGATGGATAGCATGACACCTAGGCGAGACGCAGACACTGTTTAAGTCCAATGAGCAACAAAACACATTGTTTTATAGCGAGTCACTGCTGCATTGCAAGTAACTTTTTAACCAATAAACATGGGTGTTTTTTTTAGCAAAATGTTGCCAAGGTGGTTGTGCTTTAACAAGCTGGTTGTTTTTTACCATCACAGCATTGCACTCCCTACCAGTATTGGGCACCCGACATGATTGTTTTTCTAATTATCACCTAATCACACGTTATCCAGTGTTATAATGTAAAGTTTCAACGTATCCACTACATAATGTCATGCTTATGTAACATGAACATGAAGTTGACTGAATTTGAGAGGACAAGTTAAATCTTAACAAAATTACCCCAACTTGTATTCTCAAATTCAGTCAACTTAAAAAATTTACTTTATGTTAAAAGTGCATTGTGCCTGATAATATTGAAAAATGTGGACTATAGCAGCTTTAAAGCTTAAATTTTAGCATAAATAAAAAGAACAATGGTGTTCTACAGCAAAAATAAACACATTTGTGCTGTCTGTCCACAGGCACAGTTTAGTCAAACAGACATATTCCACCTAGAATATGCCAGTTTTTGACTCATACATGTTTTACAGATGGACAACCACTTTGAAGATACACAAGGCATACACAAGGCATCTAAACAAAAAAAAAACAGCAATCTTGATAGATGACTTCAGTAAATTGCACTCAGCAAACTCATTTTTATCACTACGTCCTGTTTGTGATGACTCACACAGGAGAAAACCAAAAGGAAGGAGGGAAAATAAAACTGAGGCAAAAGATGAGACGCTGGTGAGTCCTGCAGGTTTCTGTGGATAGAGTGCCACTCACTGCTGTGTCGGAGGCCGTTTGTATTTTGCTCAGGAGATTTGATGTGTCACTTTTAGTGCAACAACACCAGAATTTTCAGCTGGACAAATAGTTTTAATAACATTTGGATGGAATGCTTCAGATAGTGGTACAAACCAATAAACCAGTGGATTTTTACAACAATCTTCCCATTTTGTGGAAGTATATAGGGCCAATTTATAAAAACGTTGTTGTTCGGGGGGGCCTGGTTGGCTGGTTGGGATGTTATTGCATGAATGTGTGTGTGTGAGAGAAGGAGAGAGACCTACAATCCAAAAACGACAAGGGGGAACGTGAGACTGGAATGCTAGGTTTCACTTAATCATCTCCTGATGCTAGTGTAAACACTGAATCTGATTTGAGCTAATTGGGTTTGTAGTCAGGGTAAATAGTGTAAAAGGAAACCGCTCGCACTTTCAGCAAGATCTTTCCCCACTCACAGCCACCTCCTCTGTTCACTCCAACTTTTATTCTTTTATTTAACCAGGAGGACAAAATATTGAAACTTGTGCCAGGTATTTTTTCCCCACCTCTATTCCTCTGATCCACTGTTATAAAAAGGCTTTCATTCCCCTCAAAGTCATATGTAATTTCCATAATGTTGTTTAGTTGGACCGGGATTTTTTCCTGCTCGGGTATTTGGGTAATTTGATTTTTGAGAAAATAAGGGTGCAGGAGAGGGAGAGGGAGATTGAATAATATATATATATATATATATATATATTTAAAGAACATTTTAATCGATTTGCTGGCTATGGTTTTTGAGGTATTTCACTTTTGCGGTTATGGATTGTACCCCCCAGTCCACCCCCACTTTTTTCTTCTCCCTGTCTTTTGGCATTCGCAGCACAGTCTTGAAAAGTTTTTTCCGTCCAGCATCTTGTCACTCACATCTCCCCTCCCTTCCTCTCTCATCATACTCGGTAATGTAGTCACACTGATTGCATTCTCCCACTAATCTAATTCTTCCCTCTTTCAGCCCCCCAGAGACTTCGAGTGGATTCACGTCACATCCATTTCAATGACCCCCCCCCTTCCTTCCTCATGACAGCACATACTAACTTTGAATTGAAAAGACCCATAAGCCTCGCCTGCCTTAACCACTCCGATCACATTACCGCCTTCACAAAAACAAAGCTCGCTCTGGCTAGCTGCTCAGATCTCATTATACATCCACAAAAAACAGTGGACTTCAGTGATCCACATCAAAATGAAACCCAAAGGGGATCCTGCCCAGCAATTAAGATAACATTTATTCCCAAACAGCAGATTCCCTTTATCGTATGGTTGATTTTACCACAGCAAATGTCATTAGTGCAAGCTTCAAAAGTGGTGGCTATCGCTACATGGCACTAATTTGTTCTAGATTAGCGGTCCCATTCCCACAGGATCCATATGGTCACATATTAAAGAGATACACAGATCTTCAACCAGCTTTGTATCAAAACAATGTGTGTATGTGTAGATTCAGTGTAGTAAACCTCTCTCCATTAAACCAGTGTCTAGATATCCCTCCTCCTTCCCTGACATAACTCCTGATCATTAAGTGTTGTTTTGCTGGTTTTTGGTGCTGTTGCTCAATCTACAGGTTGTACTTCTGCATTTTTTGCACCTGATCAAGAGACACACTGCCTCCCTCTCTCTCCATCTCTCAAAATTTGTACCACAATCCAATCAAACAGTCAAACTAGGCAGTGCTGATTAAATATAAATCAATATTATGTTACTATATAGCCTGTTTCTTGCCTAAAATGTTTTCAGAAACATTTTTTAACGCCCGGTTTTGCTGTAATGGAGAAAGTTTGCGAACACGAAGTGAGTGCCATTCTGCTTCCTGCACAGTGAAAACAGAGGCTGACAAAGGTAAAACGGGACAGGAAAGGAAATATAAGTATTAATCCTAATTTGTGTTAACATTATAACTTATTGTTACCTTTACTCAAAGTTGCTGCGACATAAAAATGACAATTGAAATGACCTTGTTCTTTCTCAGTTTTAGCAACATCAGTAAACCAAGTTAGTCTGACTTAACTTGATCATAACAAAGAGGATTTTGATAAGGATGAAGTTGGAAAATCAGCAAGTCCAGTTTTGTTTAGATGTTTAAGAAAATACAAATATGACTGACTAGTTTGCATCGAGCAGAAAACAGATATGTAGCACAGAAACTCTGGTTTACTGAAGTCGCTAAAACTAAGACTGATTTACTCAAATGTGGTTTTTAGGTTGCACTTCACATAATTTAGTAAATATAACAACATTTGAAGTAAACCTAACAATTACACATAAAGTAAACACATATTAGGGTTAATAGTTATTTTTGATGACATTTTTCGAGGTAATTTGTTTCCTAGGTTTTTTTTAAGTAAAATTAACTTGTCAGATTTTACAGTGATTTTACAGCAGCGCTGATCAAATATAAACCAGCATTGGTTTTTTTTAAGTAGCATATTTCTCACCTCAAATGTTTTCAGAAACATGTTTCAGCTTACTGTTTAACTGTAATAGAAATCCGGCCGGCTGCCATTGTTTAACACCAACTACACCACATTACGTCAGGCGCATAGTATGGTAGTTGTATGTTTTCTACTTTTTTAGCAAAAGCACCCTTTCTCTATTTTTTTCTTATCATGTAGCACCAATTTCAAAAGTATTTGCTTCTTTCTACTGCATAGACAGCCTAGTTTTATGTTAGGGCCTTTTTTTTATATTGTTGAAATACTTCTTTATGCCTGCCAACAAACAAAAAATAGATCTTTACAGAGAATCAAGAAGTATCTTTGATCCAGGACTTCAAATCCCACGGTGCATTGCTAATTCCCGTGTTAGAGTGATCAGTGGCTCCCCAGGTTGTGAGGGTCAAAGGTTGCTGACTGGACTTGTTAGGGGTCAGTGTCCCTTTGAGCTAAAGAGACAGGCGAGACAAAACAAGCATTTCTCTCCGCCTATGAGAAAAAAAAGAAAAAAGGAAAATCAAACGGCGTCTCCAAGACATAACAAATCAATCTTTCTCCTTCTAGCGAGAGATCAAGATTGATTATCTGGATGCACACAAGCCTTCATGTTTTTCCAAGTCTGAAATGGAAGGATAAACAAAACATAAAATTCGATAGTTTTCAAAAATGGAAAAGGAGCACTTTTCCTCCAAAGAATGCGAGATGTAGTTACTGTATGTCTGTCTGTTTACCGTCTCTGCTTTTTGAAAAAAGTGAACATCCGCAACACAAATATGTGCTGCTGGAACAGCTCGAGGAAATGGCTCTTCCAGCGAGGCCCTCTGCTTCTAGACTGCCTCAGTGTGAAGGTCACAATTTAGTCTCCCTTCTCTGGTGCTTTTATTCTCCATTTTAAATAGAATCAGCTGATGGCAGTGTCAAAGCCACCCAGACAGAGAGTGTAAACACAGACACATTGATCCTGCAAAGCTCTCCATATCTTCCACTCTCTCCTCCTCGAATGATTGAATGTAAATGAATCACAAACAATGATCTTCCCTCACAGCGGGAGGAGTGATGGTGTTTGTGATGGACTGCGACGGAGCTGATTGTTAATACGTGAAGGCAGCGGGAGTGTGTGTCGCCACGTTATCAGTATTTTTGTTGCAATCATTTAAATCACTCAAGGTATTTGGCATTCTCCGCGTCGACTCGCCTCGAGAAGGAGCAAATGAAGCTTTATAACTAGACCTGCAATTGCACAGTAGGCGGAGAACAAGTGGAAGATGACATGACGGTTATTTCTACCTGTGTTTATGATTACATGTGTTCATCAGTGTGTGCCAAGCAAGCCGGTGTTCATCTCAGTGTGTTAGCCGCAATGTGCCAGCCAAAGTGTGTTCCATAGTGAGCCTGAGAGCAACCTGCTTGGTTTCCATGTGTTTTTGTATATCAGGTAAATCCATAGGTAAGTGTGCATTATTGTTCCAACGAAAACCTGTGTATGTGCATCTCTATATGAACATACCTTTGTGTTTGTGCGTGCACATTTGCTCATTGTTGGGTACATGCCTGCATGATGCCACAGGTAGCCGTGTGCTCAGTGGAGTGTGAGTCGCTACACCTGTTCTCCCCTCGGGGAGGCGCTGTCCATGGCCAGCTGGCAGAGCAGAGCCGGGACAGAGGATTGGACAGATTGGATAAGCGGTGGGACATCGGGACGAGTAGAAGACGCGGCTGAAGGTGACGGCAAAAATAGAGGGAATAGGAAAAGTACTGAGAGAAGAACAAAAGGTAAGAGCTAGGCTGATAATAGATTATGCAGCAAGCTTTGTCAGGACACTAAGGAGGGCACATGAAGGACAAATATGATCAATGCTATTGTAATAAAGTACTGTTTGTACTTAACTTGATCCAACTGCATGAATTGATTCATCATAATAATTGTGGTTATATTGAACGCGTCTGAATATTAATTGTATTTTCATTATGTAACATAAATGATGATGACAGCTGTTAAATTAGGGGTTTCAAGCAGTACTGTTATCGACTGTAAAACATGCGATCAGTGGTCAGTTTGCTGTCGGCTAAACCTAGACACATATTGGACTAATACTGCATCGGCACCACTGATGATAATTGTTTTTGCTGAAGTTTAGCATAGTTTACAACTAACATATCACATATTTCAACCATAGACTGTATAAATATTAGAGGTAGCTACAGTGATGTCACCCATTGTTTTGGTGGCTTCTGTTTTGAAGTCTTGAATTCAACATGTTAGCTGTCACCATCCAGGATATTTGGTGTCAGAAGTGACTATGTTTGGACAAGAGGCTGATGCTGGAGAAAAGCCAAGGGGTTGATCTGACGTTGATCAGCCTGTCACTCAAAGTGGTTCTGCTCTTAATTATGCATCACTTTAAGCCTAATAAGTTACATAAAAACGTATCCCCCATAAAGTTGTCATGAGGGGAGAAATTTGCTAGACACCAAAATTGTCTCAAAAGGCCACAACTAATACAGAGACACACCATAATAAATTTAAACAAAATACATTAATTTAACCAAATCAAACCAAACCAGACCAAATTAAAGGTTAACCTAATTTAGACAACATGGAGTGTGGAAGTCAATGGTGTTGGTAGTGTGGTGCTTGAGCGTAAAGTGTGTGTAAGTGCATAAAAGCAGAACAAAAAACTAAGACAAAATAACCAAACTGAAGAGGAGCAGAGAAATGCAGCAGCAGAGTGGAGATTCAGACAGAAATTGAGCTACAAGCTGCGCACCTGCTTATCTAACCCAAAACACTCTCAGGTGTTCCCAGTTACTCTAACGAGCATCTGCCTGCAAGACAGCACGCAGACAGATGAATGAACAGCACAGAGAAGACACCCTAGGGGTCATCAAACATGCTTTTGGAGAAAGCTTCAAGTGGCCATTTGAGGATCTGCATTTTCTTTTTCATTTTTGGCTTATTGCCAAAAGTGGGGTGCCACTTGATTTTGACATGAAATACTTTACTTATTAATAGTAGCTGCAGTGATGCCGACAACTGACAACAGGCAATGTTCTATTCCTGAATAAAAATATTCTGTTCCACAACAGATCAGTCTTTTGCTAGAATATTTTTTTGCATATAATCTAGATATTATATTTCCAAGTTCTAGAATAAAACCCTCTATTAAAAATATCTAATATCTGTGTTAGATTAAAACACTTTGAATTCAGAACATTCAACTCCACAACATTTTACTCTAGAACTTTTGGGGGGGAAAATCTAGATATTCTGTTGCATTTCTATGTTGTAGAACAGAATCATCTATTGGAAAAACATTCTAGAACAGAACAGAACATTTTGAAGCACATATTTATTTTTTTAAAGAATATAATGCTCTGTTCTAGAATAGAAACTAGAATATTCCCTTTTAGATCAGAATCTTATGTTAGACAGGATGAAATTTTGTTGAATTGATAATTGTATTCCATTTGTTGAACAGAATGTTGGATAATACAATAGAGTGTTTTAGTATTGTAAAACAGAATGTTTGATTCTAGAATATATTCCAGCGGAGAATCTCCATACAGCATAGGATGTAATACCCCAATATAAAAAAAGTAAAGTTCTAAAATAGAACACTCTGTTGTAGGATATTCTATTGAATTTCATTCTGTTCTAGAGTTTAACATTGCTCTCTATGACGCTCAGTTCAGTTAAGTTCTTGAACAGAACACTGTGTTCTAGAATACTGTATTAAAAAAGTTACAATAAACCAGTCTAGAACTTGTATGATGAAGGCAGAAAACAAAATACTTGAACAGCAAAGTATTTGCCTTTCCAGTGATGTGACTCCCTCTATCTATGCCTATTGATGACAAGGATGTTACCCTGTTTTGACCTGTAATTGTTGCACCCACACTGATGCCCAACCTGACTGGGGAGATCAGTCATTTCCAAAATGTCACATCACAATGAGATGGCTCACTGATATTTGACAAAAGCGGCTTTTTAGCACAAAGACTAAAAAACTGACAGAATAGAAGAGTCTGATCCAAGATCCACCACCTGATTTCATTATAAAGGACAAAAAGACCATGATTAACTGTAAAATGCAATTTTTTGTTTTTCCATGGTGACTATATTGAATAACGTGGTGGATTGCACAGTATGTCATCATGATAACATAATATCTATCTGTCTTTTCTTGTTTCTAAAATAGTTGTCCTCTTCGGCCATTTCCTTCTTTCGCACTATGTTTGACTCATTCCATTGTCGGTAACTTCTTTTCTCCCACTTTCTGTCTCTTGGGTCTAGTTAGGATGTGCGTGCACATGTGTGTGTGCGTGTGTTTCTCTGTGCTTGTCAGCTTCCCTCTGTCCTGCCTCCAGGCTGAAGTGTCAGACGGAGGAGTGAGATGTCTCTCTCTTCCTCCATATGCAGTTGTTAGCTAAAATACTGCCGCGCTGCTGCAAACAGCCGAGGGGGTCAGCAAATACACACATATACACAGTTGCACATGTACACACTGTACACAATATACTACACAAACAATATACTGTATACATGTAAAAATAAACACACACCTAAGCAAACACACAGATCTCATATCTCATTAGAGGGCAGCTCCTTCAGTGGGAAGCATATAGCTTAGTGGACTGGGACCACACACACACACACACACACACATATACAAGTATAATTTAAATAATGTACTCAGTCTGTTTGCATGCGTGCACACACACACACACACACACACACATGCACAGACAAACCCACATGAGCATAATTTATATAATGTACTCATCCTCCCTCTCTTACTCACACACACACACACACACACACACACACACACACACACCGTACTTGCTTGTCCATAGGCCCAGTCCACTGGGAATATATTGCGACAGAGGACTGAAGGTAAGACAGGAAACAAAGTGCAAACTGAAAGTGATAGTGGGTAAAAGATAGATGTAGGCTGAGAGGAAGTGAAAGAGTTGAAGAGAGAATAGAAAAGAAAAGATACAGTAAAAACTGGAAGACCGAAACAGAAAAAGTGGTGAAAGGATGGAGCTATTTGAGTAAGTGAGGCCAAAAGGGTACAGAGCAGAAAAAGCAAGGTTCGAGAGGTATGGGAGTTTGGATGGAGAGAACAAAAAAAATCTGTGCCAAGTATCTCAGAAATGAACTGCCAGGCACAAAAAGAGCCAAAGACACTTTCTACACACACACACAATTTGAAATTGAGCCGAACGCAGCCCTGCATTTGAACCAGCGGCTACACCCAATGTAGGCCATTCCCAAACACTTTTGAATTAGGTCCCGCTCTCCTCTCCCCAGAAAAGAAAAGCGTGAAATTGACCAAGTCAAAGCTGCAGCCTGAGCAAAGCTGATTTTCTGCCATTGTACCACAGGCAGTATCTATCCAATGTGATTCTGCTGTTGTGATCTGGGACAGAGTTTGTGTTTCACCCTTGAAATTCTTCATGAGGCTTGTGTTACATTTTGGATCATGCTTTTTGGGGAGTTAAAAGCAAGAGAATTTGTCCAATGAAAGTAGGCCAATTTAGGTTTAAATACAAGGTTCTGTAGGCTGATGCTAATGCCGGTAGATCTGTGATTCGTTGACTTGACTCTTGGTGCCAAAACAGCCCATTAAAATAAGAAGAATTCACTGTTTCCCCCAAGATTTAAACAAATCCCCATACCTTAGCAACAAAATGAATCACTTTTGATCTTTAACTAAATAAACAAACCAAAGCTTTTGAGAGGGTGTGTGTGGAAGTTGACCTACACTGGGAAAGAGACATCTGTAATTCAGTGTTAACATTTTTGTGAACGTCAAACCTCTGCAAATGACTCATTTCATAATCAGGATTTAATCCATTTAATTGGATAACATTTAGAAAGCCTAAAAGAAAAAGATATTTACAGCAAATCCGCCGTACATGTCTGTTGTCTGATTCACACCAGCTCTCAACTGCACTGGCGCTGCATGCATCTGTGGGTAAATTTAATACACCCGTGTTGTCTCATATGATCTTTAGCTCTTAAACACCCTGGTTCTGTGCATCCCCCCTCTCCTCCCATTCAATTCGGTTCTGGTTATGTTTGGACGCGATGAAAGGCAACTCAAAACAGCTTTATCTATGGCACGGCGGGGACGGAGTCTGTGAAATGTGGCAGTGGTTTTGGACCCACAGGAAGGCTGAATAGATGAGAACCAAAACCAGACGTGCTTATGAGAGAAACCGGGGAGGAAACTGGATTCTGCTCTCTGAGAGGTATGTGCGTTTTAGAAAACATCAGCTCTGTTTTGCTTTTGCTGCATTAAGACCTGCTGCTTTGGCACGGCACATACACACTCACACACACACATACACACACACACACATGCTCCACCTTACTCTCCCTGGTGTCTCTGCACTGCGTATGGTTTGCATTGGTTCTGCTGCTGGCTTTTGTAAACAGCGCTAACTGCTTGTGTATGTCTGAGCCCTGCAAGTTCTCAGACTTCTGAATGAAAGGCTACCTCTATCTCTGTGTGTGTGTGTGACTCTCTCTCTCTTTCTCCCTCTGCCTCTATGTTGCTCTCTGTCTCTTTGTTGCCCTCTGACCTGCTTTACCGTACGGGCTGTCACAAGCGTGTGCACTTGTCACACGTATTTAGGTAAGTCTGTGACATGTGATCCCTGCAGGCCAAAGGTTACACACATTCAATGTCGTCCACTACTGTTGACTGTAAGTCGGTTGAGGACAAAGAATATGTGTGCGAGTGTGTGTGTGTGTGTGTGTGTGTGTGCCTGTTTAGTTTGGCCTTGCTCATTTCCTGCATTGAGTCACTACCTTAAATGCATCACTTTTTGTGATGCAAAGCTTAATCTTGGTCTTAAATGATATCTGGTTTAATCAGAGAGAGACCTGTATTAATGATAATATGAGCTTAATGTGAGCTGCTGTTAATGGCACATACAAAAATTCTGTTAATTAGTCAGGTCTTATTCCCCATATTCGTGATAATGATGACATATAACTCGCTATCTCCCTTGTAAAGATTTGGACTTGGACTTTGGATTTGGACAGTGCAGATTTGGGCAAGAAAAATGTTGATTTGTAGGCCTACCAGGCATGCAATCTTTCTTTTTTACAGGTTCAGTGTGTAAGATTAAGTGGAATATGTAAGTGAGGTTGCAGAACCGAAACTTCTCCAGTGTGCCAAGCCAACACATTATCATCCCAAATCATCACATGTTGCAGCTTTGCAGTGGTCTTCTGTGTCTTCATATTATTTTTTAGGCATCCCTCTCAGTCTGCAGCTGATGCTCTGGGATGCCGCTACAGTGATGATGAGAAATGTACATAGTGGTACGTGGTTATATTTAGACAACAAAAGCACATGGCAAACAAGGCCAGAATGTCAACAAACCCACATGCTGGCATGGATGGTTAGGATTAGGGAACAAAGGCACCGATGGTTCGAATTAGGGGAAGGAGGCACATAGTAAGGTGTAGAAAAACAGTATTGCCTTTAGACGGAAAGGGAACACCAGACTCCTCCATGAAAGTCCAGAGTTTGTTGGACTCATTCACCGTCCCCCCCGTCTGCTCTTTAGGTGCCCTTGCACTCCTTTTAATATGTTGTTACCGGCAGAGTTTCAGCCTAATATCATTTGGCTGCGTTCTCCCCTGGTGCCATTTAGCGCTGTTTCATATGCATGCAAAAGGTGGTCTTTGGTGTCACAATCTTCTGCCCAAAGCACTGTCAAAGCAGCAGTATTTTACAAGTTCAGAATAAAAACATCATCTAGGAGAACTTTGGTTGATGGGGCAAAAATGCAAATGGCCCTGTCTAGAGTTGGGTTTGGCTGTTCTGGACTACTACAGAACAACATAGAGGACTCTGTGGAAGAGGACCCACATTGGCATCCAATGGCACTACACCATAAGGATGAGAAAAACTCAACTTTACTTTTATCTACTGTTATGCAAACGAAGAGACAACCTGGGAGAGTCAATCACAGTTGTTTTATTCCAGTGGAAGTTGTAAGCAAATAGTTGTTTACAACTTAACTCCACTAATGGAGTGAGGATCACTCTTATAATTTAGCAATGTGTTTCAACAACACGCACAGCAAGATTATAAGTAAATAAATAGATAAGTAAATAAATAAGTCCAGCAATGCTATCGCTAACACTGTGCCACATGAAATGTAAAGCGTCCTTTTGTGTCGTATCGCTGCAAAGTCAAAAACAACTGTCCAGCCGGAGCAGAATACATCAAGGTGTTCAGTGCAACACACCCACAGGTCTACAGCTTAATGAGAGGCCAGAGATGCCTGCTACTTTTTATCTGTATGTGTTTAAGTGTAGCACAAGTTTGACTAAAAGCAATCACAGAAAGTAGTCCACTGGAAGTTCAAATTGCATGGCATTGTGCAGTATGAGATTCCTAGAACGTGTAGATGATTCTGCACCCCAGAATTTAGAGTTTGAGTCGTGTCACAGACCTAAATGTAAAAAGTTTTCAATACCACAATATTTCTGAAATGTAATTAAATCGTAGATGTTTTTTTTTTTTTTTTAATTTACTGGTTGATTTACCTGCCATACTATTTTTGATTTATTTTTTAAAAATGCAAGAGACATGAAATGTGTCTGCAAGTTTACAAACTCCAAAAATAAGACTATCAGACACACATCATTCTGTTGTGCATTGGCTGCCCCAGTATGATAAAGGTAGACTGCAGTTGTGGCTGGCTGCTTTATAAATTGTCACAGACACATATATCAAGAAAATAATTTCATCAACATTGAAAGTATTTCAAAAGGGATATTTCCAGCAGAGTACTGTGTGATTTCTTTTGTTCTGACTCAAAGACAATGTTTGAGACAATTTCTGTTGATTTATAGTTTGTTTTTTTCTTGGAAAATTATAGGAAGCTTGTGCTCATTTCCCCAATAACTATCTTTGTTGCTGGTGTCTGCACTTCCCAAACTTCTTCAACTGTGGTGGTGAGTAAACTGCCATTGTGATAGTCATAGTCACAGGCTGTCATTTTGGGTCTTACCTAAGATGAGCATGTCTGAGGGCAGACGGCAGAAGAACAAGGGTAGTTACGCATGAGAGCGGTATGCTGCAAATAGCCAGGTCAAGTTATTTTTTTTTAACATATCAATATTACAAATTACACATTTGCCAAAAGATGCTTTACAATCTATCATATGACACCCTCTTTCTTCAGACCCGGAATTCAGATTAGGATAAAGTCCCCCCAAAAAACCTTTAAATCTGACAAATTTAGGAAATCAGAGGACAGCAGAGGAGAGATCACTCTCCCAGGAAGAAGAGATGTGCACTTGATGTCGTGTGCACAAATTAGACCAACACAATGTAATTACAGTGCAGACAATCAGGATGACAAAAATCATTGTAAACATATAAGAAGAAAATGGATCAGATATCTTCTAGGTGTTTCCAAACAGAGAAACTAAGCCACATGATCTCCATCATCTTTATTTTCATGCCATAATGGAGATATCTGGTTTAGCATCAGTGTGCGTCTGTTTATCTAAATGAACTGAAACCAGCGCTTAGCATCCCTGAGCATATTCAGGTCTAACACACTGTAGGATGGTCAGTGCTGTTTAAGTCTACATATAACACTCTAGGAATCCTCCTGCATTTATTTTTGGCTGTCAGGTCAGGTCAACAAAGCATTTAGATATGTTGTGGCCTGTAGTTGCGGGCATAACCAAAAGACTCAGTCGTAATAAATCCCCTAGATGTAAAAAGTATAGAAATCTAAAAGTAATTTGCCAGGGCTACCTGTGCCATGACTTATGACCAGTGGAACTAAGATCCAGGTTGATAAATACCATCTTTCTGCAAATGCTATACAGAGAAAAGACATTCACATTTTTGGTTTGTTGCCTACAAACAAATAAACACTTCCAGATTGACTATCAATACTCAGTGTGTGCTTTTGATTTCGTTTTGATTGATATAGCTGTCACACAAGTTTCCCACATAGGGATGATAAAGACAGAATAACTGGAAGAGAATGGTGATTATGCAGGAGATCAGATCAACACACACACACACACACACACACACACACACACACACACACACACAACAAAAAAGGAAAACAGATCCATAAAATGCTGATGATGTTTTCCAAATACTTTGACAGTGCTGTTTTTGATTCTGATAATTGAATGATCTGAATTGAAATGAATCGAACTGAAGTTTGAAAAGTTACTGAGGACACACACTCTCAGGCACAAATGCAGATGCACAAACTCACACACATCTTGTCCACATTAAGACAGTAACCGTACCCATGTCTACCCCTCATCCCCAGTCACAGGAAGTGAGGTCAGAAGAGAGACAGTGTGTGTGCATGTGTGTGTGTATGTGATTGTGTGTTTTGATGTGTCCCCCCCGGTGTCTCCTTTCTCTGGGAGATTATGTTTCAGCCATCACTGAGGCTTGCTAATTAATGTCACAACCTGCTAGCCGTGTCAGCACCAATTTACTACACACACACACACACACACACACTTAGAGTGTGTGACTCAGACCTATACACACCTTTGCACCTATATACACACACACTTTCTCTCCTCACCTGTCACAATTAATGTCATACTTTTGCTTCGGACTTTGGGGCTTTTCTACTTTCCTTCTCTCCGTGTCACTCTATCCGCGCAGTTTGCTTCCTCTCTCTCCAACACATCACCGTCTTTCTTTCTGCAGTTTCTCCACCCCTGTTCCTTTTCACCTCCCTGTCACTACCAATTCTCCACCTCTTTCTTTCACTCCCTATACCTCTTCCCCTCTGTCCTTATCTTTCCTTGTCAGCAACCCCTCTACCTTTGCTCCTTTTAGTTCATTTTTTCTTCACATCTTTCCCCATATCCTGCTGGAAATAATGCACTCCATCACTCTCCTATTGCTCTTTCTGTCATTTACCTCCATTTGTCATCATCTCCCGCTGATCTATTCTCTTTTATTCTTTATTCAACACACACATATATATATATATATATATATACATACATATATATATATATATATAAAGATACAGCCTACAACAAATCTAGGACTTAAAGTAGGAGCTTGCAGATTTTACACCTCAAATTGTCAAAAGGAGTAAAACTTAGCCTAAAACATTGTTCATCTCTGGAGGAGGATGTAAATACTTCAAATATTTGACAGAAAGTCTGTGTTGCCAGGCAGGGAACCTCTGATGAAAGCTGCTGTCAAGTTGCATTATGGGAATGTAGGACCCATTGTTGGTGCACGAGCATTAACTGTATTGTATTAATTTGACGTCATTCATTGAGGACTCCCGTTTTGAATCTTCAAGTTCGGCATTTCAGCGGTCGCCATCGCAGCTTTTTTGGAAACAGAAGTGACCATATTTGGATGAGAAGGTGAAGCTGTGGAGGGACAACGGGTGGAAATGAGTCACAGACTAAAGCGATGCCTCGCAGACAGCCTGTCATTCAAGCAACATTTTGTCATAGTTAACTTTCAACCTTAATAAAATGTAAATGGGTGAATTCTATAAAAATTTAAGCCCTTCATTGTTGTCATGAATGTTGAAGTTAGCTGTAGAGACCAAAATCATGTTTTGTACCAGGCTGTGAGCACATTTAATTCTGCTGAAAAGTTGTCATTTTAACAAGGTGGTTTATGGGGACTGACATGCTCTTGGAGCTAGTCTCAAGTGGCCATTAGAGAAACTGCAGTTTTTGTGCACCTTTACTTCCTCACTTGGTTTTGATTGTTCCCAGTGTTGATGCTGAGGAGTTGGTTTATTGGGATAAACAGTTCTGGTGGTGCTAATTTTCCAGTTGAATGAAACCACTGCAGACGAAGAGACATAACTAGCTGTTATATTTAAAAAAGGGCTGGCCAAACATCAAACAGTGGAAAACATGTTGGCAACATGACATTTATGTTTAATGTTTTAATTAAAAGAATCTTACAGTTGCTCCACACAGGTCTGATGTTTCAGTCCATCACTAATTTTTCTCTTCTCATTGGACACTTGAGCAGACGTACAAGTCATATGCTTCATGACCACCATCATTTGTTCACCCTGTCTGTCTCTATTGCACTTTATCTCATTTCCCACTTTTACTTTCGAGCGTCTTTTGAATTACATATTTCTATGGGCGAAAATGGGATACTTTCACTTTGACATTTTCCATCTGTCTGTTACAACTAGAAGTTTGAACTTAATCACTGCAATGCCCATTTGAGATACCAACACAACTGAGCCAACGGGTTCAAATTCAAATGTATTTAAAATTTCAAATATTCTGACTTTGATTACTTTGGTTTTTAATTTACATGAGATGCCTGAAGTCTATTTGTAGATTAGCTAAGATGAAGTCTCCCATGAGGAAATTGGGGTGTTGCAGCTGGTAAAGAAACTCTTGCACAGAGAAGAACAATTTAAAAAGGTACAAGGAAGGAAATACAGTTTAAGTGATTGCAATAACTCCAGAATGTAATAAAATAAATATAAAAAACATACATATAAAATGCCTGCAAGAGTGAATACTGGGTATCCATAAAGACAGAAAATTAAATAAGAAATATCCAATGCCACCATATTTTATGTTGTAAAACAGTTACTGCAAGGTATAACATTGCTAACGTAATTTCTGCATTAACCCTTTCTAACCAAGAGTGGCATCACTTTTCTCATGCTGCTTTCAGATACCTTTCACAACAATTTAAATCTTTGAACTTTGAGAATATTGATGTGATTTCTTTCAAAAACATGGGAAAAAGGCAATGAGCAACTTGGTAAGAAATGTTCCACAAACTGCATTAAATTACTAGATTTAGACAATTAAAAAAAAAAACAAGGGAAAATTGTTTAAAATAAAAGAAAGAAGCTAATGAAAGACTACATTTATATATTTAAAAGTATGTCACAGAATTATTATACATTTGTAAGCATCAAGACAGTCGTGTTTGACTTGTTTTTTTGCCCTTACTTTTTCATTTGTTTGTTTATTTATTTATTCATTCATTTTTTTATTTTTATTATTTGTTTAATTTTCAGGTAAGTCTTTGTACTTTTTACTAATTTCTTGCAAAGTATTTGGGTGATTTCTTCTTGCCTTCATCCCATGTTTCTGAAAGAAATCAAAACAATCTTCTCCTGTTTAAAAGGGTTAAATAGGCTCATTGTGTTTCTATTTGTATTATTCCATTTACTCAATCAATAGGACTATTAGAACCCATTAATTAAATCATAAAAATGTTCCCTTTACAAACATCACAGCCACAATTTGACAGTTGAACAGAAACATACTATAGTAATTGTCAACTACATGAACCCCCCCGTGTAGCTTTCCAATACAGTCATGTTTAGATGTGACCTCTTGTTAAACCACATCATTCCCTCCTGCTGGCAATCAATAATCTGTCAGCCAGTCAGACAACCTCACTCAACCTCTGACGCCGGTTGTGTCTCTATGTGTTCATGTCATTTTGTGTTAATATGTTAATGTGTTCCTGTGTCTGTGTGTGCGAGTGTTTGCCCCCATCATTAGCCCTAATGATTGACAATGTCCTCCCGTTTCCACCTCCCCCTCCCTCCTCCCCTTCCTTCCCTTATTGACCCTGCTGTCAGCGGCCTGTCACCTGGACTTCCTCATGTCATCAATAGAAGGACTTTATCTAGATGGACAGTCACCCCGTCTCATGTACCTTATGGCTTATCTGGGATACTGTATCTGACAGGGAGGTAAATTGAGTGTGTGTCTGTGTGAGTGCATTCTTGTATTTCTCTCTTTAAAAGGGCAAAATGTCCTCAGAGGAGTACAAAGGTGGAGAAGGAACATTTTTACTGCTCAATTCTAGGAGTAAGATTTCAGGAAGGCTGGGGGTTAGGTTTCTGAGAGAAGTTCTCCTAAAAAAAAGTCACCCAGACACTCTGTTAAAGCTAAATGTACTGATAACATTTGTGTGCCCACTTATAGTTTTATTAAGTTCAAACAGTTACAATTGCGCAACAACTATCCCAGGTGGCATGCACATCTTTTTTACTTTTTACTTTTAAATTTGCAGTGTGAAAGTAGAATATGAAATTCTACAAATTCCATATGTTTGTATGTATTTATACACTATTTTTAGCTCTATTTTTATTAATGTAATCTTAATTGGTTTTTCTTTCCCATCTTATGTTTTGCATTCTGTGCACTCTGTTTTTATCCTCATATTTATCTTATTTTTACTAGGATTATCAAGTGGGTTTTATCTATGTGAAGATGATTCTATATTAATCTATTCTGATCTTATTTTATTTTTTCATGCGTGTTTTATTGTGTCTTTATGTCATCTATATCTTTTCATGTGAAGCACTTGGTGCATGTAATTCCTTTGTTGTGAAGCATGTTGGGCTGCGTTTCTTGTATGAAAGGTGCTATACAAATACAGTTTTATTATTATTATTACTAGTGGTAGTAGTAATTAGTACTCTCTCTCTCTCTCTCTCTCTTTCTCTCTGTCTCCCTCTCCTTTACTAGACGGCAGCCTAAATGTGTTCTCTGACAATGGATTTCCCCACTCGTTTTTACCTTATGACAAAAAAATTCATTTGGATGTTTGAGAGACACTGAATTCTTAAATCATGGCCAAAAATATGTTTAGTGCGGTAACAGTGGCCTTGCGTTTAACCACCAAATTGTAATCAGTTCATTGTTGTTGTCAAAGTGAATGTGGGTAGTGCTGTGGTTTCAGTTGGTGGTTTGTTTGGAATAAATACAAAAGGTACTGCTCAGTGAGTCTGAGCAGCAATCCACCATGACAAAAGGGACAGAGAGCATCACCTTGGAAAACTTGTTTCATCATCAGAAAAAGAAATCCTCGCAGTACTGATCATTTATTGACAAGTCATGATGTGCTGTCCAAAATAGCAAAATCAAAAGATGGATTATAGCGGTACAGGGCATAATGCAGTCAGCTCCTCACAAGCACAGTATTCCCAGTGAGTGTGTACGAGAGCGTCTGTGTCTGATGTCAAGGGTGTCAGGTTTTGGGGCTTCTTTCCGACAGTAGTTCTAAATCTCATTGTTTGACATGAGCTCTGAGACTCTCTATCGCTCCCCCTCTCTCCCCTCACGTCTCTTTTATCAGGGGTTTGGATTTTTACTTCAGTCAAAAGAGAGCACGGGAAGAGACGATGACGGGGGAAAAGGGGAAGAAACAGAAAGGGGAACGTATGAAAAGGTTAAGAGGTATTACAAGGAGAAAGGGGAGAAGAGAGGGAGGGAGAGAAAGTGAGGAGGAGAGATAGGGGAGAATGACAGATGGGCCCAAAGAAGAGAGGGCTGCTGGGTTCAGCACTGCGGCAGAGCTGAGCATATGACAGCTTTACAGTGGGCTTCGTGTGTGTGTATCCTAGCTTTCCTATGCAAGTGTGTTTGTCTGTGTTGGACAGTGTGTGTGTATGTGTGCCTGACAGTGTGCATCCTGGCCTTTTGCACAAGTATTGGGTGTGTGTGTGTGTGTGTGTTCATGCACGTGCTCATGTTCGTGCCTTGGCGTGGTGCCAGTGTTTACCTAGGGCATTTTCTGTGTGTTGAATGTAGCCAGAGGGACCGTTCCTCCACCTGTTATCCTTCCATTCTTCACTCCTTGCTCACCAGCTCCTGTCATCCATCCCTATATTGACTTAACCAGTGATAAATCAGAGCCCCTGTGCTTGTGTGTATTTGTGTGTGAATTGCATGTTTGCTTTAGCTGCCGCACATGTTGGCTTAGGGCTCACAGAGGATTTCTCACCCATCCTAAATGCAGTGAAATTTGTTTACAAGTGTGTCTGCACTCATTTGCTCATCGCTGCTTGTTTTCCGATACATCACCCTTCCCGGTATGCAGAGGTTCCCAGAAATAGGCTGTGCTTTGACAAACATAACATAATAAAAAAGTAGTGCATGTGGATTTGGTTGACGTCGTTTGCGCTATTTTTCTTCTTTATGCCTCTTTTTTTGCTCCAGATGAAACCCCCTCGTTCTGCCGCTCCCTCCTTCTCAGCAGTCGACTGTTGCCGCTCCCTCTGATCATCCTCCTCCTGCCAGTCGTAATTTCTGCACATCCTGTTTCTCTGGCTTCAGCTATGATGTCTGGAGCCGAGGTGAGAGGTCGCGAGGACCAGGTGCGCTGGAGCTGGCATCGACTGATTCGGTTTCTCCGTTACCTTTGTCTCTCCTGCTGTTAATCTGGCACGCTGCGAGCACATTTTGTTCTATTGTTCTCGCCATAAATTAGGTGTTATGCTGAGCTGTTTCGTTTGGCAGCGCTTTTATGAAATGATGTTATGTTTGCGATTAGCAGTGTTAGTCTCAGACACAAAGCAATGCTGGTATCTCATCTCTTACAAAAGGTTAATAAGTTGTAATCAATGGCTTCATCAGTTGTTCATGAAATGCATTATTGATCAGATATAGATCAGTTATGGAAACAACTTCTAGGTTGTCAGGTTGGGAAAAAAATAATTCCAGGGCTGCACAGAGACATTTGAAAGGGCAGGTGCCAGAGGTGTAGACGTGAGTCATATGACTTGGACCCATTTAGTCACAAATTAGATGATGTATCCCTTGTGCCTCACTAGGGACATTTTTGGCGTTTTTATTTAGCATTTTTTGATCATTTTTGCTGTTTAATGCATATATGTTGGCAAGGGTGAATGAATGTCTGGCAGGTATGACCTGGACTGAAGTTGATAAAGATATTTAAGTCAGTGAAAGTGTAAACACATTTATTGCAATTTCAGGAAGTTGACATTTTTGTCCTTTAATGAAACTTTTTTTAAAGTGAGGCACAAGGTTTAAGAATTGATGAAATCAAAGAAGACTTAAAACTCATGACTTCACTTGGACTTGAGCTTTTTTGACTTGATCAATTCCCCCAAACATAAAGATTTAAAAGTTTGTGATTAAAAATTGTGCCAAGAACCAATTCATTTCTCTTACTTTATGGAATTAATTTATGTTAACGCCTTCATTCCCAGCAAGCTGACACTAAATTCTCGAAATCTGCTTTGTTTAAACTAGTCTGACAGCATTGCAGGGGAGAACCATGTGCCAGTTAAAAAACAAATAACACCAAAATGGTATGCCCTTGTGCAGCCCTATGAAGCAACCAACACTCCCCGAATGAGCCAAAATAATCACATAAGACACTGTTAAAATAAACAAACCCTTGGGATTTATTAACAAAAACATGCAAACAAGAAAGAGAGGCAGCAAGACCAGAAGTCCCAACACCAGGAGCCTCTCTCCTCTGCTGCTGGAGCAGGAGCTTTTAAGCAGCTCCCTCTCAGACCAGGTGCACCTCGCCAAGCAGTGCACCTCGTTAGCTGATGCAGCACACCTGGGCAGAGCTGCAGGAGAGAATAGAGACAACATCACAGAACACATACAGCCATTACACAAAGAATCACAAAAAAACTACACAGTGGTCACCAAAAAAAGAAAGTATGCAACACATGCAGGTAAAAAAAACTACAGATGGATACGCAAAAACTTAAACAAACTTGTTTTTTAAAAAAAAGATACTAATAAAAAAAATGCTATCTGTAAAATGGCATCACATTCATTGAAGAGTGCATTATGACCTGCTAGGACTCAAATCTCAAAGTTAAGACTTAGGACTTAACTCAGGACTTGCCTCTCTTGAATTGGGGCTTGAGTGCAAAAAGGGGTGCCCCTCTTGTAATTATTAGTCAGAAAAAAGTAGCACATGTGGCAAACAATGCAGAGGCTTGGGGCAAACAGTATCCATTTCCCAGCTGGTTGTGAGCAATGATACATTTAAATGAAAATAAATATAATAAATATGGGCTAGGACCTGTGAACAATCCTATATAGGGCCCATTTTTCAGCCCATTTACCACCAACATGGGAACCACATACAATAAAGAGTTGTATTGAAGAGAGAGAAAAAAAATGAATGAACTTGCCTTGCCAATAGAATGGTTAAAAGGATCGGTATCAATTATCAAACATTCTTAAGTCAATGAAGTACTTTCAAACAAACATACTCCATGCACTTTTCAATTCACTATACATAAAATAACAGGATGCCCCTGTTTTAGGCCAACTGCCAGAAGCCTGCGAATGACTTGAATTACACATTTTATGAATGTGTTCTGTTCAAATAAAGGATAGAAGATTGTAAACTGTGATAATTTACTCAATAAAAGACTGGGAATGATTACAGACTCACCACTGAGATTTAATATCCCATCCTTTGTGCACTTATCTTCCATCTTGGCTACAGCCTTTTGTACCTGAACCTTGCGACATAAAATGTCGGTAACAGAGCCGTGGGCTTGCTGTAACAGATGTCAGTGGTGTTTTTTTATTGCCCTAAGGTCAGAGCTGTGCCTCTACTTTGGGATGAGCCATGGACAGGGAGACAGAAGCCAGCGAAGGAGGTGTCGCGGTTCGCCTAAAAATGGATGACGTGAGATTGTGACTGTCACACGACATTGATCACAAGTCAAGGGTGACGTTTGCTTTTAAAAGCATGCGGCCACACAGTAAGCTCATGCCGGACACGCAAGTTCATGCACAGTCCTTTGCTTGCAACCTTGTCTCCATGGTAATAACCTAAACATACAGCATCAATCCACAGCTTATTTGGCCATGAATAAAAAGGGCTAGAGCATTTAAGGTCTCTGGCTCGTCTTTAAAGTGCTGAGGTGGATCACAATAGGGCGCAGGGTGTAATGAGAGGCCAAGCAGAAGGGCCCCGTAAAGCAAGCCAGGGATTTAACAAGAGCTGTGGGAATGCTGGAGAAACACTGGATCAATGTCAGAGGAAAGTTGACTCAACGTTGCATGTGAGCTGGAGACGAGTTGTTGTTGTATGAAAAGGTTTTACAGGGTTTAGAGAGGGTCAGGGACTCTGGTTGAAGAGATGGAGGACGATCAGGGAGGAGAGAGGAGGAGACAGAAGGAAAAACAGAGAGAAATGAAGAGAGACTACCAGACATTTGGGATTGGTGAAGGGGAGTCTGCATGTGCTAACTTGTGGCCTGTGACATACCATTTGTCATGAGTCAGTCAAGAATGACAGAGGGGGAGCAACAGTGGAAACCGCAATGTGATCTCTTTTCTCCTTCATTCACTCTACGCTGTCATCTCTACCCTCTGCTTTTAGTTTGTGTGTTTAGTCTTTGTGCATGTGTGTTGTGTGTGTGTGATGTGCATGGGCTTATTGTCCTAGATATATCTATGGTAGCAGACTTGAACATGAGGGTGTGCTGTGGCAGATGTGGAAGCTTTTATTTCCCTTGATAAACATACTGTGTGTGTGTGTGTGTGTGTGTGTGTGTGTGTGTGTGTGTGTGTGTGTGTGTGTGTGTGTGTATTTCTGCATCCCAGAGCTCGTGCTGAACAGTATGTAAATGCCAGGCCATGCTGAGCCTGAGGGCAAACAGGCGACATACGGGAGCGGAGAGTTTAGAAATGACTTTTCCGCACGCTATTTCAGAACACGCTCCCGTCCACTGCTGCTGTTGAGGTTCTCGAGGTAGTACACACACACACACACACACACACACACACACACTGAAGCATTCACTCCTCCCCCACAATCCAACTCCCCCTGTCTCTCTCTCTCTCTCTCTCTCTCTCTCTCTCTCTCTCACACACACACACACACACACACACACATCATTTGATGAGCATCTGACATTTTAATGTGACGGATCTCCAATTAGACCCTATAGACCACCTTTTGAAGGGGTTTGCCCTTCTGGACCCCCATTGATTGTTTTGATTTATTATTAAATTATTGGAACTTGCACTTAAATGACAAGTAATTCTTTTTTTTATTTCAACAAATCTTCCAAAAAGACCAAAACCAATAATGACTTTATCCTTGATCCTATAATAAGTGTGTCACCAGCGCCTGATATACCTTCCGCCTCTGTGCCTTAGAGCTACAGTGTTATCCAAAACAAACATGAGCCAAACTGTTGCACTGGGTGACATGTTTCTTCATTACCATAAACACACACTGCCGTTTATTTTGAGTCAATCCCAAGTACATGTGCCTGCTGCCACAAATTAGAGGTCTTCATGGGTCCAACCAGGACCGGAGTCGGACCAGGTCCCAGTGCATACTCTAATCAGGAGGGAAGGCTCCAATCTCTGTAAACAGATATCTGTGTATGTATGCAGAGTCTCTGTTTGCAACCCAAGCAGTATTGAACAAATACATTTGAGCGTAAGGTTAGCAAAACATGTAGAGAGCATTGCACTGGCCAAAGGGCAATTTGGGAGCCCTTTGGCTATTATCTGGCGACAATTTAGCTTTATAATAGCATTTTAAAAACATCATTCCAAGTGTACTCAGTAGTTCTGATCGCTTGTGATGTTATGATCACTGGAAGAAAATTAATGTAGTAAATGTAAATGTGTAAATTGGTGCAATTACATGTTTTTTTGGAGTCAAGTTGGCTGCAGAATGTTTAGCTGTGGTGAAAATGGGGCTTTCAGTTGTTTCTATAATATTTTATGGATAGATTCATTATATTTGTAATTAATATATTTGCTCTTAAGACGCTGTTGATTGGAGGCTATGTATTAATTAATAGAATCTTCACCCACAAAATGACCATTTTTTGGCTATATTAACAAGTCGCTATCAACTATTTTTTCTCCCGTGCCTCCATGGACAACATTAGATGTACTGATTTACTGATTGATTGTGGTACATGTTTAAAAAAAAAAGGAAAACCATGTCAAAACATCAGTTTCTAAACTCTTGCATAACTTGGACAGTATAATTATAATTTTAAAAGTATCATTTTCTCCCAAACACATGCACATTTTTGTCAAAACCTTACTGTGTAAGACTGAACTGAAAATGAAACTCAAGTATGCTTTCTTCAAATGCAGACTCCAATACCAAAGGAAAATGAGAAAGAAGGTCACATAACAACATTTCTTTCTTACTTGAACATCAAAAAACAACACAAATACATTTCAGTTTCATCAATTATTATAACAAAACAAAAGCATTTCTTGTCCTGGAAGCCTTTCAAGGACTCCTTTTGAGAACTGCTGAAACATCTCATTCCCTCTGCATAAACCACAGGCTCTTGTATCAGCACCATCCTCTAACTCTGCAAACCTCAACTCCCCGCAATGTTTTGCTCACCTGTTCCACTTAACCGGTCTCAATTAATCCAGGAAGTCCCGCTGAGATAAAAGATCTGCCCCATCTCGGCAGCCAATTGTCACTCTCCTGATGAATCCACTCACCTGGTTGGCTAGATTGCAATCAGTGTGGGTTGATTGAAAGGCAAGGACACAAAAGGACAAAGACAAAATCACTTAGGCAGCCTATTAGGCCTGGAATGGTGTGCCCATTCGCAACAATACAGTAGGCACTGATAATCTGCTGCTGATAAGGAGGAGAGTTTGCAGGCCTCAGGGGGGCTGTCAAGAGGCGTGTGTGTGTGTGTGTGTGTGTGTGTGTGTGTGTGTGTGTGTGTGTGTGTGTGTGTGTGTGTGCGTGTAGAAGTGGTGCTCTGCCATAGACAATGTGCATATGTATGGAAGCAAATGATGGCCATAAAGATTTAAATCTTTGCAGTCAAATACCTAATTGCAAAATTTAATCATTGCTTAATTTTGATGTTGACACCACTGGATTTATTAGAATATACATATTTCTGAATTCATTTGACAAAAAATGACTACTGGAAATGAATTTTTTTGAAATTCTTAGCTTTAAATTGACTACATAGTCATTTCGAGGAGGGTTATTCAAACCACAGTAATTCAGATGGATAGTTTTCAAAGCAAAATGTGCCAGTACAGATTTCCGGAGACCATCGTAAAGATATATATATATATATATATATATATATATATATATATATATATATATATATATATGATAAATTACTGCCTTGGTGTAATTCAGCAATATTTAGATTCCAAGTTAAAGTATTCCATGGTGATAACATTTCACAATTAGATATTCAGTTGCCTATAGATTCAAATCTTTATGATCATTATTTGCTTACACATCTGTGCATATATTTGTAAATCCTGTGTGTGTGTGTGTGTGTGTGTGTGTGTGTGTGTGTGTGTGTGTGTGCGTGCGGGCGTGCAAACAGTGCTTTTGTGCCCATGCTCTCTCTCTGCCCTAATTGTGGTGTTGGCCCTTGTTTCACAATCAGTATGGCACTTGGATTACCATAATACATTTCCCACCACCAGAATCTCATACAATACAATACCGGCAGTTTAGCCAAAACCTCAGTGAGCTTAAAGCTTAGAGTGCCCGAGTAGAAAACCCTATAGAGGATTACGGCCCAGCCTGAGGTCCCTTATTTTAGAATAGAGGCCAGGAATGTTCTACGTCACTAACGCCACTTTAATCCTACACTGTACCAATGTTACTCTGTGTGTGTGTGTGTGTGTGTGTGCGTGTGTGTGTGTGTGTGGGAGGAGGAGGGCACAGTCAGTGGCTTGAGAGTCTCTGGGCTTGTGTGTGCATCAACAGTTAGGTGGAGGTCAACTGGGTCTGTTAACAGATGGATTGACGCAGGGATCAAAGGGTCGCTGTGTGCAAGTGTATGGGTGTGTGTGTGTGTGTGTGAGTGTGTGTGTGTAGGAGGGGGAGTGTGTGAGGAACGAGCAGCTTTGAAACAAATGTCTTGTGACTGATTTCTGGGTGAAGGTTAGCAAAATAAAGAATCTGTTGCAGCAGCTTGACGGTGCTGAGTGCAGCTCCTCAGTTGAGAATCAAGTAGCTTTTTGCAGCCACAATCTGATTTACTTCATAGCTATTGCACCAAAAATTAGATTTAAAACCCAGCACATATGAGTTTACCCAAATTCCCAGTGTGGATTGCTAATGTTCTAGGGTGACAAGAGGAGACAGCATGTGCACTGCTAGAGGAGGCATCCTTTTCATTACCAGGTGTACAATAGCGTGCGGCATTCACATCTGCTGGCATTGATTTGTGTTTGCGGATATGCCTTTTCTGAGAGGTTAAATCCACCGCCATCTAATGATGCTTTCATGTTGTCTGTCTCTTCATCTCCCTCGCTGTCTCTGCCTCCATCCCTCTCTTGTCTAATAAAGAGAATGGGGCAATATGCATCAGACATCAAACGACATCAAAGCCCACATACTGTTTACCTCCCATGCTTTTCTCCTTCATGCTCTCGCGTTCCTTTTTTAGTGTTTTTTGCACGCACATTACCTGTCTGCAGACGTCGTTTGATGTGGAGCATCAGCAAACAGTGTATGCATGTTTCTATACACTAAGGCATTGTCCCTGTCTAATAGGCAAGCAATCCACAAGTCACCCTTGGAAGTGGATTTTCCACACTTGCATTGCACCTACAGTATATACAGTTAGTGAGTTTCTATGATCATGGGAATTCCACGGCTGTCACAGAAATGGAAAAATGCTTCAGCGGCATGCTCAACCTGGTCAGCTGACAACCTTGGTTTGTATTTTAAGGGATTTTATGATCTATTTCTGCTGTGTGCAGCATCAACGTTAACAGGGACAGAGGGGGTTTCCTGTGAACCAGACAGCCTGTTGACAAGCTACACCAAATTTTAGATTTAGACTGGTCACCCAGCTCCAAACGTGTGTGTGTGTGTGTGTGTGTGTGTGTGTGTGTGTGTGGGTGTGTGTGTGTGTGTGTGTGTGTGTGTGTGTGTGTGTGTGTGTGTCTGTGTGTAGCCTGTTTATCACCTGTAATAAATCCATCAGTCTATCTTCTGCTAATTATGCTTTGGGACATCCTGAATTTGTTACATAGCACACAGCAATAGACTCTAAACTCTGCCTACTTGAGGCCATATTGTTTGAAACGTGGCTGAATATCCTACATTGAATAACAATTTTAGCACGTTTGTTTTTGCTCCCATTTTAAACAGGCTTAAGTGCAAAATCTAAGACTTTTTTTATGCACTCATATGTTTCCCTCAAATTTGTTAAAATCTATGTGCACTTCTCCTTTACCAAGATAATCCAACACGTCATCTGCATCCCAAGTTGTCTCCTGTTGCCACCTTGCAGCTGACTTCCACATCTGCTTTACCTCCTGAGCCATAGCCATTATAATATATGATATATAATCTACCATAGTGATAAAACATGAAGACACTGCCTAAGATTGCCCAATCATACACATGTATACATTATTTCAGTCTTTTTAATGCACAGAGGAAGGAACTGACTGGATCATATTTCACTGGAACTGAATCTATGGTTTCATGTAATAAATACCTTAATGAATTCATAAAAAAGGTTTTGACAATACCTCTGTTTCCCTGCGGCTCTGTATGTGTGAACAGGGGTTAACCCCGGGTCAGTCACTGGATAGAATTGTATGGGCATTGACGTCTTTGGCTGACCGATGAGTGATCTTTGAGGTGTGTTTGGGATCAAAGAGTGTCAAGGGTGTTCTCGGGAGTTCGGCGCTGACAAAGACGTGTGCGTGCGTGTGTGATTGTGATGAAGTGAGGAGTCTCGTACTCCTCCAAGGGCCTGTAACTCAGGGTTTTCATCAATCACACGCTCCCCTTCCTCCCTTTGCTGTCCTCTCACTCCTTTAATTCTCTCTCACCCTGCCTCTGCCACATTCCTCAATCAAACGAGCTGTCCGTTGTTTTTTCGAAGTTGTCTTTTCTCCCTCTATGCCCTTTATGTTCCTGACCGTCCTCCCTCGTCCTCGCCTTGCTTTTATCTTTACCCATTTATTTCTCTACTCTCTTTAGCTTTCCTTCCCCGTCTTTCCCATCACACTTGTCCTCATCACCCTATACTTAAGTTCCAGGTGAGTCCCATTGTGGCTGTGCAGTGTGTGCAGTCATCTGCCAAGGCCTCCCCCCGAAGTCATGATTTATGAGCGCTTTTACAGGAGGTATGTTTGCCTAACAGTCACCTATCAAGGAGAAATCCCTCCTCCCAGCACTTCATTTCCTTATGGACTTTTTACAGAACACAAGTGTCAACTCCACTGACCCCATTTTTAAGGAACAGTCCAAATAACAGCATGTACACCACCCACACATACACCTCCACCTGTGTCTTACAAATTCATTTATGCGACTGATTCCGGACACTTGGGGTTTTCTTTCTCTATTTGAAAAATCCCTATTATCCCTTGTTGTGAAGTTCTTATTTTGAGTGCTGATATAGCCCTCTTAACCCTTTGAAACCTGAGCAAACAAAAAAATAGTAAAAAGAAACTAATAAAAGAAATAAGTAAAAAGTAAAAGGAAAAACTGAAAAAAAGAAAAATAAAGTTAAAAAAGGCAAGGAAATGGCCTGGGAAAAAGTGCTTAAATAAAAACTGGCTTCTTTGGCGGCAGGGTCTGTGTTGTGGGAGTGTTTGATTACGCAGCAGTTGCATCTAAAGCACATTCTGACGCTTTAATATACTGGAGGAGTACCTGTACATTTCTGTGTGAACATGTAAAAAGTCTGTTACTAAGGTTACAGCCAGGTCTTTACAGACCCAGCCATTACATGAAATGGTGCCTCATTTGTGACACATCAAAAAAGGAGACAAAGGTGCACATTTGACGTCACAAGCCAAAAACTAAATTTTCGTTTCCCTGCCTACATGTCAACACTGGCTATATTTTCTGAGAGTCATCAACCTGGGAGGATTTTTTTTTTAATCTTGTTTAAGAAAGGTAACCCTTTTAAAATTTAGCAAATTGGCTTGAGTTCTTTAAAAAAAAAAAACATAAGAAGGCAGTGAGCAATGAATGAAGACATGATCCCAAAAAAATAATTAAGAAATCAGTTAAAAATACAAGAAAATTGCCCCAAGATTAGAAAGCTGAAAAAAGAGATAAAATAAAGCAAAACACACAATAACAAACAAACAAAAACAAGGAAATGGCCTGGGAAGTGTGCTTAAAATAATAACAGTGTTGTAGCATATTTTTATATAAATAGAATATCAAATAATGTAGAATGTATAATAATATTTAATATCTAAAATTTTATATTTAAAATTATGAAATTCTCAATATGTAATTTTCCCCTAACTGTTTTCTTTCTCTAGACATTTAATTTCTTGGTTGTTTATTGCCTTTTTTCCCCCAGAAATTGCACCAATTAGCTCAGAGTTCAAAGGTTGAAATATTTGTGAAAGTCATCTAAAAGCAGCACAGGAAAAGTGATGCCACTCCAGGTTTTAAAGGGCTATGCACATGTGCTTTGTGATACATGAGTAATAGCTGAGAGGATGGCTGTCTGTTTTTGGTTATGGCTCTGTGAAGCTGATATAGGGCAGAAATCAAACAAATTCTGATTTCTTTTGTTTTTGTGTTTTTTGTGTGCCATTTTTTAGTCTTCTTTGGTATCTTCTACCTCAGTTTGAACCTAGCACAAACACAAATCCCACCAACCACAAAAAAAAAAAAACACAAATTAGTATTCCCCAAACCCTCAGCATGAGCTAACTACTGAGCATTAGTAAGAAAACTTGTCCTGCTGAGTTCTCTTGCTACCCTGGAACAAAACGTTGGCAGGGGACGTTGAAAGAACTTCAGTGTAATGTCAGAGCCGGTGTGGGGGCTAGAACTGTTTTTCATTTGCATCCCTGAGTAAAGAACGAGGCGAGCGAGAGGACGGAAAAGGAAGGGAAAGAAGGGCAGGATAAGGATGAAAAGTTGTTTTGAAGGATGTTGTTTGGAGGGAACGAGATGTAAGGATACGCCGTTATCCTCCAGAGGGGTGTTTGCTCGCTTTGAGGCCTTGGCCCTTGAAGCGCTGACAGACATGTGCTTCATAGCACATTTAGCAGAGTGTTGATACGAGTCCAAGAGCCAGACTCCCAAACAGGTGGAGAGAGAAGGAGAAGGTGCTTCTCGTATAAAAGACTTGTTTGAATATAAGGTTTTGAAACCGTGTCTGATTTGCAATTTGCATGTGGAAATGTATATGTTATGTCTGGGTGCACTCTGTCGGTGTATCCTCCCCATGTGTTTTGGAATGTGCGCTGAAGTCGTGTTCACACTGCAGGCATGCGTGTTCATTTCCACATGCTGCTCGTATCACATTTTGATAACTGTTTATATCCATTTGGCTGTAAGTCGTATCCCGTTTCACTGCAAACTGGCAGTGCGGAAAAGACACGCTCGAGTGAAGGTAACAAAAGACGTCACATCTGTTCTGAAACTATGGCCGCTGCTTGTTTCCAACATGATACAAATGTGGTCAGAGCCTTTGAAATGGAGCTAATCTACTTGGACTTCTTCCATTGTTGGATAAAAAACTTTTTTGTTGTATGTGCCTGAGCCAGCCCCACCTATTAAGAGCTACAAGCAGTTGCTTTGCTCCCCCTGATGTAGAAAATTTGTCAGGGGCAATAAGAAAATATAAATTACAAAAAAAATTAATGTCCTAAACAAAAAGTGACATTTATTTTGCCAGAGATGGTCAAAATGAACAATTAGGTATGCTAAGCAAGTTATTTACTGTCCCCCACAAAACTAGGATGTGGTCTATTTAAATGGGAACATATGTTATTTCCATGTCCTAGGAAAGTATCTGAAAGTGTCACAGAATGTGATTTCCTCAAGTATAAAGTCTGGAGCTTCAGAAACTTTTTTTGCCCCAATTTTTGGGTCATTTCTTGTCGAGTTGCTCATTAGCATCCTCTCATATTTTTTAAAAGAAATCAAGGCAATTTGCTCTGGTTTAAAGGGTTAAACTTTTTTTTTCTAGATGCAAATTAAACTTCTATATGATTGAATCAACTAATCAGTGAATCTACAAATTTCGTAAGTGCAACTGTGAACACAGCGTCATTGTCAGCATGTGGGATGTGGGTGTGTGCGTGTGTGTGAGGGGGGTGTTTATGCGTGAGTGGACTGGAGTGTGTGAGCATTTGTGACCCCTCATGTGTGGTCAGCATCTATGGTTCTTATATCACAGTTTGAATCTCTCTCTCCCTCTTCACAGCGTCACCTGAGATGCTCTTTCGCTGTCCACTTGCCCCGAGGCTTCAGGTGCATGCGGCCATTCATTACCTGCCAGTCACCTCATAGTCACATCACTCTACCCCTCTGCTATCTCCACCTTTCTTCTCCTTTCTTTCAAACAGCCCCCCTTTTGTTTCAGCTTTTTATGTTCTCTGATTACTGTTGTTTTTCAATTTCATGGCCATTTCTTCCCGATAATCAATTTGCACAACATGCCCATTACTTATTACTGTTTGCCTCAGTTGCAATTGTCTTGGTATTCAATAATCATTTTCATTCTTTTCTGCTTGGTAATTGAGGCAGTGGAGTGTGTGAGTGTGTTTTTCTTCTCAGTCTAGTCAACTCTGTCTCTCATTCTCGCTTTGCTTTGTGTGTGTGTGTGTGTGTGTGTGTGTGTGTGTGTGTGTGTGTATTGTGCGACCATAGTGGCGAAACTGTGCACAGCTTGGTGGCCAATAGAAAGACACATTAATTACACTTGATAAAAACACGACAAAGCATGCACACTCACAAACACGCAAAGATGTGCACGTACGGAGAGGAAAACACACAAGGACACACTGTCTCCATCTCCAGCATTTTAATTAAAAGCCAGAACTCCCAAATGTCGAGAAAATGACACACACACAGGCAGCACCGGTATTTACAATCCGATGAATTACATTTTCATGCCGAAAACACAACACTAATAAATCACACTTTTCACATTTAATGCGGGATCCGGTGACAAAATATGACAAAGTTTTATGCTGGGTTTTCATTTCCTAATGGTTTAGGCCTTACTGCTCTCATTCATTCCTTTTTTTTTCCTTGTCAGCTTCCATCACTGTCCTCATCTATCCTGGGCTCCTTTCTCTTGCCTCCACCTCCTGACTTTCCTGCCAACGTTACTTCTTCTACCTCTTTTCCCTACTCCTTTGTCCTCTGTTTTCTTCTTTCTTTCTCCTGCACCCCCACATGCCTCTCTTTCTCCCCTCATTGGGAATAGGAGGTAATTTAGAGCGATGTAGGTTAATGACAGCGGAGACTTGCGGCGGCCGCAGTGGCCTGGTGTCTGGGAACACGCCTGGAATCCAGACTAGGACATCTGACATCCTCTTCCTCTTACTGTATGCACTGATGAGCTCTGAGCAACCTCATATTATCCTGTTTTAAGCTGCATACACTATAAGAAATTGCTCTTAAGTGCCCTATTTTCTTAGCGCCTCACTGTAAAATTTGACAAGTTGATCTTAGTTGAAATAATCTTGAAGCCTTGAAAAAGGACAGTAAATATAAAAATTAATCTCCATTTATGTTTACTTAATATCTAATTAAGTCTACTTAAAAATTTGCCATATTTACTTATTATTTTTAAGTTGTTACTTCTTAAAAATGACATTTGAACTGACCTTGTTCTTTCCAAATGTTAGCAGCTTCTGTAAATCAAGTTAGTCTGACTTAACTTGATCATAACAAAGAGGATTTTGCCGATGTTGAAGTTAAGAGATGTGCAAGTTTAGTTTCTTTAAAAGACAAATATGACTACCTAACACTTGGAAAGACTGATTTAATTAAACTCTTCATTTTTAAGTTGCAACTTTGCAACAAACTTCACAAAATTACTACTACTTGTACTTTACTTGAGTATTTTTTTCATGCTACTTGATACTTTTATTCCACTACACTTCAAAGAGAATTACTGTACTTTGTACCTCACTACATTAATCTGACAGCTTTAGTTACTTTGAAAATATGATGTAGAATATGAATTAAATTACCAAATAGTGTATACAAGTACAGCTCCAACAGTTAGTTAATTAATCAATCAGTTGATTCACAGAAAATTAATTGACAATTATTGTGATAAACATTTAGGTCTTTTTTTCTACTATATATGGAGATAATTTTTCTATTTCTTTGGTAACATTTTCAATGCAGAACTTTTACTTGTAACAGAGTGTTTTCACAGTGTGGTATTAGCACTTTTACTTAAGTAAAGGATCTGAATACTTCCTCCACCACTGAAATTAAGTAAACAATTGGATTTAATGTAAACATACATTCAAATTCATTGTTACATTTGCAATGTTAGTTTCCAAGATTAATTTAAGTAAGATCACCTTGTCAGATTTTACAGTGCATGGCTAATAAAGTTCACATACTGCTCACCTGATACCAAAACTGAGAACGACCTCAAGCATGAAATATTTAGACACTTTCTATAGGTGCCTCCTTCCCAGACCTCTCAGCAGGCTCATCCAGACTACCCAGCCCATCTGTCAATACAGTATACAAGAAGGCATTAATCAGACAGCTCTTGACCATGACAGACCCCCTCTCAGCCACCCCAAACATCCCTCAGTTCTCACACAGTTGTTGTTAATGTCCAGCCCGCTCTGCAGAGACGACACAAAAACCCCTTTTGTCTAATTGGCTCTTTAAGACGCCCCAACGATTTAAAAGTCTCCCTGGTGGCAGCAGTGGAGGCAGTGGCTATAGCATCTCCTGCTGAGCTGTGACAGGCTACTGTTTACCAAAACTCTCCCTCTGCTCCTCCTCCCCCTCCTGCCATCATCTTTGCTTTCTTTCCCCGTGACTCTCCCACACAAAGGGAGGCTGCCCAGAGCGAGGGGAGAAGCCCTAAGGCAAACAGAGGCCCAGACAGGAGGACAGAGGACCATTGATGGCCAACGTATTGACAGGGGTCCTGAAAGACACCTCCGATGGATGGGAGGAAAAATGGGGGGAGAGAAAAAAAAGTGGATGCTGCATGGACATTAATTTACTAAACACTAAGCTAAGGCAAAGTGTTTGCACTTACTCATTTGATACCAGCCAAACTTCTGAACACACTCACATACAGCTTTCAAGGTCTATTGTGTAGATTTTAGGGGGATATATTGGCAGAAATTGAATATAATATACTAAGTGTATTTGTTTTAGTGTCTAATCACCTTAAAATAAAAATAGCTGTGTTTTAATTATAAAGCTGTTTATTTTTACATAGGGAGCAGGTCTATGGAAATTGCCAAGTTGCACCGCTAGATTAGTGGCCCAAAATGGCGCTGGCTCTTGTCATGTAATACAGAGCAGGTGGACCAGGAGACAACAGGCAACAGGAACTCAAAAGGATCAGCCTTTAACCCCATAACACTTGGAGCTACCAGTTTTCCTGAGCTGCCTTAAGAAACCTCTCACGAGCACTTAAACCTATGAAAGGCAACAAGCAACTTGCCAAGAAATGTGCCACAATTGCAAGAAAAAAAAATTTAAAGTAAAAGGTGAAGAGAATGAAAAATGATTGTTACATATTATCAAAAAAAAGAGAATGCCTATTGAATAGAAATCTTATTATTTTATATTTAAAACTTGAACACAGAAAAAAAGGTTTTAAAATGTCTTTTTTTAGCATTTTCTTAAGGTGTTCCTTTATTTTCAGGTAATTTTCCTAATTTACTTTTAATTATTTAGGCATTCCTTAAGGTGCTTAGTGTCTTCTCTCTCATGCTTATGTAAGAAATCAAACTAATTTGCTCAGGTTTCAAGGGGAGCAGCAACTGAACATCACACATTCAAAACAAAGACTGAACTGAAAACCTTAAATACAAACCAGACTGACGAGGTGATGAAGTGCAGGTGGAGGAAAATGGTGGAGAAGCTCAGGTGAGGGAAATAAAGTGATGAGGCAGAAGAACAGGCAGAGAGCTGATAGTCTGAGAGAAACTGGGGAGCAGGAAGGACTAACGAGGCTGATGCAGGACAGGCGTGCAGCTGGGCTAACGAGGGAGGGGCAGCTCAGGAAGACAGGAGAGGAAAACACTGTTAACTGACACTGAAAAATCAAGAAAATGCTATTGTATCAGCAATAATCTGGCCAAATGAAAACAAAGACAGACTCACTAATTTAGACAACTTAAATGAGGCTTATACACTAGACCAGTAGAAATATCCTGCAACAGGCCACAAATTAACAGCATAATATGTTGCATTCATTTATTAAAGAAAGCTGACTTCATAAAAAAAGTTTAAGAAAAATAAAATAATAGTAAAATAAAAATGCTAAAAAAAAGAAGTATTCATTTTATTCAAATTGAGGATTTTTCTAGGGTTATGACATCATATAATGTCAATAAAAATAATGATAAATAACAAATAAATAATTAAAAAAATTAAATATATAATACATTATTATAATTCATTATTTATTCATAATAATTACGATTATAACCAATCATAAAAAATGTAAATAGAAGCTTTGCATGTTTAAAAAAAACATGCATGTTGTCATGTTGGGTCAAGCTATCTTCCATATAGGAAGCTTTTAACAATGCCTGCACAAAGAAATGCATTTTGTGGCACAATCAGCAAAGTAAAAATTCTTAACTAATGTGAATATTTCCTGATGTGAATGCTGCTGACATCTTTTCATTGTTGCTCTCTGCTCTTCGTTGTAATGCATAAAACTGTGACTCACTCTGGTTGAGCTGTGACAAGTGCCAATACCAGGAAACATCCACTCTGAGCTGCTTTGTTGGCAGGCAGAAGTGGTAATCTTTGGCAAATATCTGGACACATTTTTCCTGTAGTTTGATAGTTTTCACAGAGTGCATATCTGCTATTTCACTGTTTTTGCCCGAGGCAAATTTGAGGCTTATTATCTGTTCAGCAATTAGCAGGCAATCTGCTCATTATCAAGCCAATTATCCTGCACTAATAGCATGCTTAATCAATCTCATTTCATCAATTATTACCGTTTAAGGAGGTGAGTGCGAGATAATGACGCAGTAATTTGAAGTCAGAAAGAGTTGGGGAGATAAGAACTAAGTTGTTTAGACTGTGAAGATGTGTGTTTTCTGTGATTGAGTGTATGTGTGCGTGCATTTGTACTACTTGTAATGCTTAATGTGAGCACTTTTTTGTGTTTGTAAAAATCTGTGTGTGTGTGTGTGTGTGTGTGTGTGTGTGTGTGTGTGTGTGTGTGTGTGTGTGTGTGTGTGTGCGTGCTTGTCTGCATGTCTGTGTGTAGTTGAGCATGTGGAGATGAATGGAAGCCTGTGAAGCAGCAGGAGTGTGTGAGGTGGTGTGTGTTGTGCTTGTGGTGGCAGCTGCTCTGAGTGCAACATTGTCCTCTGGAGATAAGAGGACGGGGCCGCGGTCACAACTGTAAGACTTATCAAAAGGGAGCACGCACCATTACACAGCTATTCTGACAGCCTAAACCCTCCATTACACACACACACACACACACACACACACACGCACACACACGCACACACACACACACACAAAGGATATAGACTCACACACAGCCATATGGATGCATGTTCGAAATGATTTGCTTGAGCATACAAAGACAAATTCTATGTGCACATATGGATGCATGCATGGATAGACACAAATGCCCATGCACACACACACACACACACACACACACACACACACACACACACACGCACACACACACTCAGTAGTTCACACTGTTTTCTAGACTACAGTCATTTCCACTATAACCCCCTCATACAAGTAATCTTTGTATGTCCTCACACACACTCACAACACTAAGTACACACTCACACACACTGTTTCCTCACCATTGCCCATGGATGCCCAGGCGAGATGCCCTGAAGGGGGCACGGAGGACAGGGTATCATTTTCAGAAGGGGACCCATTGGCCCGTGTAGCCCTCGCCCCACAGGGCAGGGTATGTGTGTGTCATGATGAGGAGAAGAGGGTGGGGTCGGGGGGCATTAATTACCTGTGTGCTCCTCCTGCTGAGGGAGGCACAAAGGTCGCCCCCGCCGAGGGGCTAATTATTAGGAAAAGAGCTTTTTAATTTACCGCTGTCTGCTGCCATTCCAGGGAGGAAGAGAAGCATGTCATTCAGTGCTGCTGCTTGTATGTGTGTGTGTATGTGTGTGTGTGTGTGTGACGGGGTAAGGCACTAAAATGGCACACCCAGCCTGCACAGGTGGCCCTCGATCTGACCCTGTGACCTCTGAGGACACACACAGTTTATCTGGAGCCCTGTTGTTTTCATGATGCTCACAGCTGTCAATCACCTGAGGTGGAGCGGAGGTGGGTTGAGTCACAGAGGCCTGCTGTCAGGTGGATGATGTTAACGTCAACACATTTTTGCCAAAATAAAAGTCTTCGGCTACTTTTGTGAAAGTAAATGCACGTAGTTTTGTTTTAAATGTTGAGGACGACGTGTCCCCTACATCCATCCTAAAATCTACTCGGATGAGATGATGTAATGCGATGATGTAATTGGGAGGAAGGAACAAGTGGAAAAACAAATAACGACCTTGTATCACATTGTGCACTGTGTGTATACTAATTAATACAAACGGCAGAGAGACCAGGGGCGTCACTTTGTGATAAAAAGTCGTGTGGACAGATGGAAAAAAATAATAGTTTAAATGGTTTTCAACATATGCAGTTCAGGAAATGTAATGGAGAGACTGTTAAGAGGTCAGAGTAATTAATAATAATTTAGATTGGGGAAAAACAGCACCACATTTTCTGCATTCTGGTTATTTTTTATGCATCAATTTATATTAGAAAAGTCTTTATTTATGTACAGAAAATCAAAACATTTAGGTGCAATGGTGACAATATGAAACATGAAAATAAAATGGGATACAATAAAGTGAGGCTCTCAGACATTCTATATTGCCTTCATATATTTATTCTTCTGTAGATCAACTTTACTCAACACACGCACGCAAACATTTTACTTTTCTGTCCTCTTTTGTTTGGGGAAGTAACCTCTTCAAATGTGCATGTTGGACTAATCTAACCCTGGATTTTAATAGCTCATACACACTGTAATGTTCAGTGAATATATAAACTTGGAAAAAAAGGAAACTTTTGTCAGGAGTTGTTAAATGTGGTTGTTTTACCTATTTTTTGTAGTTGTTTTGTCACTCTTTATAGTTCCTTTGCATTCCTTTTTGGTAATTTTGACACTCTTCCAAAGAATTTTGCTGTGTTAGCGGGTCAGTTTAGTTCAGAGTTGTGAGCTGTTTCCAGCATTAAAATTAATCCAGCTATTGATTGTCTTAAATCGCTTTAAGCTGTAATGTAATTATTTTTAAAGTAATATATAATGAGTTGATTTTATTCTTATTGTATCTTGCCCAACACTGATCACGACATACAGTATTTATAAAGAAGTTAATTTAATTTCATTTATGCCTGAGCTTTGGGGCCAGAGCTGTGATTAAAATGTCGCAGAAATAACAAATGTTTCTTCTACTGTGTTTGGGTTTTTTGCTCATTAGGCTTATACATGCCTTTTTTTTTTGTTTTGCTACCTTAGTTAAAACTTAGTTTTGTCATCTATGAATGATCATTGTTTTCCTTCCTTTGGCTTATTAAATTTAAAATAGTGGGCATCCACCTCCAGAGGGTAAACCTGTGTGAGCATAATGAGAGAGGATGAAGAGGCAAGTGAAAGAGCAGGACAGGCTGAGCTGCAGTTTGATATTTAGAGTTAATGATTACCAAAGTCCCAACTCACTTTTCAAATCTCAGACTGATGTAAATACTGAAAAAAATAATTGTCTACTGCACTACTTCTTTAGACCGTCACTGTGAGCTCATGCACACACACACACACACACACACACACACACACACACACACATGCATTCATCCCACATTCCCTTTGACACCTAAACTCACCCCATCCCACCCCAATTCATTGCCAGTCTTTTAACATGCGCCACCACAGCTGCACCCGAGCCGCAAAGGAGGGGTGGGGGGTTGGGTGACAGGAGGGGGTCTGTGGATTTTTCAATTAGCAGCGGCTCTATGAGCTTCTCCTGTTTGAGATATTCTGTCAGGTTGCTCCCTCCCAGCTCTGCCTTCCTGCAGTCTGTCAGATCCTGCTCCTTCTGTCTTCCTGCTCCGTCTGCAAATCAGTAAACCCAACCGCTCACATGCACCCCTTCCCTCAATGCACCCCCTGGCTCAAAAACCAGCAGGGGGTCCCAGTCTCCTGACACAGAATGATCTCTCAATTTGAGGGGAAGTAATCCATTTAGTTTGTGCACGCGGCCTCCATATAAGTGCTTTTATCACAGCCCCCCGCTTTACCCTTTTCAGTCAGGCTTGTGAATAAGCCAGGTCGATTTCTGTTACATGCTCCCACATCTGCTCGATAGGACTGTTATTCCTGGAATGTGTATAAAATGCTCCAAATATCATATTCAAATTAGTGGTGGTTGAAACATGATCACAGTGCAGATTTTTTTTACTTGCTGTCTCTTTTGTCTTGTGATGTCTATTTTGTGATGTCTGTATGACTTATTTTAGACATATGTCATTTTTGTTGCTATTAGACTGATGACAGGAAAACAAGCACAAGTACACAAGTGTTCCAACTTACAAAATAGGTCTTTTTTTTTTACAAAATGGTGCACATGAGTGTTTCCTGCTCTATTGTCTCTATTGTCAGGACTATATCACCCTCCGAAATGCATTCATCATTGCAAAAAACAATTTGCATAACTGTTTTCTGATCTGCCATGACAGCCCACATGTTGGCCATGGCCGCCGTTAAAACAGTTGGTTAAGTTTAGCCATAAAAACTGCAAGGTTAAAGCAATAATGTGGCAGATTTAAATGATTTAGAAGCATCCATCAGTGAGGGTTTCAGATTGTAACCAGCTGAAATTTCTCCTGGTTAGAATTCCTTCAGTGTTCATTGTTCAGGAGTTTTTTTCCAGGATCTGAATTATCATCAGAGGTCTCCTCCTCTCACGTAGATATAAACAGCTCATTCTAAGGCAACAAAAACACAGCCAATCTTTTCAGGTGTCAGCGTATCCCCCTAAATTGTACTGATGTCATGACATAGCCATGTCAGTTTGTTAAAGCTTTCACATGTGTTTATTGTAACACAAGGTGACTGCTGGGTTTTCAAATAAGCCTCTGGTGGACAACAAGTGGTGACTCTATTTAATTATTTATTTTTATTTATTCAATCATAAATTGATGATTTAATGAGAATTGATATCCCACAAAACATCATCATAACATCTGAACATCCTATCCTTGTCACACATGATAGCAACATTTTTCTTATCCTTTTTTTGGTTTTCAGCAGTCTTGAAGTTATAGCACTTGAGTCAGACTTGACTTAACAAATTTGAGGACTTGAGAATCCCTTCACTAACACTTGATTGGACTTGGATTTTCATTACTTAAGACTTGACTTAGACTTGAGACACATGACTTGAAAAGAGTTCACTTTTTAATCAAATATTTAAATTTGAAGTTCTGATTTATTTTTGTAACATGATTGGGTGAATCTAGTGTAATATGCTAAAACCTTGCAACGTACTGCTACACAACAGACCAGCAGAAGCCAATGCACAGGGCCACTACCATGGAGGAGGCTAGTCCAAAAGTAATAAAATCTGGATTCAAGGATTATGATGTCAACTAAAAAAAAAAACAAGGAAATGACCTTAAAAACTTAAAATAATAATAATAATAATAATAATGATAATAATAATAATAAATCTACAAAATTCTACCTAAAAAAAAAGTACCACAAAAGTATATTCATTTTAAAAATAGTTCTCTGGATTTTTTTCCTAGCTTTTTTTTTTTTGCAGGACATTCCTTCACAAGTTGCTCATGTTTTTGAAAGAAATCGAAAAAATTTGCTCAGGGTTCAGGGGTTTATAAAAGGCTTCTGAATGCAGCAGAAGAAAAGTGATGTCACTTAAGGCTGCTACGAGTTACGGTAATACTTTAGCCTTCCCCAAAAAAATTAAAAAGTGCATCAGTCATCCATCCATCGATGTACTCATACTATTTTTTCTATACAGTGTCTTTGTTCACTTTCTGTCTGCACAACAGTCTTCACGCTTGTCAGTTCAAATCCATGATCTGATACCAGATGACACCTTTAAATCTGTTGGATTTGTCAGGTGAAGTCAAAATTGTGAGCAGTAAGAAGTTCTCTAACTGCAGTGCAGTGACTATTTGAAGACCTCCGAGTTCAGCAGAGGAGAAATAATGTTTAATGTCGGGGAGGAGAGCAACACAAAATCTCTGAAATGAGAGCGACTGGTCGGCCCCAGCCTCTGCAGCGAAACTAACCGGCTAAAGGTGTCAAGCTAAGAGGTCATGACTCGCACACACATACAATAAGTCATACACAAGCACGTACACACACAATCCGAAGATGGCCCGCTGTTGCCATGGGAACAACCTGCCAAATCCTGTGAGTGAGATGTATTTAAATGGAAATCTATCCGCATTCCCCCCCTGCACAAATCCAGATTCATTTCAGACACCCCTGTTAGTCCCCCCCCCTTGTCTTGGTGCGTTTGGCTATGGCTGGTCGCACTGCAAAGACAGCACAGCCCAGAGGTTTTTAAGAAGATTATCAAACCCGCAGCGAAACCAGTGGAGGCGGAGGGTGTGTGGAAACTAATAAACACAGAGAAAAAACCCAACAAAGACATTTGGGGAAAGGGAGTGAGAATGGGAGGAGGTTTGGCGATGATTTAATTCAAATTGTCATGTTCCTGCTTGAAACGGAGACAGACTAATTCTAGCTTTAATATGGATTTACAAAATGATACTGAGCCATTTGCAGAGGGAGCTGGGAGTGGGCGCCAGTCCAAAGGGAAGAAAAAGTTGAGACTCGGGGATTTGGCTGAGGATATGTGACAAAAGCTAAGTGGCAAATTAAGGCTGAAGTTTTTCCTCTCCATTTCTTCTGTTAAAGCCGGTGTGGAATAAAGATGTTGAGCCTGATGTCGAGGAAAAAAACCCTGAGGAAGAAAATAGGACAGGACAGGAGAAACAAGAGAGGAGAGTGAATAAAAAGGTTTTCTCCTGCAGGATGTTCTGGGGAAAAAAAGGCACGCTTGGCCCAACCAAAATTTCGTAAGCATATGGTTGATTTAGCTGTGTGAGAAAGAGAGAGGGTGTGCATTTCACCACCTGTACCACCCCTGGATGGGATTGTACAATACTTTTTTAACCACCAACTCTGAGAGGACCTGAGTAACAGATTTAGAAAGAATACAGGCTGTATTTATTTTCTGTCCTGGCTGGTACTACTGAGAGTTAAAAGCCAGTGTTTGTGAATATGGTACAAATCTTAGTTGTTTAGTTGACTAAAATGTGGTATTTGTGGTCTCAGTGTTTTAAAGACCATAAAAAGGGAACATTAGAGCTGTGATAATTAGTAATTGTATGCTCGTGAATCTGAATGAAGATTATAGTTGTAGGGGAAAAAAATGTCTAAAATAAGTGTCAATCTGTCACCTTGATTCCAATTTCCAATTCTGTACAAACCTAATTTCATTAGTTCAAAGACAGAAATAATGACTGAAATTAATGACTAAAGGCTGAATAAAGTGTAATGAGTTTTTGTCAACTTCATTTTGGATTGCCATTGACTAAATTGACTAAAATTGACTAAAACTATGAAGGAAAAATGAAATGATTGAAATCTGACTATGACAAATAAGCATTTTATATCTAAAGACGAAGAACTGCCAAAACTTACACTAATACTTGTACATTTGTTTGGAAATTAGCCTTTTCGCTAATTCTAACACATTTATAGCAATGCTCATTACTATGGGCTGTCCCTGTCAAATATACAAATAAAGTATACATCACAAACATAACATACACTAAAATGATAACACTCTTTAATCACCCCTTTTTTTAAAATTCATATATTCTATTCATATGGTCTAAGCCATACCAGAAATATTAGGAAACATCAACATCAACAACCCCCTCCAAAATCCAAAAAACTAGAGTGCTAAGACTCAAATATGTGATGTATTCAACTTTAAAATCCATTTTTATTCAGAACAAAGACTGTACACTCAAAAAGAAAAAAAAACAAAACCAAATTCTTCCTAAAGAAAATATTCTGCCCGATAAAGTGAAAGGTCACCAATCCTCCCTTCTTCCTGCTATCTCAAGCAAAACGTGGAAAACATTTCCTACAGACGACCCCTTTCTTGAAAAGAAAAACAAGTAGAGCTTATACTGCAGCATTGCCTCCCTTGACCGGGACACACAGTGTTTGTTGTAAAGCTGCAAGTTTTGCCTGCCAAATTTGCATACTGGGATCCAAACAGTGCTTATCAAAACCAGGTGTAAACGCAAGGGCCTGTCAACCAAGGTTATTACTGTATATTTAACTGAAGCTTAACTAAAACCTAAAACAGTGCAAAATTAATTGAAATACTGAAATAATGATTTTAGATACTACAAAAACAATTGAAACATAGTAGAGTAGCCACCGACAAAACAAACTATATATATATATATATATATATATATATATATATATATATATATATATATATATATATATATATAAATGGCATGTCTTCAGTTTTAGTCTTTGTCAGTTTAGTCAGATCTGTTAACACATGTTCACTGAGACTGGAAAGACATGACTGAGTGAGTAACTGTAGTCTGAGACTGTGTTGTGTTTAACACAATTCTGAACTTCTCAAATCTTGCAAATTTCCACTGTATTATAAAAAATTATACAGAAAGAACAGGTCAACAAAAACTAAAAATAAATAAATAAATACATAAAAATTAAACATAAAAAACTAAACTGAAATGAGCAAACCCATCCTTGAAACGCTCTGAAACTAAATTGAACTGAAAACAAAAAATAAAACTACCTACTACAAAACAAACCAAAAAAAACCAAAAATAATGAAAAATACAAAGCATGTCATCAGATCTGTCATCAGATCTCATTATGGACATATGGATGTCAGACGGGGCCCACAGTTCATTTGTGCTCGGGGCATCCTTACGGGTTAATCCAGCCCTGCACCTGCCTCTGGTCCAGGGATTAGAACCATCACGGTCCAGCCCCCTCTCAGAACTAAACACTCTCGCTGCCCGAGAAGTGTGTGTACAGAAAGTTATTACATGCCGCTTAACATCCTCAGTAGTAGCAGTGTAGACACTGATAACTTGGCCCATTAACGTTACCCTCGACCAGCTTCCTCAGGGAGTACACAGCATGGGGGACGATCCTTCTTGTTCTGCCGGCTGTGCCGCCCACAACCTCGCTCTTTAGTGTTTACCTATATATTTTACTCTGACGGAAGGAACAAATTAATCAGCAAGTGCTCTCTGTAGCACAGTGCAAATGTGCTGTTTGTGACTAATGATAGTTTGAGGTTAATTTGTACACCTCCAAATGCACCTCCTGTGGAATGGGAATGCGTGTGTGTTGATGCAGGCGCACATACACACACTTCCTTATGTTACATTTACTGCTCTCCCCTGGGCTAAGAAAGTGCCGTTCCTCTGGAGGTATTAATGAATCACTTAGCTAGCAGTTACAGCTGCTTTAACCCATATAAATAGATACCGCAGCCTGTTTTACATTTTAATACGCATCATTTACCCTTCTTTTACCTACCTCACACTCACATGAAAGCACACGAGGGCCCTTATCCCCCCATATAAAGTGCAAATTATTAAGGATCAAATATCTTTTTATTACAGTCACTATTTTTGGCTTCATGACTCAGCATATGTGTATTCTGTATGTTTCAGGAACAAGTGGCTTGCATGTAAATGTCACTGACTTTACTTCACCAATGTCATACAAGGAGGACATGTAAAAGTAAAGAAAACAAGGATATACAGTTTGACAAAATGACGCTTACTGACTACCGTTACAAGAGAAAGAAGAAAATAACAATACCACCCTCATATATGACTGCTTACTCTGTATGCTCATTCAATGGTTTGTATGACATCCAACGAATTAGTGCCCCATGAATGGCATTGTTACATTAGGCCAAGCTTAACATTAAGTTATGTAGGTTAGGTTTAGGCAAGTAAAGTTCCCTTAGGTTTAGAAAAAAAACAGTGATGACATTCACTTGATTTCAAACAGGACACAAACACCCAGCCCGTTCTCATGTTGCACCAATACCACCACGTTGACAGCGCTTTTGGTGTAAGATCGTGGCACCAAAAGCCAACATTCGCATATGCGTGAAACAGCTGAATGGCACCTGTCGCGTCACTTGAGAACGCAGCCAGACGGAACCCGTCGCATCCGTGTGAGGTTGAAATGCTGCCGGTAGCAACATGGAGCACGAGAACAGGTGGGAAAGCCAGTGATTGGGTCAAACAAAACCAGGACTTCCATGTGGGAGTCTAGTGTTTAAGCAACACAAGCCTGTGGTTAATGGTAGAAATATTCAAAAAAATCCAAGTGACCATTGCTTGTCTTAAAATAAGTACATTTGTTTCTAACATCATAAAACTTCACAGGAAACAAACAGCATGTTCTCAGGTGATAGTCTGGAGTCTGTTTGACCACTGGTAGTTGCTGGGCACATAACATACTGCTGCCAGCCACTGCATTTCATAACGCAGCCAAGGGTAAATGTCATCAGTATCAGTAAGTGGCAGTATTTGACGAGCTGGGTTGTTGCCCGCTGCATAGACAACTGGCTTGGTGTGTTTCACACAGCCACAAAATGTGCCCCACTGTGTCAGTATTTCACGGTTAGGTGTGAGAACGAGCTGGCTACTTTTATTTCAGTAATATTTATTGTGTTAAATTAAGCTAACTGACTGGTAACTCCAGATTTCCGTACAGACATGAGAGTGGCATGAACAACATCTTCTCATTGGCAAGTAAGTGAATAAGTGTATCTCACAAAATATCAACCTACTGCTTTTAAATGCTTCACTATTTGTATGCGTGTTTGTATTTTAGTATGCAAGCTGGAGTTCAAGCCCAGCATTAGATCATCACCTCTCCTTGAAAGTGGCACTGTGGAACAGTGGTTTGCATTTTAGAGCGGCACTAGATTTATGATAACAGATCCCGGCACCCAGTGTGACACACCGCTGAGCTCATTATGTAGGCAAACCTCCATTTAATAAGCATAAATCTGCATACGAGTTAAAGGAAATGTAAACTTGAATGACCTCATCATATATCACCTTTCCAGGAGTGTCTGACGAGTTCTAGCCAGCTGAATGACATTCTGTGTGCCGCTGTAATTGTCAGTGTAAAATAGTCATCATCATGTCATAGGATCTTGAGTGGTACAGTGGGACGGTGTTAAAACTCCGTGGGCGTTTTATTGCAGGACAATGACGTAGTGCAACTGTACCGAAAAGTCATGCTGGGTGCATCTGTCGCAAACTTTAAATGGATCAAGGAGAAAACAAGAGACGGGTTAACGTCTAAGCCACTTATTTTCTCAGACAAAGGAAAGACATTTGAGAAATGATACATTATGAATGATTTGATTTTCCCCCTCAACAATTCCAACCCAGATTGCTGAAACTAACCAGAAGAAAATAAAGTGGTCTCGCGGTTGTCTCAGAGACATTTCCCACAGCTTTGTTGTCTTTCCAGACGTTTTCCCCCAAAATGATTTTCCCCATTATAATACACCCCTGGGTTCTGCTGCGGATTCAGTGCGTAAGATGTTTTCATGTGTCCCCTGCCAAACGCTCGCTCTCCGCTGAGCATGTTAACGACCACCCCAGATGGACTGCATCACTTCCTCTGAAGGCTGCCTGTGACTGCTCAAAGCGAGAGAGAAGGACGGGTAGACAGACAGAAAAGTGAGAGCAGTGTTTGCCAGGGGAAGGAAGAGAGAGGAGATCACTGAAGACTTTTCCATTTTACATCACAGCCCTGCAAGATGTTGACGAACAGGGACTTGCGGGAGGTGTCCAAGTTCAACATTAGCCCTCCAAAAAGTAAATTTTCACAGCACGACATTAGCGCATACTGCCAAACATGGCAACCAGCTGAAGAAACTGCTATGAACTGATATCAGACAGGGAAAGAGATGACTGGTTGCTCTGTATCCTCAAATGTAGATTAAAATATAAAATTCGGGGCTCATGGAAAACACGAACACGTTACACAGGAAGGAAATCCAGGCAATCCAAAATATATAAACTAGGGATGCACAACATTGGATGTTAAAACAATCAGTACTGTTGTTTAATGGTCGTGAATAATTATGTGCAGTGTGTTTGTTAATTAGCAGATGTCTTAACCAAACCATCCATTGTCCCCTCATCTTAATAAGTCAGCTCATATACTGCGTTAATTTAGAAACTTTGATATGTACAAAACTTGCTTAAATATAATATTTTTGGTTTGCAGAAATGATGGGGTTGAATATTTCTACGGTCAGACTGATCAGATCTGGTGAAAGTCTTCTACTGAGGACGCAGACCCAAGCATGTATTTGAGAAAACAGAATTTGTCAGTAACTTATACTGAATGGATTTCTTGCAGTTTTCAGATTCTCCCATGATCATTCCTTAAAATTTGAGTACTTTTAGTATTAATTAAATTTGAATCACAGTGATAAGATGCAGTGATAAGAAGAGTTATGTGCTTGTTCATCGATGACCATCCAACAAAATAAATAGATAAGCTGGCAAAGCTAATGAAAAGTAGCCTACTGACACCTTCAGCTCTCTCTTTAAAAGCCATAAAAGTCCCTCGAGATTCTTCCACAAATGGCATACCAACTTTTACATTGTGCGAGTGCAACTGTGATTCAAAAAAAAAAATCTCTTCTTATTTTATTTATCTATTGATTTTTTTTGTGTGTTGCATATTTTCATGTAATTTCCTTGTAACTTTTTAAGTTGTTGTTGCCTTCTCCCTGTGATTTTGAAAGAAATCATGCCAATTTGTGCAGGTTTCAAAAGGTTAATCAAAGGGACAGCAACTGAACATCACACAACCAAAACAAGGATCCAGCAAAGACTGAACTGAAAACCAGGACTTTAATACAAGCTAGACTGACGAGGTGATGAGGTGCAGGTGGAGAAAAAGGGCAGAGAAGCTCAGGTGAGAGGAATAAGGTGATGAAGCACAAGAACAGGCAGGAACTAATCAGGCTGATGTCAGACGGGTATGACAGGAAACAGGCAGGAAACAGACAAAGACAGGAAGTAACATGACATGACCCATGAGGAGATAACCTTCAAAAAAAAATCAGAAAATAGACTGACCATAATGAATACATGGAACAAGGAAAACACAAACAGAAAACCCTAAAACAAAGTCCAAAAAACAACAGAATAATAACAAAAACCAATTATCATGACAACATTACATTTATTCAGCTGATTCCTTTATCCAAAAAAACTAACGATGAGTTGATTGAACCATGTGGAAAAAAAATTGCAAGATGCATGCAAGTATCATTTTCATAAAATCTGCTAAAATACTACATTTTGAAAGATTTTTGCTTTAATGGCTGAAGAACAGATGAATTTTCAGTCTGTGTTAGAAGATGTGTAGAGTTTCTGCTTCTCTGATGTCAACAGGGAGCTCGTTCCACCGTTATGGAGCCAGGACAGCAAACAGTAGTGACTTTATTGAGAGGAAGCCCGACCTCCCAGGTAGTGAGAGAGTAGCAAGCTGATGACAGCAACAGAGCACAGTGGACAGGCTGTGGAGTATGGTTTGACCATGTTCTGGATGTAGGACGGACCTGAGCCATTCACACAAAAGGCATGTACCAGCGTGTTGAATTGGTTTCAAGCAGCCACCAGTAGCCAGTGCAGGGTGCGAAGGATGGGTGTAGAGTGTGAGGACATGGGGCTATTTAAAACCAGCCATGCTGCTGCATTTTAAACAAGCTGCAGAGGCCTTTCGCACATGCAGGAACACATGTAGTCTTGATCTGAGTGGTTTTTGCTGCTGTTATACGAGCAAGTACAGGTTTTTCTGTGCAGTTAGAGCTCATCACTTTTACTTCACTGACAAACAAGATCGTTTAGTTCATCTTCTGTGCGTTCCAATGTCCATACTACCATACTATACTGTATGGAAAAAAAGATTTAATATGTCTCACTTCATAGAATTTCAAATGTAATACGCCAAAAACAACAGGATGTTCAAGCCAACATACTTCCTGGGCTATTCTGACCCACAATCCTCCACAGAACAACAGATCCATCACATCTTCACAGCTGATTGACAGCTGACAGACACCCCAATGATGAATGACAGCGCATTTAAGTGACAGATCATCAGTCAAATGGTAATATTAGGGATATGAATTGTTTAAGGGAACAATATGTTGGTAACATAATGCTTAAAATGTTAGAATCCACAATGTATGCAAGGTAACAACAGCAGAGCTCTCTGGGTGAGCTCGGCGAAAATCGATTTGTTTTATCTCTACATTAATGGATATATGAGATTTTATGTTTCTTTTTGGTATGTCTTTATTCATGTTTGTTCTGTAGTGAGGGTTTTTTTAGATCCAATATATGTTGTCATCAAACCTATGTAGGCTATTCATGTGAAATCAACTTGGCTTGTCGAATTTGTTTCATCATTCATCAAGATGAAGACTGAAAAGAGTTGTTTTCCACATCAGATCTTTAACATAAACCTGTAAGAGCAAAAATAAAAAACTATTATGAATAAAGTTTTGTTCAGTGTAGAACATAATGGAAACTATCCCAAATTGTCATCACCTCACCTCCACCTTCAGACACCCCCATTGTTCCAGCTGTCAGCCCCAGAGGGACAGACCTAAATGTGTGTGAGTCCTTTCCTGTGGTCCTTTAGCCTAACTTTTCACTCTGATGTCCATCCAGGATGCAGTTGGACATATGTCAGGGAGGATGAAGGCCAGCCTCCAACACCCTGCTCTTCACTTGTCCCAGCAACGTACTGGATGGATATCAGTGCTCCTAAAAAACTCCCTCTTCCTCATCCTCCCTTCCTCTTCCTCTCTCGCTCTGTCCTCATATTTCACTTTTCACATATGGGAAATCCCTCCATCTCTCACCCAGAACCCTCATCTCTGCAGGACCTGCTCTCTCCTGTTAGCGTTGTGGTGTTTGTGGTCCATTTTGTCTAAATCAATAATTGCCAAATGGAGAATAGATTGGATCATTTTGACAGTTGGATCTGTTTTTTCGGTGTTTTTTTCGAATGGCTCTCCAGAAGGTCAGAGAGAGAAAGCGAGATGTGGTTCCATGTTTAGTTTGGATCCGCTCTGACAGTGATTTGCTCGGCTTCTGCTCAATCTCACATTGTTGTAAAGTAATGGGATGTGAGTCACAAGGTCAGTTTGTTCAGCGCATGTGTATTTTTTTTCTGTTTTGTGTATCTTTTTTGTATGTTTGTGTTTACTCTTTTACATGTTTTCATTGCTTTTCTCGCTTTGCCTCTCTATCCCTGTGTTTCTGTCAGTGTGTTTGAGCACTCGTGTTTGTGTGTGGTTAGTTGAGGTTGATGAGAAACCCAGCGTTTGGCAGGGGAGCCATTGTGGCCGCTGCTCTGTTTATACAAGTTTCTGGCATGGTTTTTGTGTAAAGCATACCGTCCTCCTCTGGCCTTACAAACAGCAGTATACACACACACACACTCCTCTACAGCTTTCATTTTCACATCATTCACTATTGTAAGAATCTTGCTGTAAAACCTGAGTTAAAAGCCAGTCGGATCAGGGTGAAGGAATTAGAATTAATCAATCTTGTTAAAACCGCTTATGCTTCACACAGCCGCAGGCCTTAGTCAGCGAATGAGTCACTCTGTTGTTTGTTTGATTCCACGCAAGCTTTACTGAAAGACTGACGCTGGAAAACAATTTAACATCTCCTGCATTATAAATTAGAGTATCGTACCTAACTAATTAAGTAATGGTCAAGTTTTGTAGTTTTCAGTGTGACTCACTTGAAAGATTTTAAAGACCCACTTTGACTTGTGGACCAAAGGTGAGGGTTTGGTTTCAGATGTCTGGGGGACCAAAAATGACAAACTGTGTAATCATGTTCTCCTTTAAAAAAAAAAATTGCTGTGCTTTCCATAATAATGTAAGCGAAACCAAAAAATAAAATGATATGTAAACTGCACCCCTTTACTGTATGAATTATGTTCAGTAAAAGATTATAGGGAACCGAAAATATTTAACCCACACTTCACACAATGCTGTGAATGCTATCATAAATTGCAATTATGGATCAGTCTCGGTTAAGAAAGAAACTAATTTGATAAAGACCAAGAATGTGTGGTTTATGTGCATTGGTATTTTCCTGGGCCCAAATTTTGGAATCTGCCCACTTCACAGATTTGACTGATTCATCTGGCATCATGACATAAAACAGCGGTTTTTCGGTTAAAATAAAAACTATCCGATGAACGCTGCAGGGTACAAACCAATTGGCGAATCAGCAGCAGGGTCAGGACGAATGCATTTTAAACCCAAGCATTGTCAAGTGGTGTGGTGTAACCAATGAGGAGTAATAACAACAATGGCGAGCGCTATAGACAAGACAGACAATTCTGCCGTGATTGTTCTGTCAACATCGCCCATCATGGCAATTAGTTTTTACTTTTAAAAACTTAATCAAAACAGGTATGTTGGCATGACCTCACATTAGTGTCGACTTAAAATGATGTTAAATACATCACGGATACGTTGGTCTCTAGAAACTGGTAATGGAAATAGATTAGCGTGGATACAGTGTCAGACTAGAGATGGAAACATAATCTTATATCTGTCTGATATCAGACAACATTGGCATTAAACCAGTTAAAGCTACATATCTGCTGCTCAAACCAAAATGTGGGATCGATTCCTTCTCACTGGCACTCACACTTACTATTGGTAGTTTGTTACCACTCAATCAGGCTCCCTTCACCCCTGTAGATCATAAAATGTAAATGGGCTTTATAAATAAAATTGAATTTGAATGAATTGACTTGAATTGAATAGTCTTTATTACTAATAAGTACATGTACACAGCAAAAAATATGTTTCTTTACAGATTTGAGCACATGCTTGTATTTTTCAAACAGCTTATGTTGACTTAAAGGTATTAAATCACCATCGAAGAATTACAAGGTTTAGTCTGCATTCTGAGCAGCTTTGAGACATAGAGTTTTTCCAGTCCAAATAGCAAAAATGATATGAACCTCATGATACGAACACCTCACATAATAAGTTATTCACAGAATAGGAATAAATGAATAACTCAATTTTGAAAAAAATGTCACATAGAACTTTATAATTCCAACGTGACAAAATCATAAAATTGGCTTATCCTTTTCCAGCACTGTGTCACTAGTGACTCTCTTCCACCCAAAAATTCAACATTATACCCATTAAAAACACATTTACTCTCACTGATACTGACTTGATGATATATAATGTTGTGATTACATCTGTGAAGAGGAGGTTGAAAACATGTCCTTGCCAAAATTTGTGCCCATATAGGTGGGTTTACCCAATCAAGATGGCCATTTTTGGCCCATACCCACCAGGTAGCCCTTGCATAACCCTATAAAAATGTTAGGCCCACTTGGGAAAACCCATCCACCCATTTGGGCATTTGGCATGGGGCCATTATGGAACCTGTGGGTAATCCCATATTGGGCCCATTTTTCAGCCCATTTAATACCAACATGGGGCTCACACATGAATGTTGGCTGGGGTAGTGTCTGCAGATAATATCCTCAGGCTGCATTTGGCCCCTAGAAGAGCCACCAACCAGAGGCTTTTATGTAGCTCAAGAAAATAAAATGTCCCTAGGAAGTACATCATAGTAAAACTGTAAAAGTGTGGGGTACACAAAAAATATTTCATGTGATTGGGCCTTGTCCCCTCATCTTAACTGACAAACCTACTACTAAAACTATAATGTTCTGTGTCTGTATTATGGATCATTAATGGTAATATACTGCCTTCACATATGTAACTTGACTGAACTCTTCTTGCTCCTAGTTCAAAACACTTTAGGTTCCTTCCTGAGAGTTGGCTCCCTGTTTTTCTGCCGTGAACACACATCTAACTCTGTATCTGGCTCGTGTCTAGCTAAGCTGAATTACATTTTCAGTTGACATTCAAATCTGCCTCCAACATGGCCCACTTGGATTCTTCCTTCCTTCGCCAGAACCCAGATTGCTGTTTACATCTTTCCCGCTTCTAATATTTACATGCTGTAAAAATGCCAGTAAACGCCTTGTCTTGATTGTTGCATTATCCCAACAATCCATTACTGAGTGGGATGTTTTGCTTACTAAGCTGTCTGTCACCTGGTTGGATCCACACGACAAAGCTTATTTCCATGTACAGCATGACACCAAATGCATCAGCGTTCTCTTCAGCAGCTGATTTGGTTGATGAGATGTTGGGAGCATCTTGAGTGTATTTACGTCTGGATTTAATGTCATGTTTGTCTTGAGGTCTGAATGCAGTCCAAAGCCCAAATAAACTGTTTTTTCCATTCTTTAGCAGTAAATGTCTCATTCCTGGCTTGGAGTGCTAAAGGAACATGCTGCACATATCTCTGGCAGCTTATTGCCATAATTTGCCATCACAACTAATTGTCCAGATTAGACAAAAATAGTATAACTTGGTTGCAGCAGAAATTTGGAAGAATCTATTATTTTAAAGGGATAGGTTGAACCTTTTTTGTATGAGGTTCTTATCCATGGTAAATGTATTACCTTACAGTAGAGTAGTTATCGATTGCCACCATAGAAATATAAGTTCCCATCAGCAGTTTTGAGATACTGAGCTTTAAATGTTTTGCATTCCAAATAGCAAAAATGATATGAAACTTTTTATTAAATACAAAGTCCAAAAATTTATTTATTTAGTTATTTATAAGTGGGGCTCTTAGATGGCTAAAATAAAATAACTATGCCGCTGTTGTTCTATAAATTTTATTAGGGCTGGGGGATATAATGAAAATCAAATATCAAAATATTTTTGGCCAAATACATTAGTATCAATATTACGATGATATTGTAGGGTTCAACATTCACACAGCAAAATCTTTGCTGAATAACCATCAGCTGTATGGATATAATGATTAACTCAGAAATGGCAAATAATAGAATACCACAGTCTGGTAACTTCAAAAAATCACATCACTTTACTGGAATGCAGCCTTTAAAATCAGGAAACGAAAACACCTACAATATAATGATATTAGAAATCAAAGATTATATGCAATATCTAGTGTCATGTCACCATTGTGATATATTATTGATATATTTTCCAACTCTATATGTAATACATCAATGATAGACTAGTACATCTTAAAACCCATCTTGACTTGAACTATATCTTTAAGATAATGCATCTAGATTTGCACAATGTCTGACATCTGTCTGTGCCGCTCACTGACCCGAGTCTTAACAGAGACCAGCAACAGCCAATGAAAACACAGCTTTACAAGGACAAAGTAGAAGATGTGAGGAGTGATAAATGCTTGTTTTGCATGTTGTACCACCACAAAGTTTAGTGTTTTCACAATGCTGGGCATATTGTTGGTGTATTTTCCTTATTGACATTTGAGTCCTTGTAGAGAATTCTCTTCCCAACTGTTTACAGACAACCACTTTGTCTGGCAGGGAGATCTAAACATGGAACATGTCTTTATGGATAGAAGGATACTTCAACTAAGGCAGTCATCTGTTTATTTTCTAGTGAAATTTTAAACATGAATATAGTCAGCTCTTGTTTTTGAGCCAAATACTTAGATGTGATTCTTTAAGGGCCTTGACTCTTACTTTGTTAAATTCTCAAATAGTCACTGTCTATAATTCCTCATATTCTGTGATCGGTGAGTGAACCCTTTGGCACCTTCCTCTTTCTGCTGCATTAATATGTTTCAGAAATAATCATCACAAGGAAGAACTGAGAAGACCGCTGAGAAAGGTCTTACAATTCACAGTGGAGGGTAGGAGACACGCACTGATGAAAGTTGAGTCCTCTACAGTTTAATGCTGATGTAATGTGCTCCTGCAATTTGAAAGCCCACTGCAGGAATACATCATTCAAATCATCAGTGACACAAACTGCCAAAAGCACACATCGTATCCTTAATGAATGCAGAACAAATGAACTGATAATGCAGTTCCATAAATATTCTACGACCAACAATGGCAGAAGCATTATATCTTAATCAACAAAGGCAGGGATGCAGCCTGACAGTCAGTTGTCGAATACTGTATATCAAATCAGATGATGTGCTTACACTAATGCAGCATTTGCCGAGATGGAATGATCTGATTAGACAGCCAGTGCCAACTCCACTGTATGTGAATAAATGTGTCACTATCCACCTGTTTCTATGTGTGTGTTCAATTTATGCAAAAACATCTGAGTGAAAAAGCCAGGGATTTGAAAAAACTAAAAGAAATATATATTGCCAAAAGCTTGGCTGAGTTGCAAAAGTTGGGGCTTAAAGATAAAAAATAAAATAAAATAAAATAATGAGACAAATTTCAATGGAAAACAAGAAATAACTGCCATGTTTCCATTTTTTTCCTACATGGTTTTAATTTCATTTGAAGTTGGTCCGGCACTCCTTTAATTACATCTTGTGTCAGCCTCTTCTACTGCTACGATGCTTCAATGGCACCAGACTGAAGAATCAAAGCCACCAACTGTTTATCTAATTAAACTCCACTCCTAATATTCATCTAACAGTAGAGGATGGAAACACACAACAATTAATACATTTCTTTTGCAGATTTTCTCTACATTTGGTCAAAATGTGTGTTCCATTTGGATGGAAACCTAATGCACATACGTCTATCAGTGTTCATGTTGACACCCAAGCTTGATTTGACATAAATCTTCTGATGCCTATGGATCTACTTTTTTTAAGTCACATCATTGTAAACAGTGAACAATAGTTATTTTAAGTCATTTTTATTTAATTTCAATATGTTTTCATCCCAAGGATATATTGCCACTCTGCAGTAGACTTCTGTGTCTGAAAATTATGCTCTAGGTATCTTTCTGCATCATCTGCTCTGATTTCAGAACTGATATCAGTCGAGGTGTGAAAGGGTTAAATCACAATGTTTGTGTGGAAAAAAGACTAAAATGCAGAGAAAAACTTACCTGTGCACACGTGGACTAGGCGTCAGTCCAGCTCAGCCACCTTTAATCTGCACTTTTGGAGCAGAGGCAGAAGTTACAGTTGTAACTGATCTGGCGTCTACCCAACCTCGCGTTGTAAAAGGGAAATAAGCTGAACTTATTAAAACGAGTCGGTTCGCTTCATGAAACACCCCCTCGTGTGTTCAGTCATGTAACGATCCCCCTGCCTCAGAAGCTGCTGGCTCCTTTTTTTTCTTTTTTTTAGAAAGTCACCTTTCATGCCGGCGCTCCTGACACACCTGTTTGTAATTGGCTCTTATTAGAGGAGTAATGTTTTGCACCTGTGCCACTCAGCGACACTCACTCATCCAGCCAATGAGCAGCAAAAGTTGTAAAAGTCAGCCTATGAGGGACGGGCCTTGTAAAAGTCGATTAGACATGAAAGAGGAGCTGGGATTGATGCCGGCCCTTCAGGGGAGGATTTCAGTGAAAGGCTCTCAGAGCAGAACAGCTTGGATTTATTCTAGTGGTGAAAAAGATACGCAAGATGGGACAGATAAGTGTTTTGTCAGATGGATGTAGCTGAAAACACGATACTCGACTGATATAATATTTCATATCAGAGAGTTCATGTTTATTTCTCTCTTTTTCTGCAAGGAACCTACAGATACTGGCGGCTTCTGTCTCAGTCCTTATATGTGTGTTTGTGTGTGTGTGTGTGTGTTTGTGTTTGTGTGTGTGTGTGTGTGTGTGTGTGTGTGTGTGTGTGTGTGTGTGTGTGTGTGTGTGTGTGTGTACGTGCGTCATGGTCTGAAGTTATGACAGCTCGGTGACAACACTCAGTTTGACTCATCTAACTTGCACTGTGATCTGCACCGTATAAAATACACACACAGAACAGATACTTTATCATCATACTTCAATGGACCTTCACCCATGCAGATAAAAAGGGAATGTCTCCCACACACGCACACACACACACACACACACACACACACACACACACACACACACACACACACACACACACACTCCCTCTCTTGATACCATGCAGAGTTCTGGCTCCATTCCTCCCCCTCTCCTCTCTTCTTTCCTCCCTTTTCCCATTCCTCCCTCGTTCCATGTCTTCCCCCTCAGGACAGGTTCAGGGTGAGGGCAGCTTAGAGAGAGAGAGGATGGAGAGATGGAGGAAGTGAAAGTATGGAAGGAGGTGCAGCAGCAGCAGCTGTCCGCTAATGAAGTGCCTGGCTCCCACCATAAACCAGTACCGACAGATATAGGACGGCAGCTCTGCGTGTGTGGGTTTGTTAGTGGGTTAGTATGCAGCAGTTTGCATGTGCATGAGTGGATGCATCAGCATGAGGAAGGGAAATGAGAAATTGTACAGTAACAGTCTGGCTCAATAATATGACTTAAAGGAAAACACAGATTTACATACAAGTACTTTTGCCCAAATGATGATTTAATGTTGAGCTTGAAGAATCATGCTTGACCTTGGCTGTAGTATTTCATGCCGCTCATAAGCCTTTTCTCAAACCATGTCACATTCTTTATCAGATATGATGTATAAATCACAAAATGCTGCAAACAGACAGACTGTCAAAAAACAAATAAACATTTTTTATTTTTTGTCACACTTCCTTTACACCAATCAAATAACAGATAAGCCATTATTTTTTGTAATATCAAAAGTGGGTTTTTGTATGTGATTTTTGCTTTTTTAAATTCTTTTGACCAACCTGCTTTAACCCCACTTAGCTTTGCATTTAATATTGAGCTAATATTATTTAGCTGGCACCAGACATTGTTATGTGGTAATAAATAAACAACAGAATGTGTAAATAATGTACATAGTTTCAGTGACATGTCCCATAGGGTTGTAAACTCCCATTTCGAAGCCTCGAGTTTTGCTTTTTGGCCGTCGCTGTCCTGGTATTTTGGAGCCAGAAGTGACCATATACCATAGACCATAAATATGTGGAACTTTAAGTTGTAATAAAATGTAAACATGTATGTAACATATTAAAAAACACGAGTGTTATTAGAGATGAAAACTGTTTTTGCAATGCTGAACACATGGGGGGCCACGGGTATTTACTCTCTTTTGGAGCCAGCCTCAAGTGACCATATGATGAACTGCAATTCCGTATTGGCTTCATTTTGCAGCCTCAGAGGTTTCCGCATGAGAATATGGTAATAGAAATAACAATGCAAGTGTTATATTACTGAAAATATTATTTCAATACATTACTCTAAATATGGTGTAGATTTTCCCAATGTTTCCAGACCAAAATGCACCATAGATGAAGAACAACCCTTTTATGTGAAATGCGTTGTTTGGAATTTATATTTATTTGCATAAATCTTGCCAATTGGACCACACACATATAAAAAAAGAAAATCTTTCTAAAATTTCCTGGGCAGTTGGACTGGAATCATTATCTTCCTAACAGTGAACAGATGCAGAGACAGAGGATAGAGGGCAGAGAGCAGAGGCACTGTTCTTACATTTGTGATTTCACTTCTTATCATATTCTGGCAAAATTGCAGGCTAATGGAATATGGCCCAGAACGAAACATTTGGACCACTCGAAGCGCATTTGACTTGCCAGATGCTTGAAGTGGACCCACAGTTTGAAAGACTTGTTCCTTTTGTGTGCTCAAGAATGAAATAGATTCATTTTCTCATGCCTGATCAGAGAAAAAAAAGGGGGGTAGAAAGTCTCAATGGAAACATTACCAGAGAAACAGAAAATTTAATTTTAGGTCCTTACACGACTGATGTTTTTTTAAAAACTGATCCAAGGAAGAAAGGGTCAAAGGGAGAGTCAAAGACATAAATAACAAAAAAGATAATCTGGTCCTGTGTAAATAAAGAGAAGCACAGGAGCTGATTCTGCATATTTTCCCCTGTTACAAAGTGAAGGGAAAGACCCAAAGGGGAGGTGATGGAAGGCAGAGCGAGGCCAACACGGAGAGGCAGACGAAGAGAGGGGAGTCACATAGTAGTGGAGGGGTGTATCTCACGGCACTAGGTGCGCTTGAAATTTACAACGTGTGGTCTCCTGCTCTAAACGCAGATATTAAAATCATTACCACTGTGTGTAAGCATAAGCTCTCCTTTGCCGGAGCCAAAGGTCTGTGTTTTATGGCTCTTTTATTTAGTAATCCACAGTGGTTTCTATGAGGCGTAGTTTCCCCTCTCGGCCTGCCGTTCTGACTGCTTCCCTCTTATCAAACAAGGCCATTGTGTACTTATTATTGAGCCTCTAATCCAGTTATCAATCCTGACAGCAGGGGAAAAGTACATACAGTTAGCTGTGAAGGTCGGCTCACATGCGAATTGATTTAGAGACAATAGCATACAGAAAGACACAGAGATAAAGGCCGAAAGAAATATTTTCCAGTGAGAGTAGCAAGGCAAAAACAGTAAGTACAGTGCAAAAACACACACAAATGTACACACATGCCTAGACACTTGCCTATAGTTTAACAGCCTTGTAAAGATTATAAATAAAATGTAATGAATTTAAAAGCTCTTACTGCCGAGTGTGTGTGTGCTGGTGTGAGACGTCATTCGATATAAGCAGCGGCACAGACTCGGCGAGAGAGCGGCTCCATGTATCTGGCATTCCAGTGCAGGGTAAACACTGAGTCAATGCTATGTTTTATGTCAGGCCAGAGAAATTCATTACGTCTTATCACACATTCAGGTTTCAGGGTCAGTAGCAGAGCATAAACCCACACATGTACTCAATGTTTATTATTGTGCACTTACATTTATTACACTCCTACGTTTTCATAACTCGCGTACGGGCCAAAGGCCCAGGCTGAAAATTCAGTGTTTATTAAATGGGCCGCGATGCAGGAGTCTGCATGGAAAACTCATTGCTGACACTCTCGGAGCATAAACAGAAGTAAAGCAGAGCAGAGAGAGAATATAGAGAAAAGCTTTGGAAAAGTAAGAGGAAAAATAAAATGGGTCTTTTTAACCAAACTACATATAAAAGAAAAGGCACAGATATTGTGTCTCCCCGTTGCATTCCTCTCCACAAGTTTTTAAGATATCCATCTCTTAAGAATCTGCCTCTACCCCAATATAATACGGAGGAGGAGAACTGACAGTGACTGCTGATTAGTGGGATAGTGTGAAACCAACGGTTGGTCATGTGCTGTATTGCATCACCTGCCTTCTCACACACATTGACAGTATGTGTATTCTCTTATGCATGCAAGATAAAAGCAAAACTGTGACTCACTCATAAAAACATGACTCTGAAGCACTACTGGCAGTCAAAAACTTGGCTTTCCCTAACCATAGCCAAAGGATTGGCTATGGTTAGGGAAAGATGTCGGTTTGGGTTAAAATGACTCCTTCGGTAAGATAAGGGAGTGGTTATGTTCAAGGTTTTCGGAAACCAACATTAAACTTCATGTATGAGTCATGAGTACACACAGATATGATCTTAAGTTGTGCATGTGAACAATACTTTTGAGTCATACATCAATATTCAAAATGTTCCATCCCAAATAGTAAAATATTGCTGCTACTGTGGACTCCTGCATCTACATATTACACTAATAGGTAAAGCAGACTAAAATACAAAACAACGTACACTTTGTTTCCTCTTTTGCCCGAGGGTAACATCACCTTCAAATGACTGTGGTTTGTTGGTTTGGTGTGTCTGTTGCCCGTGTATGGGTTTATTGAGGTGTACACACAGGCAAATAGCAAAGTGGCAAACATGTGCATCCCATTTAAGATCAAACGCAATTCATCAACATACGTAGGTGGGAATCTCTTATTATCCACTTATTGCTTTATGTGAGGCCCATTCTGAAGCCCACTGACTTTTGGTTGGAAATGAACAGTGGTGTCCCGTGTCATGGTTTTGTATGTGCATCCAACCACCCTGACCTCTATAACATTGTCATGCAACTTCCATACAGTGAATGTAAGGCATCAACGCAAGCCATATGTACTACCCTTGCTAAAGGTTTTTGTCCCTAGAACATCAAATGACCTTTTTTTTATAACTGGAACAACTGCTAGGCTCAAGTGACACACTGGCCAAGCTCTTTCTTGATTTCCCTCTTCCCTCTGGGTATTGCACATCCACTTGCAACACATGACAGACATGGACACAGACGATTGGTGCAGTCAGAGAGATGAAAAGGAATAAAGAAAATTATTATTATTATTATTATTATTATTTTCTATGCTGTGGACACCACATACAAAGTTACTCCTATTGCACGGCAGTTGAGTTATATCTTTCAGAGAAGGACATCTCAAAACTTGGGCAAATAAATCAAAAACTATCTGCATGAGTGGACTCAACTCAAGTTAAGTAAGAAGATAGTTCTGCAATATGGGTTCCCTGAGCCTTCAGGGAAAAGAAAAGTGTAGGTATGCAAGATGTTGAGAATGTAGAAGAAAGATATCGTTTACAGAGAGTTTATTTCCCAGAGCATTCCAGACGTACCTGTCTGCTACCGTCTGCTTCTCTTTATTGCTGCCTGCAAATGGTATGCTTTTGATACAGCGAGGTATTCAAGGCCACCGGAAGAAAAGACAATCCTCAAACTACACCTCCCCCTTCCATTCAGCCTTAGTATTTTTGATTTGCCTTAATGATCAAAGGATGCCTCCAAGCTTCTTGACCAGTAAGTTTAACACAGCCTTGTCTTTTCTCGGTTGAAATACTTTCAAGATACCCTGCATTGATGTAATGGATTCAGGCCTTGGAGTCTGAAGGCCAAGGAGAAGTGCTTCACATTCAGTTATTTGTTTGGACTGGCTGTTGCATGAGCTAATTACTGCTCAAACTGTACATAACAACCTTCCCACCCTCACACAAACGCACACATTACTGATTTTAACTCCATACCTTTCTGACTTGCTGCCTGCACTTTAAAGCCTTCTCTCTTTCAATTTGCCTTGCACACACCGATAACTTTCTTGGCCTAGAAATTAGTTTGCTCTTCTGCGGATAGAGGCTCCCTTGTGTACAGGATGGCTTTTCATCTGACTGTAGCAGATACCCTTGGCCCAGTTCATCTGCAGCTCATCACATGCATGTCAACATGGCAGCTGTGTAGGCCGTTTCGCGTGCTGTTGAACATCACTGACTACATCATTCACTCAGTTACAGGACAAAAAAAAGACCAACATTGCAGACTGTTAAATCACTATGTGGTAGTAGCATTAAATAAAAAGGTTTATACCTTATTGAGTTCAATGCTAGTGACCTCTTTGATGTATTTGTTAACTGCTAATTAGTCTTTCCGTGTTTTACACTGCAGTTCATCAGTTACTGGAGGAGTGTTAGGGGGAGTGCAATTGTCAGAGATCTGAATCCACAGAGGAAGAAAGAGAAGAAGTAGAGAGTATTTCTGTAAGAGTGCATGACTGTGCATGTGTGTACTTGCTCCTCAATGTGTGTTTCTTGTGCTGCGTTGTGCGGTTTGCAGCTCCGGTGACTGATGTCCTGTTCTTCCTGTCTGCCGGTGTGGATGGATGTGCGTGACTGCACCACACTCAAGGCCGACACTGCTCTCCCCCAAGCCCCTCCCTGACCCTCCCTCAGCCTGGCTCAGCTCTCATTAGCCCAACGTGACCCTATTCAACTCTGGTTGACACTCGCCCGCCTGACTTGGCTCTCCTCAGTCGCACCCGACCCTCCTCGACCTGGCCTGGCTCAGCGCAACACAGCCTGCTTCGTCCCAGCGGCTCTTACCAGGGAGTGAAGAGAGGGAGCCTGAACCTTGGGGCCAGCAGATATACGAGCCCTAACTGCATTTTCATTAAGCTGACTGTCAGTATGAAAAAGCCCTTTCTTTTACCTTGTTTTCCTTCTCCGGTCTTTTCTCCTCCTCCTACGCCCTGTCTGTCTCCCTAATACTTTTACGTTCAAGGACGGAGCAGTCGTTTGATGCTTTATGGTGGAGGGGAGCCGGGCTGAAATGAAGGTTTTTTTCTACTTTGTGTGCGTGTTTGTGTGAGAAAGTGCACTTCATGGGGGGGAGATGCAGAGCTTGAGGAGATAGATGGCGAGAGAGGGATGGCCATTGTGAGGTGATGACCTCAGTGGTGTAGAGATTTAGTGAAGTTTATACGGGCAACATGCTCTTTTGACAAATGGAGTGGTGTGCATTTCAAGTCATTAGACAGCACCCACTCCTACAGGGGTAGAACAGAGTGTGTATTGTGTTGAAAGGAGAGTCCTCGGTTCATACTTTGCTCTTTTCCAATGCACCAGTTTTCTCTTTGTAACTCCATCCTCTGCATTCCACTTTCCAGTAAAGTTGTTGATTTTCAGCTCAAATATTTCATTCAGAGTCGTGTACATGTGCTTGATTTATCCATCCGTCTAATTGGATGTAATGATGGTTTGATGAAAACCACACACGTGCAACAGCATCCACTGCACACCTCATCCCCGGTCAGTCCCCTCTAAATTCACCACACATGCGAGGCAGACAATCCTCCCTGACATCTCTGACGTGCTGTGGCTGTATAGCATTTTTATTTTCCTTCTGTCCCAAACAAAGCCCATAACTCAGGCACCCTTTCCACTCCAGATCGTAAAGGCGGGGTGGAAGGAATGTTAGGCAAGTGGCTGTTTTACAGCAGGAAGCGGGATGTAAATCCTTTGGGTCGTCAAAGCGGGGGCGGCTGGGCTGAAGACCACTGCTCTGGGGTACAACCCTAGACAAAAGACGTCTAACCATCATTGGACCCCCCGCAGGTGCACCTTTATTAACAGGCAGATCACACCCGCATATGGTGCATGAGCATGCATCTGCACTGAATGCAATCTTGAGGAGACGAAGCAAGAACATTATATCATGCCAGTCTTTGCTTCAAGTGCATCCTCTCTTCCTCTTCACCCCAGCGTCTCCTCACTTCCTCTGCTAACTAGCCGTATTGGGTGACCATAAGTGCTGAGAGTGTGCTTGTTGACGAGCAGAGTGACTGTATTTATGGCTCTTTCATAGGTCCTGCATGAATAATGCATGAGGGCTCATTGTGGCGCGCAGAGGAGCGCTGGATGTAAATCGATAGGTGTTCACTTGGACTGACACAAATGATATCTCCCCTAAGCAGCTCCCTCATCTCTCTCTCCCTCACTGTGTCTCGCTGTCATTTTACACCTCGTCCCGGGATAATAATGTTTACCGATGCAACATCACTCGCGCTTACAAAAACACATGTGAGCAAAACACAGGATTAGGATGGCTTTGATGAATGCATTCATGTGTCGCTCGGAACGGATAAACAGATGAATAAGTAAATTCTATTCATTGCCTGAAAGGGAAAAGAAGGGAACAAGCATTGACTGGAGCTCCCTTTTTTTCTCCTGCTCTCACCATGAAAGTGGAGTGTCTCTTCTGAGAGGGGCGAAACTGATGTAATGACATGTAACAACACTACAATCTCAGGGTGACAACAAAGACTGAAAGTTGTGCTTTGGAAACTAATAACAGTTAAAAGCACTCACAAATTCTTGATTTTTAAAGATATTTTCTCTTTTTTGTTGTCTTTTGCTATCACTGATCTGCCTACAGCTATTGGCAGCACCTGGATATTACTTGATGTCTTGATCAAGACTCCTCACTTCATGTACACTTGTTTGAATGTCTTATAACACTTAAGGCCATGTGACAACTTTAATCTAATTCTTTGTAGCATTTTTTTTTTTTTTTGCTTTCAGCTTTTGTTGAATTTCTCCACCATATTTGCAGCAAAGAATTACTTACACTGACATGACAGACAAATCTTTTATGTTAGGAGTCACACACACAGGAAATGTTTACAGTATATTTCATAAGATTACATTAAGTAACCATTCACACATTTCAGTGTGAAAGCATTCAATTTGCTGAATGTGTCTTCCTCCTGGAATGTTCTCAGTCAGTCTTTCTTCAGTTCAGTCAATGGAAACTTGTTTTCCACTCCACCGCCATTAGCCTCCTGTCCTTGTTTTCAGATTGAAGGAGTGTTTATAAGTATCATTTGTTTCCACCACACAAAGAAACTCTGTAAGGCCTTGCTGACACACCTGTTTTGGAGGTCACAAGGGTCATGACCTGCATGTGAAGGGGGGGGAAGAAGGAAGTTTGTATCTGTGAGTGTAGTGCCTTAAACCAAACCTCAGCCCATGTGGTTTAGTTTTTCTGGGTTTGTTTTTCTCAGTATGATTGAGTCACATTTTATTTTTTACATGTTTTATATTCCGTTCAGTGCCAGTGGTTTTCCTTCTTTATTTTGCTTTCTTTTGCATGAGGCAGCATTTTTATGCTTCTGTTGTGCATTTCATTTCTCTTACGTACACGCACGCACACACACACACACACACACACACACACACACACACACACACACACACACACACACCTACTTCCTTAAACACATTTTGAGCATTCTCACAGAGGCGAGTTGTCCTAATCCACCTGGCTTTGGCTCTCAACTTCCCAAATGCCGACATGAGAGCTAGTCATAACTCATCATACACACACACACACACACACACACACACACACGTACCCTGAGTCACACAACGGCCGCTACTCCAGAGGCTTTCTTTGGTGAGCCATCGGCGCCGTATTACATTAAAGGTCAGTTACTGAGTTTCCATTTTAGCTTCGCCTTCCGCCGGTAGCTCGCTGCGAGCCAAATAAATTGGAGGATTGTCTGTCAGGCCGCCTATTTGATTTGCTCGGATGACTCGGAGTGTTTGGCTTGGAAGTAACCACCTCTGCCACCACCAACCCTCCCTCCTACTGAAGTTACATTTTAACGCCTGGCATGGAGAAAGTGTCATTATGTATGGCAGCTTAGCTCTTAAGTGTGATCGTGTCATTGAGTATGTGAGGAGTGAAATATGGTCATACTGATGCACTGCTGTGTCTACACACAGTATATGTGATGCTGGTTACTAATCCACGAGAGACCAACAGTGAGGGAACACAAAATGTCTTTGTGAGTTTTATCAAAGCAGTTTTTGTAGAAAAGGGCGTTATTTGAACACCATGTGGTTAGAGAAAGGTCAAACAAACGATGCATCCAGTCTTGATCATACAGTTTTCACCCTGCTGATTGGCTATTCAGCACTTTTACATTTTCAGGTTCCCAATTGCAGATCACATCTCTGACTGACAGGCTATCAAACTTCCACTTGTGTAAAAAATTTAGGTGCAGCATGAAAGTTACCCCATAAGATAAAACATTGCTAGTGGCTGCGTGAGGCTGCACTGCACCAAATTTGGTGATCTCACTCATCATGCCATAAACTAGAGGGAGCGCAAGGACTTAATTAAACATGCAAAATGCAAAATTGCCTCCTGCAGAGCTTTAAACTAAATTCTAACATTAACATGCTAACCTGCTAAAAATGCCAATACTTAAATTCAGTCTTCCATTTATATATATATATATATATATATATATATATATATATATATATATATATATATATATATATATGTAAGGACAAGTGTTATCAACTGAAAGCTTCATTGTTGGGATACAGCACTAGTTCTTAAACCATGGGGGTGTTGTGCCCCTAAACTAAAACTGCTGAGAGAAAAGCCAGAGGTCTATTTTTAAGTGAACTGAATTCCACACAGAGAGCACACTTTCTTCTTCTCTTTCTCCCTCTACTCACTGTTGTCCCCAACGGACATGTTAATCTCCGCTGTTTCAGGGACTGAGTTACCCCTGCAGACACTTTATTTAGACTAGGCAGAGAAAGAGAGAGAGGGAGAGAGAGAATAAGCAGAGGCAGAGGGAGGATGGTATTGTGGGTGGGGGAGGTGAATGTAGACCAAAATTTGCTTAAAATTCATCACAGTGATTGATCGACGTATGTGCATGTGTATTCCAGGATGACAAATGTTCAAACGGCAAGTTTTTAACAACTAAAAAAAACATGCTTGTTTTAGTCAAGTGTGCCCAACATGGATTTTCCGTGTGGGTTTCATCAGCTTGAGGGTCACAGTCTGCTCTTGACCCACAGAAGAACCACGTAATCCTTTAAATGAAGTGAAAACCTGAAAATGTCCAGAACCACAGCAAAAAGGTTTTCACATGACAGAAACATACATGAACCTTCTACAAACTACAACAGCAGTTTACCGAACATCCATTCAGCTACTCGAAAAAGTGAGCAGCAACCTGTTACCAGCCAAACCCTGGTCTGATTGTAAATGTACTTGTAAAGTCAACTTTAACGGCTATGTGGTAAATCATTGACATGCTACTTTGTTCAATTACACAGTCTCTACTAACATTTAATCTACACCTAACCAACCATTATTAATACATTTTCACAAAAAAATATGTTTCAATAACTGCATCTGCTTGGAAAAATGGAAAAGAAAGTCAGTGGTGACAGAAACTGAAACTACCTACACGATCTACAGGAGAAACTAATGCATCAACTGCCTAACACAAGATATGCAATGTTTCTCCATTACCTCATTAATAATTCAGCAATCATTTATCAGTTGATTCTGTTGTACTGATGTTTTCACTGAGGTGAGAATGGATTTTTAACTCATAAATAAGATAAGATGAACCTTTATTGATCCTGAGAGAATGAATTTGTTTTCATAGCAGTACAAGGGCAGCAATAAATGAAGTAAAAGAACAAAAAAATATGAGGTATATAAAAATACAATAAGAATATATTTTAAAAAGGAAGAAAAAACTGTACAAGAGCATTTGAAAATATGGTTGTAACCAGTAAAACACCTGCAAACATGCAACATGTTTCTGTTATAAGTGGTGTCTCAGCTATTCCCATCTCAAGTGAATGCAACAAAATCATTCCTGTATACTGCTCTCTTTTATGGTAACTGTGCTGCACAATACTGTATGTCACTGCCCTCATAAATGTAAAGTGATGTAGTCTGTCATAGGCAATGAAATACCCGTGTAAATAACATAACGTACATACGATTTCTTCAATGATTATACCATAATTCTGACCATTCTAACATGACAACATTTAATAGGGGGCTATCTCCGCTTACTCAAAAGGAAGTAAATGTTAAGTCCTATTTTAACTCTACATTGCGACCAACTTTAGTTACATTTGAATTTACAAATTTAAATATGTGACTGTGCTGCGCGGTGTTGCCAACTTGATGACTTTCTCACCAGATTTAGCGACTTTTCAAACACTCTTACTGACTGTATTTCTAAAAAGCAGCTTGCGACGGATTACTTATTCAGTCCATCATAAATATGAAATTGCAATTAATTCCCATGAACACTGCTAAAAGTAATCACAGTGAATGTCCTCTTCTGCCCTCAGTGCAAGGTCTCTTCCTCTCTTTCCTCTTGTACCGTGTTTAGGCAGTCAGTAGATGTAGGTCAGGGGGGGAAGAGAGAAAACGCTGCTCGACACAGAAGTGGGAGTTCGGTTGCGAGTTTTTATGGATAACTTATGTTGATGCTCTCGCTTTCTGGAAAGAAAGTGGTTCACAAAGTGCCATAGTTTTCTTACCATTCCAATGGTTTTATGGGGATTTTTCCATTGAATCTAACTCAGTGAAGTTGTAACGCTTCCATTATCATTTGGAAGTGAATGAAAAATGACATTGCTAATATGCAAATGAACATATGACGTCACCTGTCAACATTTAGCAACTTTTGGAGCTATACTTTCATTGGAATAGCGTAACACTGGCTGCAACTACAAAAACGGTTATATATCAGACAGTGAGAAGGTCCTCCAGGCTGAAGTGACACTGTTTTAGACTCCCATTAATTAGCAATGTCGTCTAGATGATCTCTCCTCCATAATGAAGGATCTTGAATACTGTGTGTGTGTGTGTGTGTGTGTGTGTGTGTGTGTGTGTGTTTGTGTGTGTGTGAGAGAGAGAAAGAGAGAGAGTGATAGACAGAGGTATGGTAGAGTCGAATTCTAATTTGTACTTCTTCTTCTTCCACGTTTCTTACCTCTTTTGAACCCTTCTTCAAAAATGTTCACTTCTCATTGAAAACCTTGTTGTCACGCTTCACTGGCGAGCAGCAGTTAACTCTCCTGTTCTTTAAGAAACATCACAAATTCCCCTGAGACAGAGCATGGCCTTTGGATGAGAACCGAATTGAAGTTATCGGACCTCCATGATTTGTTAAAACAGGTTAGCTGACCCAGTTTAATTGCCAATTAATAAGAGGAAAGACTTGGGTTTCCATGGTGATAGACTACCTATGAGTTCCCTGGATAGGTCCATCCAGTAATGATGGTAGAGATACGGCAATAATAGTTATTAATAGGTGCTGAGCCACAGGGTTAATAAGGACACACAGAGATGAGCTGAAGATAACGGATCCCCTTCTGATAGTCAAACTTTAAATCTTTAGGGAGTGGAGAACTTCACTTGGAATGATTTGTCACAGCATATTTTTTGCCTTTGAAACCTGGAGAGACGTCATTTTCTTGTGCTGCCTTCAGACACCTTTCCCAAGTGTTTAAACCTCTGAACCCTGAGCAAATAGGTGTGATTTTATTCAGAAACATGGGGGAAAAGGCAATGAGCAACCTGGTAAGAAATAGTTGATTTAGAACATTTTTTTTTTAAATCTAGGGGAAAACTATATTATAATTATCACAATTACATATTTTAAATTATTTTACAGAATTATTTGAATCCGTAAGCACTTCTCCAGTTCATTTACTTTTCTTTTTTTAAACTGTCTTTTTATTTATTTATTTTATCCATTTCTATTTTTTTTTTTTTAGTTTTTAGTTGTTTTTTTTAAACAAATTTTCAGGTAATTGTCTTGTACTTTTTACTACTGTCTTGCTAATTTTTGGGTCCTTTGGTCTTTTCTTTCTCATTGTCTTCTTTCTATATTTTTGAAAGAAATCAAACCAATTTCCTCAGGTTTCAAAGGGTTAAAATTTTTGTGTAACCTATGCCATGTTCACTATAGCTACTTAATGGACTGTACGATTACTGTCAGGGGTTCAAAAAGCGTGAGCGGACTGACCGCTGAACCAAAGCACGATGCACTTCATTCAATTAGCATAACTGTAACCTTATTAGGACCGAGCCCTGACTCCACCAGTACATGCTGTGTGGTCCCACTCCAACCAGTCAAACACACACACACACACACACACACACACGCACACACATATTCCCACACTAGATGTAATGTACGTGTACTGTCGGGATTTGAGGGCAAACATGAAAGCAACGCTGTGTTAAGCCCTTACACAAACACATGCTCACTGGAAACACACTAACACACACTCCCCCAATATATACACCTTAACTACTCAAAAGGCTTGCTATTTTAAACTTTTATACCCGCAAGCACATTTTCTCACAAACATACACAAACACACTCTGCCTCATTCTTGCACACGTATTTTTACAGCGTCTCCTGGGCTGATTATACATGCACACACACACACACACACACACACACATACAAGCACACAGCCGACCAGCCAGTCAGCCTTAGTTGTTTTTGGACTCAGGAGTCTAGTTAGCAAAGGCTAGTATCAATCATTTAGCCAGTGGAGAGCGGCTCAGTCGATGGGGTCGTGTATGGGTGAAGAACCCAGCCCGGCCCCAGAATCCCTCACTCCGAGGGGGGTTGAGGAGCCGGGGCGGTGGGGGCCGGAGTTCAGAGATTGAATGATGTCTTAAATAGCATGTAAGGAGGCACGCTGAGCAAGGCCGGATGAAAAGGGCTGCAAATAAATATGCAGGGAAATACCAGCCCTGCTTATTACACGGCTTTATTAAGTACTCAATTTTCACTGTCCAAAGAATGCACGCTGAGCTTTGTTATTTCTGAAAAACACACTCCTGCTACACATCGAATTAAATCACTCTGTGTGATCTCGACTTCAGCAGTTTGTTGATTTCTGATCAGCAGAAAACTGAGAGGAACATGGCAGGAAATGCCAGTTTATTAAGTCATTAATTTCCAATCATTTCATATGCTAATTTGGAATTGATAAGGAGCTGGAGCCAAATCCCAGCATGCATTGTGCAGCTGGAATGGAGACACACATGAGAGGTCAGCAGTTTGTCACATTGCAAAGACAGAAATGACTTATTTCAACTTTCTAATAATGTAACCTGCACATTTTTTGGGATTGCCAGGATGATTTGGACACTGACGCTGCACAGAGGTCGTCCAGTTTCTTATCTAATGGCTGTAAAAATGTCTCGCAGGATGTTGGTTCAGCTGTGCTCATCTTTTCTCATCATCCATCTTTTCTTCAATATCTACTGATGCTGACATTTGAAAACCTCGACCTGGTAGCAGGAGGAGAGTTTACAGCCCTGTCAGTGGATTTCCTCATCCCAAAAAGTGACTAGCATCCAGACATCACCACCATCCAAAGCTAACCACACGAAGAACCACAAAGACTAACAAAATAGATGTAAGAGTGTAAATTTAGAACAAATTTAGCAAAGCTGACAGAAAGGCATCTTTAAATGATCGCACCATTGTCAGATATAATAGTATATACAATAGTGAACATCTCTAAATAATTGCACTGCACTCTGTTTTTCAAAATGTGTCATGCTACTTTCAGATGACTGCAGGAAAATGACCCGAAAAATATATTTATTCAGTATAAATGTTAATTTAATTCAATTCTAAAAACTTTCTTTCTATGAGGGGCAAGTCCTGAGTCAGGCAGAGTAAAAGAAATATATAAAAGGACAAATAAATGACCAACAGCTGCTACAAGATGAGGAGAAGGTGGACTAAAACGCAGGAGACTGCGACAACTCAAACAGATCTCTGTAAATAGGGAAACAGCAAACAGAAAACCACACGAACAGAACAAGAACCAACTGAAAACCAGGACTTAAATACAAGCTAGACTGATGAGGAGATGAGGTGCAGGTGGAGAAAAAGGGGGAGAAGCTCATGTGAAGAGAAAAAGGTGAAGGAAGGACTAACGAGGCTGACGCAGGACAGGTGTGCAGATGGGCGAACGAGGGAGGGGCAGCTCAGGAACACAGGAGGAAAAACACCAACTGAGACCCAAAAATAAGAAAACACAGTTTTCTCAATAATAATCTGACCAAGTGAAAACAAATACAGACTTAACTTAACCCTTTGACACCTGAGATTGATATATTTTATTGTGCTGCTTTCAGAGCCTTTCACAAGCATTTAAACCTCTGAAACCTGATAAAACTGTTTTTCTTTCTTTCAAAAACATGGGGAGAAAAACATAAAGACCAACTTGGAAAGAAATGCTAATTCATAAAATGTGAACAAAAAATCACCAGAAAATATTATTAGATAAATCAAAAATAAATAAATAGAGAAAACATGTCCAATTATATATATATATATATATATATATATATATATATATATATATATATATATATATAATTAATATAATTAGATTGTACATTAGTTTGAGTACTTTCTTAAGGCGATTTCCTTGTTTGTGTATTTTTCCACTTTTTTTTAACTAATTTTCACATTATTCTCTGGTAACTTTTTTTTTCTCTAATTTCTTGCTAATTTGCAAGTTGTTTGTTGTCCTTTTTCAGGTTTCAAAGGTTTAAATGAGTCTTATATACCAGACCAGTCTTCTTAAATTTCTGAAGAAATCAGGTCACAGATGATGACGATGATCAGGTGACAGAGACATTACAGTCACAGTATGTGACCAACAGGGACAGTGGCCATGTGGTAGCGGTAGAGTCAGATGGTAAAAATGTCCAAAAGTAATAATAAATTACTCAAAAGCCTTGAAGTAGGAGAGAGTGGGGCCGGCACAGTGGGTGGTGGTGGTCAGGGGCTTGTGTGGATGGAAGACCAGTTGGTGTGGAGGTTATTCCTAGACAGGATAGCAGAAGGGGGCTGGGAGCAGACTGGAGTTTAGTAGTCGAACAGTCTCATATACAAAGGTTGCCTTCCTCCTGTTAGTCCCTGCTGCAGGGAAGCGCAGACGCCTGTCAGAGGGCAGCCCGTTCAAAGGCTCTGTATGGGATGTGGGTGGGATCCTCGTCTACGGAGTGAGCTTTCGTACGGAGAGCTCAAAGACCGGAGGGGATGACCTTCGATTTTGGAGCAGGTGTGCAGTGTGCCCTGGAAGACCTTCTTATTATTGATTGTGATAGATTTGAACCAACAGATGGATACCCCAAAATAATATGCTGGCAATCCTTGATGTTCACCTCTGTGTTGTCTTCAGATTGTAGTTTGTCATTGATCACAGTGGCCAGTTATTTGTCTGCTGCACAGCTTCCACTGGTTTCCTGTGAGTTATGGCTACAGTCCTCCCAACTCCACGCTTGGTGATATTCAGCTCCAGACACGAGCTGTCACACCATTCGACAAACTCATTGAGGACAGGCCCGTGATCTTGGGCAGAGCCTGAGAGCAAGAAAAAAACAGTATCATCTGCAAACTTCACCAGATGGTAATTAAGATGGAGGCTTCCAGTCATCTGTATGCAAGATGAACAGCAGCTGTGGATAACAGATACTGTTAGAATCAATCATATCCATTAATTCATTTATTTACCAGCATTCCTGCTTTATGCACTCTAAACAGTATTTTTTAAGATGTAGATTTAAACAGATATACAGGTTGTTTAATAAATGTAGTTTATTTACCATTATTAGCATTTTTTTCTGTTGTTGCTGCACATGTGCTCCAAGTATTTTGATTGAGGTTGCATCAGGAACAGACGTGCTTCTGAGATATATTCTCAGTGCAAAGTCTATGGAAAATTTTCCACCAACATAACAACAACTGGCTTTACATTGACTCATTTGAATAAGCCTCCCACCTGTCTAGGCCTGTCCTCCCGCCTGAACCTGAGCACCATGCACTCTGCACAGGGCACCAAAAAAACATAACATTTCAAATACCAAACTGAGTGCAGCTTGTACTGGTTATTATACTTTTTTTGTTTGTTTGTTTGTTTTAATGTGCTATGCCTTAATATTCTAGATTTAATTTAATTTAATTTATTTTTTTAATCAACTCATCAGAAAATGTATTCTTAGTTTATTGTTGTTGTTGTTGTTGTTGTTGTTGTTGTTGTTGTTGTTGTTGTTGTTGATGATGATTTGTTTTATTAATTTGCATTTTTTAAATGTTCATTTATTTATTTTTCTATTGTCATTAATCCATGTTCCATCCACAAGTGAATTGAAGTTTTCATCTTTAAGTCATATGTTTGTATCTGTATATATTAGCAAGTGGATTATGTGTAACTTATTTAACGATTGACTACAACCTTTAACATAACCAATAGTGGCATTAGTATTGGAATTTTTATTAGTATAAATGCAGCTATTGTAATACCTTTTTTTTGTAAAATGTAAGACTAATCTCTTGTTAACAAAAACCTGCTGGCCATGAAATAAATGTTACATACAGACGAGCTGGTCTGTTTCATACTGTATTTCTGTATTCGTGATCTTATCACAAAATGTTGAACCATGATCCCCTGGCAACGGTGCTATTTTTAATTCCATTCTCAGACCTGCTGAAAACCAAGGATTAAGACGGGGAGGATGGTGTGTGCATACATATCCACATGTGTGTGTGTGCTGGCTTTCATGTGTTGTAGCCCACATGTGAGCAGTGATAGGAATCTTATTGCTGTCAACAGTCCAAAGGCCAAAGCTGCGCTGAACAGAGAAAATCCCCGAGCCCGCCTCTCTCCACAATGTTACCGAGCTCTCTGTCTCCTTTAATCTACACTCCTTTTTCTCACCGCTGGTCTCAAACCAGCAGATGATGGATGGCCGTTGTGTCACAGGGTGTCTTTTCTTTCTCTCATTCACTCAATCATTCCCTCTTTTTACTTTTTGTGTTCCAACTTTTTTAATAAAATAAGGTTAAAAAAAGGGCTTTGGGGCCAATTGTAAAAAAGTTTGAATTGAATCTCCTGTCCATCTCCCGACAACTTCTTTCATCTACAGGTTTCTTTTCGTTTCTCTTTTCCACTTTTCTCCCTCTTGTCTTTTTATATATACATAGCTGTCCGTCCATCTCAGTCCATCAGACAGATATCAAGGGGATTCTGAACATTGCTTTCACTGTGATAACCAGGTTTCTGCTTGAGCTGATAGCCTGCCGGACCTTCATCAGGCCGCCTTCCAGACACAGAGGGGGATGAGGATGAGAAGGATGGGGGTTGACTTGATTAACCTTCATCTTTCTGGCAGAGATAGAAGCCAAATCCACATCACCCACTCACACATGCAGTGTCACTCCTTAACCTTCCAGTTTGTGAGCAGAGGAGTCCAAGACCTGGTGGCCGGGGAAAGTGGTTTGCTCTGGAGATTAGCATGTTTGTGTTTGTGAGTGTGGATTTGGCTCTGGTGCACATGTGAGGTCAAAAGTCAGCCTATCAGGTGGGACCAGCAGTGTGGCCCGTGAATCTGGATAAGGAGCAATTGAGTGGTCAAGTAGGAGACCTCCCATTGCCTTCATGTGGGAATAGGCCACCCGCCGGCACCCTTTGGCCCGGAGGTGAGATTAGTCTGGTGGGGCTGATAAAGCTCCACGTTCTCCCAACAGACCAACAATCACTGAGGATTATGCTCCTGGAGAGCGACGGTTTCCCACACAAAGCAGGTGGAGAAAGATGCAAAGGCTAACTTAAAGGCTCTTCTTGTCGTTGGTTTGGTGACTACGGCCTTGAGCAAAAACAACATAGCAATTTAGGTCTGCTGGTTGTCGTCAGTGTCAAACAATGGATTTTGGTTTCCCAGAAAAGCAGCTGCAGAATGTGTTCAACCAGCACATAATTTGGCTTTGCAGCAAATGTCTTTCAGCTTTGTCCTCCTAACCTTTACACAGATGTTCAGGGCTATGGCATGTTTGAAAACAGCAATGTTTTATTAGGTGTCGAGTACTGAGGTCATTAACAGAGGAAACTTCTTCGTCACTTCATCCAGATCTCCCCTGAAATCTCTTTATCAACCCTCCATGTCCAGCTTCAACAGTCTACAGCCATGGTAGCAGCTCTGTGAGACTATGCTTATAGGTACAGCTTCGTTGGTAGAAATGTGGTGGTAACTGAAGTATTCGGCAAGTGGAAAGATTGGACTAGATGAAATGTCAGAGGATCACTAAAATTTGCAACAACATTTGCATCCCATTATTGTCCAGACATTAAACTCAGCACCAAAGTTGACACTGGTGGCATAAGAAGAAAAGTCAAGATCACTTTAAACATTAATTTTGTCTGAGAGCCACTGTACCAAATCTCCAGCCGGTTCTGCTTCTGAAATCTTCAAATACCGTCACTTTTGCAGTGATCTCGACACCAAAAGCCACCTTTACCGTCCAGATGATACATCGCTGCATGGCGTCAGCCGAGAATGCAGCCGTGCAGAACCATTCACGGTGTTATGATAATCCATTGACAAAATCCATAATTTGACTTCACAGCTCACTTCCGCTGTTGGGCAACCGCTACCTTGATTGGTTAATGTGTAAAGTAAAGCCAAGAACATTTTCCCAATATTACATACACCTAAACTAACATTGATTTCTTTTATGATCAGTCTTTTTAAGCAGCTAAAATGCACAAAGCACCACAGTATATAAAATAAATACAGCATACATGTAAGACAGGTTTTGACTGAAAATGACAACAGAAACAAAGAAGGATGCCAGTTTCACAGTTTCTATTGTAACCTAGAAGTAATTGTTCTTGTTAGTTCGACATTACAGTGATTCAGTCTGTAGTTGTTCAGATATTGCCATCTGGACAATAATGATGGACCCACCAGCCAAATGACCATAAGACCTACATTGAGAAAGAGAAAAGAGCCATGCTGCAAGGGTGGCTGAAAAAGGTTTTAGAGACATGAAATTGAAAGAAATTGTAGACATGTAAGTAAGTGTATTTTTGCTGCTGTCTTTTGTTTCTCCAAACTGCCCTTTCAAAAGAAAGCAGAAATTGCCGCTTCTTTCTTTGAAAAATCTTCACTGAAGGTTCTCATATAGACATCTGTTAGGTATGTATTTTTATTACTTTCAAGCATCCTTGCGTAAATGTTCTCAGATCTGCTGCCAATTACTTGTGAAAAATTTCAACTCAAATGCATTCTCAGTTTTGTCTCTAAAGTTGCCACCCATCAATCTTCACTCTCCTTCATCTCCCTTTTCTCTCTCTCTCTCTTTGTCGTGCCGACTCAGAGCTCTGTTTGTTTTGTTCTCTGATTCTCATTCGTCTTTCGTTCACTTCCATTACTCACAGGAGACTCAGAGGGGGGAAACAGTTGCCTTTAGGCCGGGTTGCAACTAAGAGAGGGTGCTTCTCCCGTAAGTGCTTTTTCATGTTGTTGGGTGTTTGTCTGCGATAGTTTCTGCCTCTGGTGTTTGCCGAAACAAAGCCGCGTTTGACGGCTACACAGACATGTTTTAACTGTGAACTGAGAGATTTCAAACACGGTTAAATTAAGATACATTTTGTCATGCTGCCAGAATTTGCTCCTGTTTTGTTCCGACACAGGCATTTTATAGGCCCTTTATGGGTATCGCTGCATACGTGTTGTCCATCAAAGGTCCACACAAGTAATACCTCACAGACCAGACACAAGGTCAGCTCTATGCTGGAAGCCTCTCGATCAATATGCTCAGACGTTTGAGAGGCTCTGCCCAGCTATTTTCCCACTGAAGCTTTCAGCTTTCGTTGTTTTCTTCCCCCAGCTTTTCTCTTTTTTTGACCCTGTCAGTTATTTCCCTGTACGTCATAGCAGCACTAAGTTTTCCTCTTAAATTGTCCTTCACCACAACAAAAATGCCAACCAATCACCTAGAGAGTTAAGAAAAGAAAACACTACACTAAGAATTTGGTTGAACCATCTGGGGATTAAGATTGAAGCATTTGGATTATGGATTATGATGTTTGGATTTAAGGATGCTCTTGAGAACGACAACAACAAAGGACAGAGTAATCATAATGTCAGTGTGAGAGGTGGCAACCCATTGTGACTGGCTTAAAGGACAGAGCAGGAGGGGTTTTATCTCTCGAATCAGGAAATTGAATTATGAAACAAAGTGACCCAATGTAAAGGGCTGCTGGGAAAGTATGGAGCTGCAGGGGTTAAGCCTGTTTGAAGGGCTGGTACTTCACCTGAAGGTTTCTTAATTAGATTGATTCACAAAAGCACAAAGGCTACTGGCGGTGTGTAAGTGTATGTATTTGTTTGGGTGTGTGTGTGTATTAGAGAATCTGAAGTAGGTTTGCTGACTCTTGACTTGTTCTTCATTTTAGCCCCTTTGTGTGTCTTTAAGTATAAGACACTTAGTTTTAAGGTTATTTAAAGCAGCCCACAAATGCCAAAGCACAACATTTAGATGATACTACAAACCCTGGAACAGACCTAGTGTCAGTCTTCTTTCTTTTTTTAAATTCACATTTACTAGTTGTACTTGGAAACTATGGAGCGGTTAAGGTTTGGGAAATATTGTGCAACTTGATCTCATCTCTACTTATCATATTTTGGTGCTTTGGCAGAAGCCAGCAGTGTTTTTATAATGACACTGGGGCAGCCTTTTCAGTTGTATCTTGACTCAGAAGGCGTTGGTGATAAGTATTGTGAGCCAGCTCTCGAAGAAGAGTTCAGCAGTCAGAGCATTTCCCAAAACTCTCCCCAAGCACTACTGGCCCTGCATGTTTTAAATCCCTCCCTGCTCAGGTGATTCAAATGATCAACTCGTTATGAACTCCTGCTGCTTGATGACAGGCTGATCATTTAATTCAGCTGTGTTGCAGCAGGGAGAGATCTAAAACATGCAATTGGTACTCAAGGATAGGTTTGGGAAATTTTGGATTAAGGCAACAAAACTACTTGTTTAGGGTTAGGAAAAAAATGTACCCCGGCGTCAGTGAGACGAGGCTGGACTGTGGAAGAAGCAAAGACTCTATGGATATAATGTTTTGCTCTGAATACAACCAAAGTCCTACAATATTAGGAGTCTGCCATCAAGGAATCATTTCCAATATTTGTATTTACTTAATAAAACAAAAACTTCATACTGAGTTATTTGGATCATTTTATGTGATTTTGCATCAAGATACATATCAGAAAAAGAAACCTAAAAACTATTAATATCAAAATTGATTTACATTTGAATTGCAGAGTCTAGTGTGCATTCATTCTGCTGTGGAAAAGGTATGACATTTTCTTAATATAGGTCCTAAAAAGATGTTAAAGAGCCCTCAGTTTGATCTCAAAAAGTGTGCAGATACCCAGTACAAAAAGGGCATACTGCTTTCAGCAGTAAGTCTGGATGCTGTCACTGAAAATAAAATGTAAACTACGGAACTGTCCAATATGGATGTAAGTCCTACATTACCAGTCTAGCATAAGCCAAATTACAAATATTTCTTTGAAATTGATTGCGGATCTGAAGCTTTACATTTGTGGTGGATAAACCCAGCAATTATCCAAATACTGGATGGTCTTTTTTCCACCATCTGTGCTGCATTTCAGCTCGTAATAAGGCTCGTGGGCTGGAATGCCTGGGAGACCATTTTCCTGGGCCATCTCCCCGAGAAGTCAAAGTTTGAAAAGACGCTTTACAGACAGAGGTGTTGGATTGTGCTGATTTTGTTAATAGAGAGCCAGCGTTCCAGACAAATCATGGCCACTACCTGAACTTTGAACATGACTCTGCTCACTGTGGTTTGCCAAGTTTTGCACACAGCCGGCTTTTTCTTTCCATGTGACCTGTGCTGTCAAACTCCCCGTCTGGGTTTCCTCCTTTCACTTTGTCTTTTTATGTCCTCCTTTTTGCTAGCAGTCAGGGCTGCATTCAGGACTTCTCTTTGTCCTACTCTCCACATCTCTTCTTTTCAGTAACACACCTTCTTCTTTGTAGCCACGTCCCCAGATGATGATTCCCGATGACTTTTGTGGTTCCTTGGTTTCCTGCTTAGCACTACGAGGATGACAATTGTGAAATATCTTGAAAACAAATAGTTGTTTTCAAGGTGAAAAAAAAATCTTGCATGCTGATATAACCATTGTGTATACATAAATGCATTATTTCTTAACCCTATAAGAACTGGAGCGACATCACATTTCATATTATGCTTTCAGATGCCTTTGACAAGTGTTTAAACCTCTGAACCCTGAGCAAATTGGTGCAATTTCTTTCAAAAACATGGGGGAAAAAAGGCAATGAAAAGGCAATTTTTTTTTTAAAGTGAGGGGAAAATATCTGTGAAAAAGAGAGAAAAGCTAGGGAAAAACTCCAGAACTATCAAGATATATATTTCTAATTATGTTAAGGTCATTTCCCTCTCTCTCTATCTTTTTTTTTTAACTTTAATTTTCATCTTTCTGTATTTTCAGGTGCTTTTTTTAACTAATCTTTTGCTAATTTTTGTGTCATTTCTTCTTTTGTTGCCAATTGCTTTCTTTCCAAGTTTTTGAAATAAATCAATACCACACCAAGTTCAAAAAAGTCTAACAGAAAAACTCAACTGTTCTCAGATTGGGGCAAGTTTATCAAACTCAGCCTCTCTAATCTTTTCTCATCTTCTGCTATAAGCTTGCCAAAAATCTGCGAAGGAGGCACACTTTCCCTTCGAGGCCGATAAACATCTCCCACTGCAAACTTCAGAGCTTTAATGCATGCATGCCTTGTGCTGGTGATTTCTCAGGAAATGTGTAAAACACCATTTGGCTCAATGCTGATCTCGAGCTCCATTTCTAAAACTGTCCTTTCTCCCCCCCAGCTCTCTCTCTCCCAGGCCCTTATCAAAGACTCGGGACAATCAGTGGTTTATCGCTGCTGGAAGTGAGCGCAGGAAACAGATGTTGTTCTGATTAAACACACACATCCACACACACTGCGCCAAGTGAGCGGTGCTCGCTGCTGCTCCAAGGACTGAGAGGAGTTGAAGGGCCAAGTGTTGGAGTCCAGAGTCATGATATCTGCTGAGCATGTGCTGCAAAAGGGGACACGCTGCCAACAGACGGGCCGTTTTTCTGAATTCATGTGTGTTTAAGTTACACAGAGCAACAGCAAGGAATAGAGGGGAAAAACGAGGCCAAGAAACTGCTCGTCGTACTACTTTGGCCTTTTCCCTGTGTTACATAACCCCTCCATTATGTGCAATCTTATAATGCAATAATCAATGCATGATAGTTAGGTAATCAGCTTTCCTCTTCTGACATAATGACTGCAATAAATGACAGTGCCGATGGCCTTTGCATCACACACTGCCAGCGTATGCATGAATGAGAGGCACAGAGATTGTCGTACGGTTTCTACTTTATTAAGAATGCACTTTGGCACCCCTTTATTTTCTTCACTTTAGGCTATTATTTTACAAACTAGATATAAAAGGACATAAATAAATGACATAAGTTACATGTACCTAGAGCTCCTTGACATAAACAAAATAAAACAAGGCCAAAAAAACATGATCATGTCAAAAAAAAGTACAAAAGAAGATTGAGAGAATGTTAGATCTACATGACTAGATCATATGGCATCGGAAGGCATACAATGACAAACATTAACTCTTGCGTTTTGTTAATTTTTTTTTCTTTTTTTTTTCAAATCGTCCAACATTTAAGTAAAGGAAAAAAGTATTTTACAGTACATTCTGGTTTCCTCTTCCTTCCAAACATGTCTTGCATATTTCCAAACAGGTCCTTTTTCGATAGATAAAACCCAAAAAGCCAAAAAAAGGAAAGAGCAGTAGAGCTGTATTAAGGACGGAGGTGTTTTTGTATTATATGAAGCGTCATTTTTTCAAAAACATTCGCATAAGTATAGTTTAAAGAGATAAAGGAACAAAAACAAATATAGTCCATTGGGTTAAACCTGTAGCTGTATGATGGGCTCTGGAAAAAAAAAAAAATTAATAGTTTTCCCTTCTTAAACACCTTTTCCTCACTTCTCTGATCCTTTTGTTGTGTACAGGTGCGTCATTTTAAACTGCTCTCATTTTCTCCTCAACTTGTCACGAGCTCGGAGAGTCCAAACTCTCGTCCGTGTTTCGGCGCGTTTCTATGCACAGGAGGGTTTTAGTCACACCGTGTCGCCGTGTGTCCATTTGCCGCTGTTACTGCCAAAGCAGAAATAGGCTGCATTCCAGAAAGCTGTTTAATAAATGCTGTTGCTGAGTAGCGGTTCGCACGATGGGAGCGACATACCTCACATCGTTTTTAATTTTTTTTAGACGACACAAAAGCAAAAAAAAAAAGTCCAGGGTTTTTCTTTTTCCATGTCAAAAACAATACGTCTCTGTTATCTTCTCTTCCTCCACAGTGGCATAAAAACAGACACAATTACTGATAGTACTTCAAAGATGTTGTCACTCATACAGCTACACACACACACACACAACCGTGCACACACGCCATCGCATTCGCACGCTCAAATCAAACGTTTGTTACTTTACATGCAAACAAAACAAAACAATAAAAAAACAAACAAAAAAAAAATCACAAAATAAAATGAAACTTTCAAAATAAAAGTACATTATCCGCTGGAGCAGGGCTTCTCGATTATATTACATTCTTCTTATTGTCTCTTTTTTTAAGCTGTTAAATCATTCATAGTAATTCCAGTACATTGCTGGATAGCCACAAGAGCGTAGTGGCAAGTTTGTCAAGTTGTGACGGTGGACGTCCCGGACGCTCCGGGATGGATCTGTCGTCTCGGTGTCGGAGGATACTCCAAGGAGAGGACGGGAAAGAAGGAGGAGGAAGACAAAGAGGAAAAATTCTGGCCGTGGTGAGCAAGCCGGGATCCTGTTTATGATGGACGGCAGCAGCTGGGGAGAGAAAAGGGGGGGAGGGAAAGAGGGGGTTGCATCAGTCATGGTGGTTTTGAATATAAACAATTTCTGCTTGGCATCCAGTCCTGACCAACAATTCTGCTCTGCAGCTCCGGCCTGATGGAACATTCGACTCATCTGCTAAACAAAGTCGAATGCCAGAACCGGAGCATCCAGAGACTGCGAGCGGCCGCACTACAGGGGGAAATATGGATTCTGTGGCAACGATGTATTAACTTGTGCGCGCCACATGCTGCTGTGCATAATATATGAAACATGCCCTTGACTTGTTGGCACACATCAAACACACAATTCACATGTAGCTGGCTTGTGTATTAGATGAATGCTCTCAACAGCTAATAAAACCGCACAACGCTGTTTTGTAACGCAAGCTCCTCAAGCAGGAGTACGAATAATTATGGCACATTAACTTCCAATATTTAACATATGTGGTGTCTCATGAAAAATCAATCAGTAAATAAAGTAAAAAGCCTTTTACAGCAGGCTTTTTTTGTATTGTTGTATTACTTAAATTCAATGCTTTCTGTACTGAAGGATTTATTTCTTTATACTGCTTTTATATATATTTTCAATATTGAGTCAACCCACATTCATATTAACTAAATAATTTGCAACTATTTTGATAGCTAAGCAATCATCAAGCAGAAGTTTAAGCTTCTGAAATGTGTGGTGCTTATGATTTTCTTTACCATGTAAATTTGCTGATTTTACTATAGGCGACATAAGCAGCCACCTCTGAAGCTACCAAGGCCCACCCACTGACTCCCAAAAAAATCGAACACGGGAAATGGTGAAATGTGTAGGTGGACAGCGTTAGAGTATAGAAATTAAAAAGCCAAAAGCCACTCTGGGTGCAGTTCAAGAAGAAGACACAATTTGAAAAATTGCAAATTTGCACATACCGTACCCTCTGATTGTTTTTCTTTTTTTCTTAAATCATTATTTTAGATCAGGATGACATTTGAAAATTTGTAGTTTGCAAATGAAAAAAAAAGGAAATATTTGTGCATACCATAGCCACTACTTTTTTCCCTTTAAATTATTATTTTATTTGTTGTATTTGTGCCAATTTCTTATTAATTCTTGTCCTTGTTAGTTACAAATACAGAAAAAAATATTTTTTTGTCTGCATGTGTGTGGAGGGGTGTTTGTTGTGTCGGGCTCTTATCATGTACAATAGTAATTGATTATCTTTGGGTTTGGGATTGTTGGTCAAGCTCTTTGAAAACATCACCATGGCTCTTTAAAATTATAAAAGGGGATTTTTTCACTATTTTCTAACACTGTGGACAAAACAATCAGGTGAGAACATGATTAATAATGCAGATTAATTAGGATAATTGTTACTCGCAGCTCTATTCAAAACCATCAAAAACTACAGCCTCCAAAATGGCCATTAAATCCAATTATGAACCTCTCTAAACTGCATACATTTTAACCAGTTATACAGACTCCTATTAACTTGTGACAGTGTGTACAAAATAATTCAGATGAGTTAACGTTGGCACATAAATTAAACCAATAATGTAAGTGGGTGAGATCAGTCTTGAACTTGTTAAATCCATGCTTTATTAACTCCTGCTCGTGTGCTCATTTGTGTGCATCTTCAACTCAGGACCAAACTTGGAAATCTGGCCATGGATTGATGACACACAGCCAACTATGTGTTGTATCTGATGCTATTTAAACCAATCAAAATGAAAACACGACTTCTATGTATTCTGGCAGCAAATTTGCAAATCCGAGGATAGCAAAGGAATGATCCGGCCTGCTCTCACTGTGATTGTCTGGTGCTCGTTGCCTTTGTTGGTTGGATTGGTTTGGATTAGAGTAAGAGTGTCAGGGTAAGCTAATCAGAGGAAGGCAGGCAATTCCCTCACTATCCCTGGAAACGCAAATTTGCTTCCAGGTAGCACAGCATACTGGTGTGTTGGCTCAAGAGAAAAATGCCGCCCCAAAAACACCTTTTAGTCTTTCCTGGAAAGTGCTCCCGAGCTCTGGTGGGGTCTGTGTGGCTGATTGGGAGTCGGCGGCTGATTAATTCTTCTCATTAACATGCCAGCAGCATCAGGCCCGCAGACTGATCACAGACCAGTGGCTATTGATCTGCTCTGGCTGCCCGAGGTGGCGCGACCCACTTGTTAATTAACACACAGCTTCTGGAGCTGAGGGGCCAGTGATGAGGGAGACAGGGGGGTCTAATGGATCTTTTAGGGCACTCTGTGGCTGGACGTAGATGATATTAGAAGCATACTGCAATAATAAAGGGCGGTTCGATCCAATATCTTCATTTGTTTTATTTAACCCCTTGAAAGCTGGAGCAACATCACTTTTCTTGTCGTGCTTTCGGCATCTTTGACGAGTATTTAAACCTTTGAACCCTGAGCAAATTGTTGCAATTTCTTTAAGGAAAAACATGGGGAAAGAGGAAATGAGCAAGAAATGTTCCACAAATTGCAAGAAACTAGTAGATTTAGAAAATTATTTTTAAAAATAGGGAAAAAAGTTTTCCAAGTATTATTTATTTTTTCTAATTTCAGGTAATTTTCTTCTTGCAAATGTTTGGATAATTTCTTCTCCTGTTGTTCACTGCATTCTTCCCATCTTTTTGAGAGAAATCAATTCATAGAGTTAACATGGCTGTTTCTGCTCACGCTGAGTAAGACAAAAATACTACTGATTCTCACCTTGATGGCGGTTCTTGTAATCCTGCATGTTTTTCTTTGTTTATTTGCTTGGCGATGATGACGCTGATGATTCTGATTCATTCTGCATCCATATTGCCTTTTAACATCCTTTTGTACAAATGAATCCTGACAATAAATTCCTTTATTCTCGTGTCCAATTTAGCGAGCCAATTCAACTGGTCCGATCAGCTGTCCATCAGAGGTGGTGAGGAAGAGTCGGAGGCTCCTGCAGAAGCTGGGCGGCTTTGGGGCTTTGATTAAGATGGGGAGATGAATGGAAGAATCCAAAATTGTGTGTTTATCTGAGGTGTAGGAGGGCATTTTTGGGAAGACAGGGGAGTGGGAAGGCTCCTCTGGAACATCAAAGACATTCTCAGCAATGTCCTGAGGGCAACAAAATACAGCGTTCTGGGAGAAAAACAAGGCCAGAACAGAGCAAAAAACACAAAAAGCTCTTCAAAAATAAGCCCTCCCCTGCACCGCCATCTCCCCTCAGAATCCAACCCTCAACCTCTCAGAGATTCACTGTTTATATATGATGGTCGGGATCTTCCATTTTGTCTGTGAGATACCAAACAGATCCAGCTGAGAGAGAACAATGGTGGCCGGGGCAGCCTGCGAGTCCCACAGAAACAATTCATGTACAATAAACACAGTCACAGGAAATCAAAAAAATCTGCTCCGCGGATTATTCCAGAAAGAAAGTTCCAGAAACAACACTCTGCCCAAGAGGAGGAAGAAAGGTACGGTTCCCCCTTTCCCTCGCTTTTCCTTCCAGACCATTAAAGGCACTCCAGATTAGCCTCTCGGAAGCACTTTTCCAGCCGTCCCTCCATCTATCCGTAAATGCTGCAGACAGAAGCGTCCCATTCTCCAAAACAACAACAAAAAAAGGGTAAGGTAAAGGTCTGATTTTTCAAAAAGTGCCATTTTCACCACTTTTTTTTTCTTCTTCATCAACATCTTTTCTTTTAGATCCAATTTAAAGTGCATGGATGAGGTAAACTATTTCTTCATAGTTTATTTGTCTCTTTTTTTATATTTAATCTTTTTTGTTATTTATGTATTTTTTTCATAAGAAACGAAGTCGCTTTGCTTCCTTTTTTTCCTTTTTTCTTTGTTTAAATCTCTCAGACGGGAACCATTCTGCCTTGCATCTGTTGCATTTGGGACAGCATTCCCTGGACGCTGGTCAGGATCTTGTTCTGGTGTGCTGCCGAGGAGATGCCTATGCGAGCCATGTCCCTGAAAAGGGGGGAAAAAAGAAGCCTTTTAGGACCGGGGACAATAATAACAAACACACGTAGGCCTGATCCACATGATGAATTTTACAGCCTTCCAGTGGAAACGAGTCTGACAGTTTAACTGCTATACAAGGAATTTCACTTGCCAACACAGCAATCCTAATCCTGTAATCTAACTGGCTGAAAAATGAAAATATTACAGACAAGTGACAGAATCTTAGAAACTTTTAACACACGCAGACCTCGTAAAAGTTGTCACATATTGATTCTGCATGAGTCATATTGGAATAGTTTGACATTTGGGGGAATAAACATGAGAAGATTGGTACCACTCTCAAATCTGTACTCCAAATATGAAGCTACAGCCAATTAGATTTAAGATTCAAAGCAGATGTAAACAGCTAGCTTCATGCCAGAACTATAGAAATTAACCTAATTATTAACAAAAAAGAAAACAAAATAAAACAAAACACCCTAATTTTTACCTTTCTATTTGTGTATGAATTTTAAAAAATCAATTAAATGTGCTAATTTGTAAAATTTAGAGGTGTTGCACAGAAGATTATTTGCTGTTGGACAGAGTTTTTATGCTATGCTAAACTAAACTAGAGGAAGATAAACTTAGAGAAGCCAACCTGTAACAGGTTTAAGTTGTTTCAAAAGTCTTTATAACATTCCTGTTTAAATAATTAATTTATTGTTTCTTTATTATTTTTTTAAATAGTCAACATTAAATATAAATTATTTTAAAATATGAGGGCAAACATTTTTTTATTGTGATGACTTATTCACAGCTGGAATAACTCCTTTTAAATACTGAGTTTTATGGAACGGGAGATTACTTATTTATTTAGTCATCCACAGATCTTGTTACAAGCATTTAACCCAAAAAAAACCACTAAATGCTAACTCATTTCTGGGTTTTAGGGCTCAATCCTGCACCACTCAGTCCTGAACAATTCAGACCATAAATTGGGACATTTGTTATCTTTGGACATAGAGAGAATTAGAGTCTTACTCTTTGTTTTAGCAACATTTCTAAAAGTGTCGAGTGAGACAACAGAAAAACATATGTTCTACTTTATTCCCACAATTCCCTTGCTATAATAAAAGTTTTTCGTTGCTTAGCTTGCACTTTCTGTCTGTTTACTCCTTCCCTACATCCTCTCCCCTCCGTACTCACTCTTGTGTCATGTGGACCACAGCCTCTGGAGTGGTGTAGCCGGCGGCGGTGAAGTTGTCGCTGTATCTCTCCATGCCGATGGCCTGGAGCCAGTCCTCCACTGTGCCCATGGCTGAGGACGCCTCGGGGCTTCCCGGCTCCAGCAGGGTGGTGTTAGGCCTGGTGGGCGGAGGAGAGGGAAGTGGAGAGCGAGTTTTAATGACTGTCAGTTTGGTTCTGTTTAACAGTCAGTGTTTGATGCTGTTGTACTTCAGTCCAGGACTTAAGCTGTAAGCCCAAAATCATGTTGTGTGCAACTGTCTGTGCAAAAAAACAATAAAAGTTACATTCTGTTTAAGTGCTTTTGACCTGAAAGGTAATGATCCACTTTCTTAAACAGTCTGGATCGCAACTGATTCGTGACAACAGAAACGTCAGCATTACAGGAATTAGTTTCCTCATGAAGCTGTTGTGTCAAAAGGCGTGACACATGAACCTCGTTCGATGACAGAGAGTTACTCACACGCTGTAAAATCCACCATGCTACATTTCTCTCCAGCTAGTCTTTTGGGTTCGTATCTGTTTTGTTTCCCTGTTTTGTGGCTCCTACCCGAAACCGAGCCAAACCAAACACGGTTCCTCCTGAGTGTGACCGACACACTTAGTTAATCCTTATTTTACAGAAAACACGTAACCCTGGCATACGTTTTCACCGCACGCTGGAGTTCCTCCTCACATTCGGATATTCATCAGCAGAATTACCTCCTCATTTTTTCACTTCTTACTCTCCCTTCTTTTCTCCCCAATCTTTACTTGCTGTTGAGCATTACAGCAGTGCCGTCGGCCATGAAACATTTACATGGGGCCGGTGAGTCTGAGTCAGTGGCGGTCTCGTCCCGCTCTGCTGACTCTCTCACACACACACACACACACTATCTCCTTTTATCGCTCTCCCTTCTTTAAAAGGGATGTTGAGTTGAAGTGTGAGAACAGGATGTCAGACTCTTTAATAAGTCATCTCTACTCAGTAGGTGGAAAAGATTAAGCATAGGGATTCCTTCACACACACACACACACACACACACACACACACACACACACACACACACACACACACACACACACAAACTCTCTACTTTCTCTTTTCCTCTTGTAACAGTAAAAGCTGCATTTATAGGATTCAGTTCTGCTAATTACTCCACTAGGACTCCCCTCTCGCTCTCACTGTGTCCCATTAGGTGCGTGTGTGTGTGTGTGTGTGCCGCTCGCACGCGCTCACACACTCGTTAAACTCAAACAGACTCCCATCGGCCTGCGTCGAGTCTGTAAACACACGTAGGTCATTCTTAACACATTTAGCTGCTCCAGAGTAATGGTGTCGGAGCTGTGGGGTCATGTTTGTTTTTAACTTGCCGTTACATCGTAATTCTCCCGCCCTGTTGGAACGCCTACATTCCTGAGTGTACAGCACCATTAAAGCTAGTTTGCAGAGAAACCCATTACGGAGGGTGTTTGTGCTGAAAAGAGCCACACGTTGCTGGTAGATAATGTTTAATGGTGAATGTAAACAGTGGCAAGAGAATAGGAGTCTGTGTGTGTGTGTGTGTGTGTGTGTGTGTGTGTGTGTGGTTGGTGTGAGAGGTAGAAAACTGCATATGTAGGTAATACACTGTGCAGTAAATAGGATGCATATGTGAGTTTATGCACATTTGTTTTTGGTGGGTTTTTTTGTAACATTTTGCAGGTCACTGCTGTGAACTTTATGTGAAATTCCACAACTTTGCAACACCTTCAAAGACAGGTGGAGCATGCGGTGGTGCAGCTGCCTGGTTATGAAGGGTTTTTTTAGCTTAATTTGCAGTAGTTTAGTCAGGCACACCAATTAATGCAAAGACTGTGTGAAATAAACACAGATAAGTGTCATATTATTAGTGATGTCTTTGGATGTCGGGAGCTTCTCTCCCGGAGCGTTGGAAGTGTGGGTGCAGGAAATGAAGACAAACGTTGCTTTCCAACTTAAACTCAGTGTAGTCAGTCTTCCTTTAAAGGTCAACAAAACAAAAACAGGCATGTAAGTCAAAACTCTAGTTCACTGTCTTCTGCGTAACATAACTAAAAACTGTGCTCTTCTCTCTGTCTCAATCATTCCTCTAACTGCACTGACCCCCCCCCCCTCACTTGGACAATCAGCTGATTTGTTTCAGCTGGGCAGCAATCAGTGTCCTGGCTGCCTGCCTGCTGGCTTATTGTGGGTATTGTAGTCTTTTAATGGATGCCATGATGGTTTGTAGTCTTTGCTGCAACCACTGGGAGGGAATGTATCTTCCCTCAATGACTGTAGTTCTCATGACATCACATACTGAATAATGTGATCAGTTTATAACATTATGTGATATTATTAGAATTCATCAAATTTCAAAAGTTTGCAAAATTACAACATAACACAATTGAGTAATTAACTATAATGGTATCTAGTGGTATAACTATTATAGTCACTGTTTTATAGGCACCATTTCTTTAGTAAGAAGTAGTTTTAGAAAAAACTGTTGTGTTTTGTGGATTAACCAGACTAACAATGGATAGGGCTCAGACTTAACTGGAAAACAACACTGTGATGGGACACATGATAACCAAAACTGCCTGCAAAGAAAAAAAAAAGTGAAGCCCCCTAGACACTCTTATCAAGGTGGAAATTACGCTGCGTTATTCTACCTCACCATTCTTAGAAAAAAAAAGGTAAAATGCGAAATGAGGGGACAGAGTTGTCTCGCCTTTAAGCTGCAAGCAGAGGCAGCAACACATAGCATCTATCTCTATGTGAAAGGGACAGCCGGCATGATGGGACGACGGACAAGGTGGGTGTTACATTTTGACGATTTCTTATGCGTGCAACCAAGCTGTTTTCACAAACTGCCAAATGTTTTCCTTTGAAAAGTAATGTACCCAAATTCATACATATCCTAGGAATTTTGAAAGGCTGCGATCACATGATGACTGTGCTGAAAGGTATAACCAAGGAAGCAGTCCTGAACGGTCTTTTGATGAGGCCCGTTGAAGTAGTGGATGGGTCACAAAAATTTGGACTTTCCTCGTGACTTAACCCTGGAAATGTGTGTTCAGAACCATGTAATTGTGAATAATTTTAAGTGACGTCCTCAACATGTTTCTTTTCCTAAATCTATCCACAGTAACTTGGTGTTAATTGCGTAACTGTACTAAGGATGTAATGAGCAGCAGTTACTAACTAACTCGAGGAAGAACAGTGAGCAAAAATGCCTACAAAATGGGGAGATAACGAGGTCAGAGAGCTCTTTACACTCCGAGCAGAGGACAACGATCAGCTACCATACAACAGAAACGGTAAATGGTTGTTACTGCCATGTTATGCCCTTTTGTTTTGTGTATAAAGCACTGCCACGTATGTTATAGGTCACACTACAGGCCAACGTGTTACATGTCACGTCCGTCACACCTCTTTTGCCTCTGGGGTGCCGGCATGCTATCTTAAATCACACACTAGGGGCGACATAATGCCACCATTGTTTGGTTCACAGTGACCCTGTGGCACAGTCTCCATGTAAAAAGGACTCAAGTAAGACAATGTTTTTCTATGATTTGTGTAAACTGACCCTTTAACACCACATCGCTTTAGCGTGTGTGGCTCGCCCTCTCACCTGACAGCAGTCTCTCCCCCAGTCCTCTTCAGAGTGTTGGGGTTGCGGATCAGCTTGTCCAGCATGTTGACGATCTGTCCAAACTTTGGCCGGTCGGCCCTCTCTCGCTGCCAGCAGTCCAGCATGAGCTGGTGGAGCGCCACAGGGCAGTCCATGGGCGGCGGCAGCCGATAGCCCTCATCAATAGCCTTGATCACCTGGACAAGAGATCAATGCTGCTGTAAGTCACTTTGTCTCTGAGTTTGTTTGTGTGGAGGGAGTTAAACTGAAATAAAAACTGTAGGCAGTTTGATTACAGCAAAGTCGTTCTGTTTCCCCCTAATTTTATACCTTTTGAGTCACCTTACTTTTGACACCTACGCAAGACATTTAGTTGTGAATAAATTAAATTCTTTAGCATCATTAGTGCCACTAGAATTGTAAATTCAACGTTTAATGAGAAAGGGGAATATCCTGCTGGTGTTTTATCACCCGGCAAGTAATTTGATTACATAACCAAGTTAAAATGATGAAGTGTCTTTTAAATATGTTTGACATTACGCATGCAATTGGGAATTATTGCACTCAAGCTCCAATATTCCAACAATAATTTCACTGTATATTATTGATGCCTGTCTACATATAATCGAATTTCTTCAGACTTACATCTTGGTTACTCATGTCCCAATATGGTCGCTCGCCATATGACATCACCTCCCACATGACGATGCCGTAGCTCCACACGTCGCTGGCCGAGGTGAACTTCCTGTAAGCGATGGCCTCTGGGGCCGTCCAGCGGATGGGGATCTTCCCTCCCTGTAATTGAAAGATGGGCTGATTAATGAAAGCTGACAAAGCCGACAAGCAAGGTGACCACCACATCAGTCGGACACATGCTTGCCTACACACATGACTCACCCTGGTGGTGTACGCAGCCTCAGGGTCGTCCTCCAGCACTCGGGACATGCCGAAGTCGGACACCTTGCACACCAGGTTGCTGTTGACCAGGATGTTGCGAGCCGCCAGGTCGCGGTGAACGTAGCTCATGTCTGACAGGTACTTCATGCCCGATGCAATTCCGCGCAGGATGCCCACCAGCTGTATCACTGTGAAGCGACCGTCATTCTTCTGCAGAAAACGAAGGGAAACGTTTAAACGTGTTTCTTGTCATTTCAATGGCATCTTGAATGATTTAAAATGTTTGACACACATGGAAATTCTGTCTCAGTTTCAAATAAGTGATTTATAACACACCACATTACTATATTATACTATATAACAGCTAAGACTGTTTTGTTTCATACATGATTAAGTGTTTATTAATGTTTTTTTAAATAACTGTATAAAATAGAAATGCTCAATAACAGTATGACAGAGCTGTATGAATACACATAAAACATCCTCATAGTGTACTACACAACATTTCTTAAAGCTACGGTTGGTATCTTTTATAATAAGGATTTTTTTGTCATATTTGCTTTGACTGTCACTTTATTCACACAGATGTACATAAGATAGTCTGTCAAAAATCCTCTGCCTATTCTATTGCCTTGTAGCACTTCTAAAGGCCTAACTGCGTGTCAAGAAAAACAACCAATCACAGCTGAGGAGTGTCTAACGCAGCTGTCAGTCTGCATCAAACTGTCTAATATGAATCAAGAATCTGTTACTGCATTGCCTATTTCTAGCTTCAAATGTTTACAGAGACACAGTGTACTGTTTGGCTGTAAAATGAGAACGTTATTTCACTGGTCTTTTGGCAGCGTTGAGTTCTCGTCTCAGATGTGTCAAACATGGCGGCCGGGTCAAAAACTTTCTCATTTTATAGCTGAACAGTACACCGAAACATGCTTGTGAAAATGTTTGAGGTGAGAAACATGTAATGCAGTGACAGAATCTGGATTCATATTTGATCAGTTTGACGGTTCACAAGCAGTGATTAATATGAATGCAATCTGTGTTAGAGGCTCTTTCGCTCTAGCTGGTTGTTTTCGGTGATGCTCTGCGGTTTCACAAGACTACCTGTTTAATGTACATATTTTAGAATATAGTGACAGTTTCAGCAAATATGGCAAAAGTCATGATCATAAAAGTACCTTTAACTGTTTATCGACATGCAAACCATATCGTAAAATATTGAACTAAGGTTATAAAGGATTTGCTAATTGTCTATTCAACAGTGCAAATCATTCACAGGCAGGTTTACATCAGTATATACAGTAAATGCGTTGAAAACACAAGACATGGTGCTCTATAGGATTGCGGCCATATTACAGTTATTAAGCATCTGATCACATAGGGCTTTTGGATGCATAATAAAAGGACTTATGATGGGACAAACATTAATAGACAACCTACTATTGTACAATTAATTGTTATTTGTGCAACATAAGTTAGTAACACGTGTTCCTTTGAGACCTCTCTATGTTTGCACTGCAGATTCACTGGATAAAGTCGCTAAGCATCATCTAAAACCCAAAGTGCAGTGAACCCTGGAAACACCGAAGGTGAAACCGGCACCAGCCTCCTTGTCGGAAAAACAGTGAGTCGATCGAGGAGGGGATAAAGATTAGGGCGAATGTTTGTTAACGAACACTTGTAATTTCGGGGGATGACATTACAGAGATAAGATGGGATCAGCATGCTAGGGTCGTATCGCACGCTCGCACACATGTGCGCAGACAGAAACGCATGACTGACCCTCAGGAATGCATCCAGCGATCCGTTTTCCATGTACTCTGTGATAATCATCACTGGCTTACCTAGGGAGAGAGAGAGAGAGAGAGAATGAAAGTCAGATGATTATAGAGGTAAACGATGCACATCACAGCCCGACACAGCAGGGGGGGTTCTCCAGGGAATATGTGTGTGTGTGTGTGCGTGTGTTAGGCCATCCATCTCTGTCCCGTAGTGATTTAATTAGCTCAGTTGCCCTGACGTCCCACTTCTTTTTCTGCACATGCAAAGGCATCTCAGCTGAAACACAACACTACTACACACACCATCTTGTGTTTATGCAAATACGAACTGACGCTGGACGCATTATCCGAAGTCTCATCGCAGCCGCTCACCCAGAATCCCTCTGACTAGCTATTTATGTCACTCACTGTCCCTTTGCCCTCTTTCTCCTCTGCCAACTTTCGTCGCATCTGTCACTCTCCTGCTAGCTCCTCTCTATTGCTTTCCCTTCTCTCGCTCTCTTTCCCCCCTCGATCCCTGCCACTCCTCTCTGGCCTTTTTCACCCCATCCCTCTGTCTTCTTCTCTCCGTCTCTCTTGGGGGAGCGTCTGTGTCTTTATCTGAGCCGGGGCAGGCGGCGGGGAGGGTGGACATTCCCTGGTGGGTCTCTGTCTGTCTTTGTCTCTCAGGATGAGGGGGGATAGCGGTCATGAGGAGAGGAGGAAAGAGAGAGAAAGAGAGAGAGAGAGAGGGTGAAAAAGGAAAGGGAGGGTGGCTTGTTTTTGTCCCAAAAAGGCAGCAAGCCGGTGCCTAACCAGCCATGGCAACAACACATGCTGAAAAGTGCTGCCACAAATTCCTCCAAGAACAGCGCTGCTCTTTGCGGTCCATTTGGAGCGGCACAGTTAAGGTGGACTTTAAAGCTTATTGCGCTGACGAGAAGTGCTGACTTAATGCCTGGAGGGGAGGTTGTGTGAAATCTCTTGTGCCGGCCGAGCAGTTGGCAGCTGAGGTCTCGAAGGTGAAGTTCCTCCACTCCACAGCAGTCCTCTCGCCGTGCCAAGAGGCCGTCAGTCACTGCCTTACCCGCCGTGTGATTGGCACTCCATTAATTACGGGGCGCTCTGGCGATGCCCCCGAAAAGAGGAAGTGGAGTTAAAGCTGGGGGGAGAGCTTGGGCCTTCTTTGTCAGCCATCTTTGTTCCCTTTGTTGCTCGCCTCTGCCCCGGGGCTGCCGGTGATTGACAGCTCCCCAATCAAGTCTGAGGAGCGTCTGACCTGCGACCTTAAACTCTCGCCTTCCCAGCCCCGCCCTCTTCCTCCCTTCCCATTTGCATGCTAATTCCTTGTTTACTGAATACGCCCTGCTGCCTTTGGCAATGAACTCTGGGCAAGGGCCCCGCCAGTGGGCCGATTATCACCTGCCAACAAAACAGGGACAGGGGAAAAACGCAACAGGGGGACAATATTGGGGACGTTGGGCAAACGCTCCTCGGAGGCCCTGGCGTTTGCAGCAGACAAAGCTCTGGCTCTTAAACGCAGATCTTTTTCAAATTAGCACGCTCTTACTTTATGTAAATCAGCTATTAAACATATCTTCCGAGCTCTAATGGAGGCTGGATTTTAATTACACGCTCGCATGATAGAAACATACACAGGCATCAAGATGGTGGACGATGGCCAGCAATCCTTAGTGAGAGATTTTTGCACATTTATGTATTTCGGTGTCTATTTGGAGTTCCTCCATAATTAATGAGGCTTAATTGGCTCAGTTGGACATGCCAGCAAACTGAGGCCAGATTGAGAATTCCTTTTAACTTGATTGTAACGGAGAGGAGGGGGTGCAATTCAAATAATGGATTTTTAATAGATTCCTCTGACACACTCAAGTGTAAAGGACTAATTTGCCCAAACCTTGTGTCAGACTCTCAAAAGTAAGAGTGGATGGAGGTGGAGTGGGAGTTCTCGTGTTGATCACTTTGCTTTGGCACGTCGTCCTTTCATGTCCTGTCACTGCTGCGGAGCTCATCTGCTTCTCCTTCATCTCTCTGCCTCTGTCTCGCGCCGTCTCTTTCTCTTTCAGCCTCCGCTTCAGTAGTCCTACCACCCTCTCCTTTCTGTCATTCCCACTGTTTTTCTCTGTCTTTCGTCTAATCCAGTGGTTCTCAGCTGGTGGGTCACGGTTCCATTCTGAATGAACTCATGACCATGTCAAGTTTGTGAAAAACATACTTTATTTTGATGTACAGTGAAATTTTTTTTTAGAAGAAAATTTGTGATTTTTGTTTTCCTACAGAGGTGCGGGCTAAGCCTCCAATGTCCTCAAATCCTAGAAACGCCTGTTTTTACTGTATTCTTCATTGTTCTTATTCTTGAATACGTGGTTAATTTCTCATATGTGTGGATGTTGAACTAAAGATTAAGGAGAAATTTGGACCCAGTGAGCCGTTGGGAACCACTGATCTAATCCATCAGCTCCTAACTGCCTTCCTGTCTCTCTTTCTCTCTGCATCTCTCTTTGCACCTTCCCTGTGTGTCTCCTATTTCCTCTCTTTCCTCCCGTCCATCTGTCTGCATTGTCTCCGTCTTTCTCACTCTGTCTCTGCGAGGTCCGAGAGGTCATTCCTCGTGGTGAGAGGTGTGATAGGTGATAAGCAATTCTGCCTGTGCTGCTGTTCACTTTCAGCTCCGGCTGGGCTAAATGTGTGCTTCTATCTGTGTGTGTGTGTGTGTGTGTGTGTGTGTGTGTGTGTGTACGTCAGTGTGGAGACGCTGTTATCTAGCACAGATAGGGCCGGGCTGTTGTGTCACGACACATTAAGGCACTTCATCCATCTAACCCAAGCCGAGGCTGGCCATCAGCTATGGTAACACTCACGCACACATGCGTGCAATCAATGGTGCACATGTGCCGACAAGACATTTGCGAGCACACACACACATACGCCTCTAGCTTAACAAATAGCACCGGGAAAGGTGTAAAGGTAGGGAGAAACAGAGAGACGGAGAGCAGAGAGTGCCAAGGGCAGAGGGAGGGAGATTTGGCCGGTGTTTTGTGGCCATGCAGCAGCAGATAGAGAAGGGATAGGGTATCACTCCCTAACCCCAAACACATTTACAGCTGACACCATGATTAATGAGCCTGGTGCCGCGCTACAGGGCCTGTTCCTGGACCCATTAGACCCCCTCCCAACTGCCCAGCTACCTCAAACTCCCCCTCCTCTCCAACGCTGGACCCCTTCCATCTGGACAAAGCCCACCTGGGGATACCCCAGATGACAACACCCATGTGCACAAACACATATGTGCAATATACACGTCGCCAAGATCAGATGCACCAATAAGTGGTCGTATTTCTTTAGATACTGTTGGTATGCAGGTATTAACACACACAACGCCACACAAATACACACATTTGGCTGGTAAGATTGGTTTGTCCCTACACTCACCTTTATCCAATGTCACCCAAAACCGCAGACATAGTGTGTAATGATTTATTGTTCCGTTTTTTTTTTTTTGTTTTTTTTTAAGGGAGAAAGGGGACAGCAGAAATGAATGTCCTTTCTGTATTATTATAATATAAAAGTCTTTGTGTGTGTGTGGGTGTGAACTGAGTATTATTGCAGTTTCCTGTAGTAATTTAATTTCTCCAAAATAGTTGAAGGTCTCTCCAAATGCAAACCAAATCATGTGGGGATCCAGTGTTTGCCTCCTGTCTGAATGTGATGTTTTTTTTCTACACCTTACCATGTCACCTTTTGCCTAACCATCCATGTCAGCATGAGCGTTTGTTGACATCCTGGCATTGTGTTGCGTGATGTGCTTGTGATGTCTAATTATAACCATGTGCACGTCATCCCACGATGGGCATTTATTGACATCACGATAGCACTATCGTCAACAGCAGACAGAAGGATATCTAGAGGTGTGATATGTAGACACCGCAGTGATCTGCAAAACAGCAATACGTGACGACTTGAGATGAGAACGCGAAAAAAAAAGTAAATAAATGTTTGACATACATTTGGTGACCACGCCTTCGAGGTGGATGATGTTCGGGTGGTCGAACTGCCCCATGATGCTGGCCTCAGACAGGAAGTCCCTCCTCTGCTTGTCGGTGTAGCCGGCCTTTAGCGTCTTGATGGCCACGCAGATCTCCCTCTTGCCCGGCATCTTCAGGCGGCCGCTGCAGACCTCGCCGAACTCCCCTGCAAACACACGCTCCAGGTGAAAAATGTGGAATGATGATGACACAAGCACTCTGATACTACAGCTCACAGATTATAAATGACATCAGGAAGGGAGTGTGAGTGTGTGTGTGTGTGTGTGTGTGTGTGTGTGTGCAGGTTAGAAGGGGTCCACTTTAAACATTGATCAGGGTCTCTAATCCCTCACTCCCCTCCTCCCCTCGCCCACTGGAGCAGAGAGGAGAGGGGAAATGGATATTGATTCTTTCTCTTTATTATTTTGTCATTGGATGACTTTTCTGTGGCCACAGGAATAGAGCAGACAACATATTTAGCCTCCTCTGAATTTCATTTATTTTTTACTTTTTTACTTGCTGACCTCTCTAGAGACAGACCGAATGTTATTGCCTCAGCAAACAATGATTTTTATTCAAGAGGAGTACACATGAGAGCAGCCACGCACTGACATGAATCACTGGGAGAGATCGCTGCAGAATATTTGCATGAAACGAATACCAAATATACTATTATCCCATTAGGCGAGATGCTTTTATCCAAAGTGTGTTACAACATCCCTTTCTTCCATTACACTGCATTCATAATAACTGATGAAAAATGACAGCGTGAACTTAAGTTGCTGGATTTTAACCATTTAAAACATGAGCACATTGATTTGACTTTTTGCAAAAACAAAGGAAGAAGGCAATGGCCAACTTAACAAAACATGACCCAAAGATAAGCAAGAAATTAGTAAAAAGTTAAGAGAAAATGACCAGAAAATTAGAAAATCAATCAATCCCAAAAAGTGCTGGAAAAAAAACAACACAAAACAAACATGTATACTTTTTGCCCATAACATAATTGTAATTATACAATTATAATAACTGTGAAAATACTCTTCTGGACATATTTTTTTTAACCTTCTCCTTTAAAAAAATAAAATAAAATATAAAACATTTCAGGTCGTTCAGGTTTTCTCGTCACCTTTCACAAATTTCTTGCAATGTGTGGGACATTTCTTGACAAGTTGCTCACTGCCCCCGCCCCCCATGTTTTCTAAAGAAATCAAAACAATTTGCTCAAGTCTCAAAGGGTTAAATAGCTTGTAAAAATCGTCTGAACGCAGCACAAGAAAACTGCTATTTGACCAGCAGGTTTTCAAGGGTCAAGCTGAATATAGCTCCTCACCAATGCCGATAACTTTCTCGATCTTGATACAGGAGGCGTCGATCTCTTTGGCGAACTCACGGACAGCTTGGTTTGGGTCCTCATAGGTGAAGGGATCAACGTATATCCTCACTCCTGAGAAAAGAAGTATGGAGAAAAAAAGGAAGGAGAGAAGAAAGAAAATAAAGAAAGGAGTAAAAAATGAAGGTTAATTCATTCCGGCGAGTACACTCCATCTGTTCTTTATTTCCATCGTGCCGCAGGCTACACCGCCTTTCTCTGTGGAACCTCCTCCTTTCTTCTCCCCATACCTCGCTCCACACTCGGCTTTTCATGTCACTACGGCTGACTCCAGTGAAGATGGAGCTCATTAACTTGACTTTTTTTTTGTGGAACGCAAATAACAATGCTGATGACTTGATAATGAGGTGTTCGGAGCATGTTAGGATGCAAGTACATTAACTTCAAAATAGTTTGTTTTTCTCCTCCTCCACACACACACATTTTATGGGCTTCATTTGCGGTTTAGAGTGCATGCACATGAGTGCACCTGACAGCGCTAATGTTTTTCAATTATAGAGTTGTGTAGGTGGAGTGTTAACTGTGAGTTACCTTGATGTAAGTGCTTCTCTTCGTCCGAGTCCTGCTTGGCCTTGCTGTATTTACTCCTTCTGGGGACAAAGACAGCAGGATGGTCAGTCACAGTGACAACAGCACATGGAGAAGTTTTGAATCTCGGGGAAATTATGTCAGGAAAAAAGGCATCTGCATGTCTTGTAAAAACTAAAATAATATATAACATTAATGAAAAATAAGTGTCAATTCAGTAAACCCTAATTAAACTCAACAAGACTCCAAACCCACTTATATATCAATTAAATTATGTCAAGTGGTGACACAATCACTGATTACTGATCATACATTGATATTCTTGTTTGATATTAATTATTCATTAGGAGCTCATTACAAAGATAAAAACTGTTCTTGAATGAAAGAAAGATATGAGTTTGTGGTCCGTCCGTTAAATATGACAGGCTGTTTTCATGCACTGTACACATACCTAAGACAAGTAATGCACCAAAATTTGTGGATAATCCACCAAATCACGAGCCAGTAATTTGTGTATAACACTTGTAATCAGGAAGGCTGCAATCACATAAACAAATGTGCTGATGGAAGAAAAAAAAGTAGTATAAAAACTAATAGTCCACCTAATGAGACAGGTTGGGGTGGTGGATGGGTCATACAACACACACTTTCCACAGGAGACAGGTATTCAGGACCTCGTGAAACCAAGTGATTTTGACTTTTGATTTTTCTTGAAAGTTTTGTCGTCATTGTGTTTCTATTCTTAAACATAAGCTATGTAACTTTATTAGCCTAACCATAAAGACACCCAAGCATGTGTCTTTTCCTTAACCTAACCTATGTAACTTTGCGTGTTTAACTCTTTGAAACCTGGACCATTACCATTTTCTGTGAAAGGCATAATTCAGATGCCTTTTAAATCCTAAGTAAACTGGTTTGATTTCTTTCGAAAACAAGGGGAAAAAGGTAGTGAGCAGCTTGACGAGAAATGTTCTGAAAACTGGTAGAAATTAGTAGATTAAGATTTATTTTTTGAATTATGCACATTTTTTTTGTTATTTTTAGGCACTTTTTTCAAGTAATTTCCTTGTTTGTTCCTTGTTCTTTTATTTTATTTATTTGTTTTTTTTGTCTTAATTGCAGGTAATTTGATTTATTTATTCATTCATTATTACAAATTTTTGAGTAATTTCTTCGCACATTGATATATATATGTATATATATTACAAGTTAATACACAAGTAATACTAATCCTGACATATAATAATACATAATAATAATAATTCTGTACTTTTATTATTAATCTATTATTATTATCTGTCATTAAGTATATTGAATTACTTTTATTTGTAACGGGGTATTTTTTTGTATTGTTGTCATACAACTTCCAGTCAAAAGTATCCTGCAGCACTGAAGGTTTCTGAAGGGCACTGACTGATAGCAGCAAATCAATCCAAGAGAAGATGCACTTAAATCCCTCTGAATCCCTCAGGCAGCCTGACACCTGTGCTTATATTGATGCGTCGGGTCAGTGGTGGAAATGACCAGATGTGCGAGACATTGTCCTCCTCTATGGTTGTGTAATGATGGTAAACGGCTACGTGATTACAGTCCCTCCCCACAATCACAGGATGGCCGCGGCAGCACAATGACAGTGGCCGTCACATGCATATAAAAAAGGCTGAGACAACCACCTGCTTGGCTGGGGAGAGAGGCAATCACATGGAAAAGAGAGGACACACACACACACACAAAATCAACATCCCCCTTCACTCCCCATCATTCTCAACACCAACACACACGGAAACAATGATTTGCTTTCCATATAAAGAGGCACACATAAGGGGATCAACGCATGCCCATAAAAGGTACACGCACACACACAGGAACAGACCATTAACACTCCCCTTCCCCCAGTGCCACCATGAAAACAATACTTTTTTTTCACATAAGGACGTGCACACACATATACATCCCCGATACACACAGGGGGAGTGCGGTTAACACCCTGAGGTGAGGCAGCCCCATCTGCATGTAATCCCATCTGTGTGACGGTGCTTTGTCCTGCTCGCTGGTTAACACCCTGAGATTGGGTCACTGCAAATCCACCTGATGCCTCTCTGTCTCACTCTCTCTGTATTCTATCTCCTACTTTTCATTGCCCGCTTATCTCATTGTCCACCCTCCTATCCCTCTCCTGCTTGCTTTTTTTTTTTCTCCTCTCTCTCCCATTCTCTTCACGGCGGTCAGCAAGGCGCAGCGGGGGAAAATAACTAGCGGCTGGGATTACAGCCACTAGCTGAGAGATGGAGGGAGAAGGATGGGAGGATGGATGCAGAGGACAGGGAGCGAGAGGTCGCTGATTGCATCTCTTCAGCTGTCGGAGCTGTCAATCATGTCTCCGGTGTGGCGAGTCATCACTCATCGGACGTGAGCGAGTTGCACTGGCTGGCTGTGTGTTTGCGCGCGTTTGTGTGTTTTCCAGTGACGTCCGTCTCCTGACAGCTACTTTTCCCCAGCGCTAACCAAGACATCCCTCATCTGGGAGGAAAAAAAGGACAGACAGAAAGCAGAAGGGACAGAAGGATAGAGCTCACCTTCGGCTGATGACGAAAGCGCTGATGAGGATGATGAGGAGGACCACGCTGCCCACCACTGACACCAGTAACACCGTGGAGTTGGCCCCGTCACCAATAATGGGAGCTGGAACTGAAGAAAAAGGGAGGAAAGATGGGAGGAAAGGAAAGAGAAAGGGAGGGTGGTTGGACAGAGACAAAGAGCAAAGTCAATATCAGCGTGCTCGATCGAGTCGCCGCACATGAAAGAGCACACTCTGTACACTCTGTGTTTGTCAGTCACTGACCCCCCTCACACTTCCTCCCAGTGTGTCTCTTCCTATTCCATTGAGACAATGACGACCTATTAGGATGTGTGCTTGACCATGTCATTATCATGCGCTGTGGTCTCTATCTGCATTACAAAGGGGACACCTGGGCCTGAGTGCATCTCTGTAGCCCTCTTCTTCTTCATCTACCAGTAACAGTTAATACCATACAACATGGTGTTTACTTGAGTAAAACTAATAAGCTCAGGCTTTTTTGATTACATTTCATTATTGAACTGATAGATTCCAAAGTGTTAGGCAGCATTTACATAAAAATGGTCCTACTAAAATTGTTTTTTAACAGTGGCTTTAGTTACTTTAATTATAATTCAACTCTATTTGGCCCATTAGCCATAATTCATACTGTCACTTATAAAAATACATAAATAACAAAAATGTCAGTGATGTAATCCTCCATCATAAGGCTATGACAAGTTCATAATTCCCAAACTGTCCTTTTTTTTCTCACTCCACTAATCGATATATTGGGGTGATGCTGTCGTACTATAGCAGCCAAACGCAAAGCTTTGCCTCATAATATAATGAGAGCCCAATTAGCTGCACCAGCCTGGGTCGAGGGTTATTTTTAGAAATGAAATCACTAGCGGGACCGAAAAGTTACACACGTAGCCAGAAATTTACCAAACTGGCAACACTGAGAGCACCGCTGTATAATTCAAGACAAAGCCAGAGAATTATCGCAAAATGGAACTGGCACAATATCAATTATCTTGTTTCCACATACATTAGAGGCTAAAATTGTGAATTAATTACAAATTGATTAACTATCTGATAGTATTATAAATATTCTGAATCACAGCCTGCCCCAAGATTATATATTATTTTTTAGGCTGCTCCATTGCATCAAATGGGAATATTAGGAATCTGTGGGATCTCCAAAAGAATAAAATAAAGTTGTGGGTTTTAGTAGACGCTATTACTGTAGTTCTCTTGGGGTTTCAATAAGTTTTCGAGTTTTGTGTTAACAATGAACACTCATTCTTTTACTTTTAAAGGATAACATTTAAGGCTACTAGCGAGAAGCTAAAAGAAGCTATCAGCAGCTTCCAACTAAAAGTATCAGAAATGGTATCACTCTTCAAAAATCCATGCAACTTGAACCCTAGCTGCCACTGAGGCTCATTGCAACTTGAATAATAGAAGCTACTCAAGTTGCCAGTCAGATGCTGAAGCACAGTATCATTTATCTTTTATAGACGACAGCTATTTCGATTAATGACTTCACAATGAAGGGACAAACTCGTAAAAGATGCTATCATTGCAGGATTTCACAGAAACAGGCTGTGTTAGAGCTGGCATCGAGCCTCTCTGGCTCAGCAGTGCACTGATGTCATCAAAGCAAGCTGAACTCACCGGAGTTGGTCATGAACTCAAACGGACCGCTGAATTCCCCGTAGCCGGCCGCCGTACGAGCACGCACGTGAAAAACATAGGAGGTGAGGGGGGTGAGACCCTTGATGTCAGTGTTCCTTGATGAGGTTTTTATGATTCTGTAGCTTCTTTCATTTTGGTCCTGCGGGATGATAGATTATAGTGAGACAGAGAAAGCAACCAAGAGGACAGGATTTCTTACAGCCTGCTTAAATGTATTGCTGTTTTGGAGATTTATCGCCCATGGGACCCCTTACCTTCTCATAGTACTTGACCTCATACTCCAGGATGACCCCGTTGGCTCTATCCGGTGGCTGCCAGGCCAGTGAGATGGTGTGTCTTGTGATATCCTTCGCCTGGATGGAAGTCACTGGAGAGGGAGCTGGTAAGATGATCAAAGAAAAAGAAAAAAAAAAATTTAACCCGCTGCTCTTTTCCAACCCTCCTTTTTTTTCAGCCTTGGAGACATCAAGTCTGTTTTGTGTTGCTCTCGTGAATCCCCGACTCTTTCCTCCTGCTGAGAAAGTCAAACAGCGGGCCAGGCCACAAGGCAATCACTTCCATTTGTCTTTGAATTTGGCTTCCATTCAAAATTGGAGGCGTTACAGAGCTGTATGGCCACACAGCTGAATTGCCAGAGAGGGTATGGCAATACTCTACTTCAGAACTAATGGTTGGCATCAATAAAACTGATCCAATTTCCCCTCGGCTGACGCTAGCATCTCAGACACTTTCCTACAAGCTGGCAAAATAATGTCTAACTTCATTTTCTGAGGATACCCGGGTCACCCTGGGAAACCTTACGCTGCTACAAAGTCCGCCTCGGAAAGCTCGAAATGAGCTCAAACGCCTTCGCCTCCTCTTTTTTTTCCATCTTCAATAGAGCAAATCAATTGGTTTTCATTAAAGCTCCAGTGAGCGATCTTATCTCAAGCCCTTCCTGCCGTAGCTGATAATGAGGCCATATTTCAAGCAGCCGTGCTATCTGCGTTCAGACGCCTTTAACATGTGAAGGTTAAAGCACAGATAATGGCTTACACTCGTCCCCTCCCTCCGGTGTGTCATGGCTGCACAAATCAAACCTCTATCTTCAGGGAGTGTGACAATGCTAAAATTGGGTCATACACACTCTTGACGCTACAAAGAGAAATCCGTCGGTGCAGGAGAGATAGTGTTGTAAACAGGAAAACACTCATGTACAGATTGAGTTTATATATCATGGGCTAGGTGGAGTTATAGACCAAGGAACAAAAAGTTACACAGATGAACAAACAGCTGAGAAGACCTAGAATGCAAACAAGCTCTTGCCTGAGCAGTTTGGGAGTTTTAGCATCTACAGTAATCCTATAGGAGCTTAAACCCACGTTCACACAAGTACCCTTGAAAACTATCTTGGGTGGTGTCACAGTATTATGGTATACCAATGTATTTAGAAATCCAAAGGTATGTTCTTCAATACTATCACAAATACAGGAGCTGCTCTTTCTTTTAGACTCATTATATGTGGTGCACAAACACCACAACACCTAATGTTGGAGGGATAAGTTACAGGACTGTAAACGGCTGCCAGCAAGCAACGGCAGGAGAAACCCATAGGGAATAACGGCATGTTTTTTTTACATCTAACTTGTTACATTAAGGATTTATTTCAACCGAACCGGAGCTGGTCATAGATGAAACAATGGACGTACTACCGTGGCTTGGGTGGCATATTATTATTACATATTGACAACCAAACATCTCTTCTCCACAGAGCCAGAACAAAGCAACACACAAAAAACAACATTTCCACTGATGCCCAGGTAGCGTTTCATTGTAGCGTCTGCTCTTACAAGTTCTCAAGGAGAGAATCTTTGACCTCTGCTCCTCATTGATACTGTAACCTTACTCGTTCCAGACCATCTGCCTTTTAAAAAATTACAGTGGGATGATTAATGAGGGGTTCGCGGTCCACCGATTATGATTGGATTATCTATGACATTATATACATTCTCATCACTTTGACCAGGGGCTCCAGGGAGCATAGCCTTTGAGCTAAGGCTAACAAAACCCCTGCTTTTAGCCGGAGATTGAGTTCAAACGGGCCTGGAATTCAAGCACCAGCCTCGGATTGAGTTTCAGCAGGGTGAGCGGTCGGAGGGAGGGCGGAGGGGGTTTGTGACTGGTGGGGGACTTGATGGAGATGGAGAGGGATGGGATTGCAGACATCTCTTGGTAAATAGATTAACCCAAGGTTGTGTAATCCTGTTGGCCTAATGTGTTGCGTCTCCGTTAAACAATTAGATGGCGGCCATTTGTATCCCTCCGATCAATCTTACCCGGCAGCGAGAGCCAATTTGAAGGCCCTCCTGGGGCTGAGCAGGGACGCTCTGGCTCAGAAAGAAAACCCCTGAGGGGGTCGGCGGCCTCTGTGCCCTCCGAGGTAATCCACACATCCATCTTTGCTCCAAAGATGACAGATATGGCGATTTAATCGCGTTCGCCTCCTCTTGTTGCGTTTTTATTTTTCCCTCGACTAATGTGAGGATAAAGATGAGTGATTTTCTGAGTGGTCCCTTCTGAGATTCCCTACGTGAGACTGCAAGGTTAGAAACAGGCAGACACAAGATAGGTGATCCATCAAGGCCAACTTTTTTCCTTTCTTTTCAAAGATAAATTAGTCAAAGGAATGCCAAAAAAAACAAAAAATACTCTCAAACCACGCTTACACAAAGTGTACAGACCTAATGCAAGACTAAACCTGACATGTCTATCCTCAATAGAGAGAAGTTTAACCTGAGGCTGCGACTTGGGCAGACCATGCCAGACGAGCTGGCACCTCTGTAGATGAATTTAAATATGTGGGGCAGATCTCTAATTTCTTACTGCCTCCTGAACGCGTGGGCTAAAAATGCTGGCGGAATACTAAGTGTTAGACGCAATGAATATTCAGATCTCATTTCAGAATCGAGCGCTCCAAAAAAACTCTTTCACAGCCTGCGACACTTGTGCACACACAGTACACATACACATTCCCAGTACCACAAAGGACCTCATTACACAAACAGAAAGATAGAAATTCACACAGAAAAACACACACCTAGTGCCATTATCTCACACAGACAGAAAACAACTCAATCATGCCACCTATGCAGACATTATAATGAGTAAGGAACCTGGCAGTGGCACATGGAGTTCTGGGTTTGGTTTGGAAAATCACTCCCCTGAGACAATGGCGCATCATTTTTTTTTTTTTATTTGTTTGAGGTTTTGCCTCTGCATGGAACACAGTTTGTCAAGTGAGCAAGTTTGTCTTCGCCAGCGTGTTCATCACAAAGAATTTGTGTTGCAAGGAGCAGCTGCGGTCGGCGTGAGCAGTTGCGCGAATATGCGGCCGATTACAGTTTGACATTAAAAGAGACAGGGGCCGGGGTGCACATGTGGTTGCCAGATTGGAGACTGGTTGCCAGATTGGAGTCACTGGATTTTGCTGCCGCCAAGGAAAAATAGCCGAGGAGGGAGCCGTTTTTCAGGGTGTCGAGAAAATGGCTCCTGCGTACAAGATCCTCTCCCCCTCCCCTGCCTATAAAGCCTGCTTCCATCTCCCCGAACACATTTCCACATGTCCGATTTTTGCCAGAGAGATGGAAACTCACACACGTGTGCTGACAGACGTGCCCACACACACACTCTCCCTCATGCACTAATTCACTTTTAGTCACCTCAGCCTGCCAAGTATTTTGTATCGAGACATAAACACCTCTCTCTCTGACTCTCTCTTTCCCTCTTTCTCACACATACACACAAAGTGCTTGATCCCATAAAGAGGGAAAAAACATCCATTTACAGCCAGGGGTCAGTTCAAAGCTTGGACGTCCCCCCTCTCTGTCCCCTTCCTTTCCTCATGCAGGCCGGGGTGAAAGGGTTACACCCCGGCTGATTTACGACAGTGGAATTGTTCATGGCGAGACGCGGAATCTGACCTCTCCGTACACACACATGCTTGGTCACAGATGCATGCACATGCAATCAGCAACATTCATGTCTTAATTTTTGTCTCCGGGCATATTTCTCCGCCTGCACCTTTATCCATTTTCCTCTCACGCAAAAACACATAAGCGCTCCTCCCTTTCCAACCTGCCTACCTCACTTCTTCCTCTCTAGCCGATATTTGAACTTTTATGGAAAGGCGGTGGCAGGGGTGTCTTTTCCACAGCGCTTATAAATCCTAATAAAGCTATCATAATAAATGTGTAATCCACGGTGTCTGGATGACGGGAGGCGATACAGAGAGAGGGACAGCCACAGATGACTGGCTGGATTACCAGCGGCTGAAACCAGAGCTTCCAAAGCCCCTACCGAGCATTAGCAGGACGAAATCCAATCAGTCTGGAGCTATTCTCTTTAACACACACACACACACGCACACAAATTAGAAGAGGCACGCACACACAGAGACACATAGAGGACATTGTTTGAGAGGCAAATGTAGATCATCCCCATCCACGAGTGTACAAACATTCTGCGTAGCACATTTTCTCACTTTTAGCCAAGCATGCAGTCAGTTCTGCACATGTCCAAACACACATACACACATGCACACACCATAATAGTGCTTCCAGCTGCAAGCTTCATATAACTAATCCTGGGGAACAGTTGTGAAACATGCACCAGTGACGAGCCAAAGGCAACATCATCTATATCTTACAAGTCAGAGTCAGCAGATTAGCCTCGAGCAACCTCAGGGGGACATCGTTGTGAAGTTGTGTGTTATGTCTTTGTTTGAATCCATGAGTGAGAGTGTGCACTTTGGAGTTTTTGCGCAACTCTGCGTCATGGCGACTTTACCGACATGCTGTCACGAACCCTCGGCCTGGACTCCGGGGTGTGCTCCATTACAGCTCCCACACATGCCTGTCTGGCAGGACTCGTAGCTCTCCCACAGGCAGCACATCCATTCATCTCTATCTTCCTGACCCCAGCTGATAAATCAAGCCACTGTGTCCTTAGTTTGCCGGTCCGAGCCCTATTCAAGATATTCGCTTTTCCCAGGGATGGAAATTAGTGATAAAAAGACAACACAAAAAGGCACTTTGCGTGCCACCCAAGAGAAGAGCAGTAAAGAAGACCAAGGTAATGATCGGCTATAAGTGGAGGAGAGCAGGGGAGGGGATGAACAGAAAGGGCCAGGGTCGTAAAATCCATTTGCACAACAACCGGTTACAAAATGGCTAAATGACAAAACAACGGGAGGCTTTGCACGCACCCCCGGGCTAGAGGGCTCTTCTCCAGCTCTGGAGGAGAGGCTGTATTCATGGGTGTATTCTACTAGAATAATTATACACACACACACACACGCACAATCCAACAGCATTTGTAATGAAGCCTCCACAGATCAATACGACTCATCTAATTCATTAGCTTGCCAACTAAATATAGCACGTTGCCCCTATCTTCAGCCTCGGCTTCTCATGCCTAATTATGCAAAAACTCAAGTGAAATATTGCAGAAAATAATTTACCAGTGCAGAGAATCCATCATCCTCCTCGGTAATCATCCAGCCTTACCCCAAATTATTTACAGCTTTAATAAACATGTTTTGGCACGCAGATTGCCCCCCAAAAAGTACCTCAAGCGCTCAGTGTAACGAATCTGTGCTTTGCATCAAATATAAGCTCCTCATACACAACTACAAAGCTCTTCTACCAACAAACATTATTCCCATTGTACACTCACAGAAACTATCTTCAAGTAGTAAGCAAACCACTGGGGATGTCTGAAATTTAGTTGACTGAAACCCTATTTATGGTGGTGAGCTCGACACTTTTGTTAAGTGTTGCTCGACAGAAATCTTGTATTTTCGACACAACTTTTTCTGTTCATGTTAAGCACCTGGAGAATTGTGTATGTTGCAGATTCTAAGATGCTATCACAATTTGTCGCACGTGATTGGGAAGTCACACTGCGTCCTACAAACATCTCCAGTTTGGTCTTTAATGGTAACTTTTGGGCTGTTCTCATGCACTGTTCGTATACATACCAACAAAAAGAAACACACCAAAATTTGTATATACTCCATGTAATCATCAGCATGAAATTTGTGTAAAGTGCCTACCCCATTTATTTGGGAAGGCTGCTATCACCAATGTGCTGATGAGAATGAAGAAGGGAGCATTGTATGCATTAACCATTGCATGAGTGTATGTTGCAACTTTAAATAACTTGCAGAAACCCGAAAATACCAAAAGTGAATCTACTCATCCATGTACCACGTTTATTGGACCAGCACATATTTATCCTGTAACTCCCTTGTCTGGGTTCAGTGGACGCACTGACCACCTCCTTTTATGGGTTTCTAATTATCTTCTCAGGTAAGTTTAATATCTCTTTCTCTTCAGTTAACTCACCGATTTCAAAATCAATAAACGCCCCCATCATCAGCTGCAACAGGAAACTGAATATAGATAGTTGTTACGCAGTTGTGTGCTAAAAGCAATGTTTAGATACTTCCATAAACCTTTATATAAAATTGTTATTGTAAGGTAATTATTGGTCTGGTAAAGCTAAATCCATAAATCTTGCATAATGTTCAGTCAGGTTAAAAAAATATATTACAGTGTCAATATATCAGGTCAATAAGTGTTGACTCAGATCGACATAACACTTATTTATCCTTGAATTAATCAATGCTACACTGGTCACTCTTGGGAAGCCATTAACCTTCATTCAGGTAACAATTTGACCAGCTCCAAGATTCTTACAAAAAAGTTGACTGAAGCTGTACTTCAGGCAAAGGCAAATTTTTGACTTACTTTAGCTGCTGAACCCTTTTTCAGTCCACTACCATGTCCTTTCCACTAACACAACCTGAATCATCCACTCACTCACAGCATCACTGGGCATCTTACCGGCCTGGTTGGTGGTGACGGTCACGGAAACGGCCTGCTCTGGCCCGGGGCTCTGAGGCGAGACTCCGTTCACAGCCCACACTTCGAAGGTGTAGTTGGTGTGGGCCTGAAGCTCATTGATGGACACCCTGGTCCCCTTCAGGCTCAGCTGCTGGGGGCTGAAGTGGATGCCATTGCCGCAGGGCTGACAGCGCCGTCCGTCGGGCCCGCAGCGCTTACACACCACATTGTATGTCAAGTCCTGGCGTCCTCCCGAGCTTCGGGGTGCGCTCCACTCCAGGTTTACCGAGGTCTCGTTCACTTTTGAGATGAGGTTGGCGGGAGCCGACGGAGGACCTATGGAGGAGAAAAAAAAGAGGAAAGAGTTGATGTTATTAGCAGTAGAGGTTAGAGGCTGAATGCTAAGCAGGCAGAGAGCTACACTAATTTATTTTTTTGTAGAAGACAGAGAGAAGCATTATTTCTGTAATCACATGAAACAAACTAGAATTACCAACTCACGGTTGTATGCTTCCAAAAACCAGTCAAGTTGCATTAACAGTTAATGTCCATGTCTGTGAATCAGCTATCAGCACAGTTTCAAGGTGGGCACCAGAGATTACCGTCACCAATTCAGTATCTGACCAAATGTCTCACCTTCTGTTCCTGAGTTATGGGGTTAAATAATGGCCAGAAAAGTATTTTTACAAAACCTTATGATGTCACAGTTAACCAGACCTTTTGGATATAAAATGTCATCACTTTATCATTTTATCCCTTCAGACATTAGTATGGTATATTGTTATAATTACAAATTAATTTTTGACATATTGTCACCGTGACCTTTAACCACCAAATTCTTATCAGTTCATTTTTGACTCAGAATGGTCGTTTGTGCCAAATTTGAAGAAATTCCCTCAAGGTGTTCTTGATATACCATGTCAGCGAGAATGAGATGGATGCAAGTGACCTTGATCTTTGCTCTTTGACCACCAAAGTTGTTTCAATTTAACGTTAAATCCAAGTGGATGTTTGGGCTAAATGGATGGATGGATAGACAGCCCAAAAACATAATGCCTCGTGAGTCATGAATGCCATCGCCAGTGTGATGTGGAAGCATAATTAAATATTTTAAAAAAAGGACAAGTTGGTGATAGTAATATTAACAATAAGTGTTGAATAGGGCAAAGAAAGTCTCCCCTGGGTCAGGGAACTGATTGTTTCTACGCATACACATAAGAATGATGTAAATGTGTAATTGACTGGGTTCCCCTTTTATTGAGAGCTGAAGTTTCTTGAATTCCCTTTTAATGTCCTGTCCATTACAGTGAGGGAGGATCCAATTTCACCTCAGTTAATTCAGCATGTTAACTGAAATCCAATAGGCCGCCAGCTTTCTTTCCCATTCATATGTCGAATCAGCTGGAGGTGGCAGAGGGCCCGAGCCCGCTGCTAACAGTGGGGCTTTATGGCACCCACTCAATAACTTCAGACAAAGTTTGCTTTGGACCCCGTTATTAAGTTCCCTGCTTTGATGTAGTGCTGTAGTTTTATACGAGAAGCAGCTCCACAGATCTGCGACACAAACTCCCCCAGCTCATCAGTTTCAATTTACATGTCAGCTCTATTGTAATTAATGTGTTTTTTTGCGTTGCTTTCAAACATAAGCGACGGTAATTGACTTAACTCTCTCTCCCTCTTTCTCTGTTTTCCCTGTCTCGCTCGCTCCCTCTCTGACTAATGAAGCGCACGCGAGCGGGCTGGGGGGGATCGATGCAGGGTGAAATATGAAAGCTAGTCAGTCCACAGACGAATCATTTCACAACGGAAATTAATTATCAGTGTTATTTTTGGAGGAGCCGAGTGGCAATGAGTGATTTCACAGAGACACAGAGAGCAGCGGAGGGGACAGTGTGTGGGAGTGTGTGCACGTGGTCGCCCAAGGAGGAATAAGTGTGCTTTTGTTGCCGCATTAATGGAGACGTGGAAGTACAATTTTTCTCATGATGCACGCGTCTTTGCAGAATGCTCATGCGTAATGGACTGGACTCGCATATGCCAGCATTCAGAAAGTGTTGAACGCAGAGGGAAAGCTAAGGCAGTAAGGAAGGAGATGGAAAAGGACAGGAGGAGAAGACAAACACCGTCTGTTCGTCCAGGAAGCATAAAGTCACTGATTAGTATGGAAGGAGCAGGTCTGGATGGATGGAGGGAGAGAGGGGACAGAAATGGATGGTGGCGGCTGTGGAGGAGTGTCTGTTTAACTGAAAATGACCTTAAGAGTCACTAACACCACAAGCAGTGAGATAAAAGGATGCAGGGTGTGTTAATATTAGCATCGCTTAACTTCCCCTTACCAACTGCAGCCTTCAATGAGAGCCTATTAATAAATTCCCATTAAAAATGATGATAAAGCTCCAGCTCCCTTCTCTTCCCCCGCTTTGCACCCACTTTTCCTCCCTCGCTTTTTCACCTCATTCTCTGCGTTTGCTTCGCAGACAATGGGAACAAGTTACAGATGGGGTTTCTAAATTAAGGTGCCTACACCCAACCATCATTATAATAGTGCCTTTGTCAGTGTGCTAGGTTCAACTAACCTCTAGTCTCTTTCAACACTCAATAATGCTCCATCTATGATGCACTGTAAAGCTATTACATGGCTGTTATCTGGACTTATGGAGCCATTAACTTAACAGGACAAAGGTAAAATTAATGTTTCCGGACAGTGTCTAAGAATGTGTGTGTGTTGTTCTTCTGTTTATGTCCTCGCGGGGATAAAAACAGAAAGAGGAGATTTGTTATTTCTCACTTACAGGCATGAATAAAGGAGCTTTGTGGAATTAAATAGTTTGACATGTTGGAAAACATGTTTACTTTCTTTTTTGTCTGAGAATTAGATGAGAAAATCAATACCATTTTCATGTACATAGACTAAATGTGAAGCTTAGCTTTAAGACTGACAGTAGGCTTAAAGAGAAACACAAATGTATCAAAGAAAATATGTTAATAAGTGAGTTTTGGAGGAGTTGGTGGGATCATTTTTATTTCATTCAGACAGAGCCAGGCTAGCTGTTTCCCCCTATTCCTAGCAAGCTAAGCTGACCGTCTCCTGGCTCATAGCTAGCATATATCTCTTTTCCACCAAAATTAGCAAATTTATTCAGGCTTTTTAAACACTGGAAAACCCACCAAAACAGCTTGCCATTGCCAGTAGACTAGAGCTGTGTACACGGCTGGAGGTCAGTGAAATTGTTATAGTTGTTACTTCTTTTGTTTGTTTGCAGACTAATTTGAATCAATGTTTGAGCTCCGTTTGGGCGTAGATGGATGGTATTTTGTGTCGGGGATTCATCGCATCTCGCTGGTAGAGGGGCTTAAATCAGCGCTTTCACCCAGTTGTTGCATTTCCATCACTGTTGATCTGAGCCAGAGCTGAAGTACCTGTGACTATTGCAGAGTCACTTTTACGTAAATGTGAATGCTGATTGTTACCTTTCCCATTACACAGAAAAGCCAGCTGTTAGTGAGTGTTGGTGGGTTTTTTGTGCAGTGGAAAAGGGGCTTACAGACATGAGAGTTGTATTGATCTTCTTATCTAACTCTTGGCAAGTAAGCAAATAGGTGTATTTCTCAAGATGTCGTGAACAAGTATTCCTTTCATATAACAGCCATGTCCTCAAAGATGTACCAAGATAAGTGGGCACGTGTGTGTGCAATCACCCTGGGATGATTATTTTGATAGTTTGTTGCTATGGCAAGAGTTGCAACAGCACTATCTAATTTTATGACTGTATAAAGTCCTAAAGACATTCCACCATATTTCAGTACTCCCCCCTGCATTCCACAGACATACACACACACACACACACACACACACACACACACTACCTTTGGCTGTACCTGTCGCTCTCCCAGAATGCACCAGTGGGAGCAAGGGAGCGTGGGAGAGCCGTCAGCTGTGACTGACACCCGGTAATTAATCCTGGGAGAGAGAGTGGCGTGGGGAAACGGGAGCGCAACACTCGCACAACCTCCGTACAACGTTAGCTCAGCATGGCCTTAAAATTCACACTCCTTACGGGAGGATTCCAAAGGGAGAAAGTTTCTCCTGAAGAAAGTTAGTGATTTCTTTTTCCCTCTTCTCCTTTTCCGTTCATTTACGGCCTCGCAATTTGCTACAGGCCTTATTTCTCTCTTTCCTGTCGCTCCCTCGCTTCCATCTCCCCCTACTTTAATCTGTCTTTCTCATTTTCACTCCACTCCCATCCTCCATCTTTCCTCCCTGCATGCTCCCAACCTCTCCTTCTTTCATCCCTTTCTCCTTCTGTCTCTTTCTATCAGTAAGTGTTAGCCAAGTGTTGTGCAGGGCCGAGGTAGAGAGCCGGCTAAATTGGCCAGAACATCGACCCCGCTATTACCATCCGGCTGGGATTCATTCTATGCCCCCCTTGAGTCCTCCCCCGACCAGCGTTCACTCCTCACTCCATCCCTCCCTCTTCCTCCACAAAACCGCCGCTAAGAAAACTGGGCAAAATCTGAGAAACACATCAAGGGCAAGTAAAAACCCCAAAATGGAGAACACCGCCTCCCTTATAACCTGAACGCAGTGGAGGAACCAGCTCCCACGGGTGTCTGTCCCTGGTCCTCATTACCGCCCTGTGTGTGTATTTATACTCACCCACATTTATTCTTGTGTAAAGGCTTTTTTTGCCTTGAACATATTTTAATATGAAACTGTAAGCTTATGATCTGATTGGGATGCAAATTCTGTTCAGGGGGCACTTTCTACGGTACAGTACGATACAGTATGATATGGTACAATACGGTCCTGTATGGTGTGGTATGATGTGTTAAATTATGATATGATATGATACGATACAATCTGATACAATGTGATACGATACGATACGATATGATACGATACAATACGATACAACTTTACCATCATTTTCCACTGAAATCTATTTTGCATCCTCAGACAGCTCTGCTCAAACATTTTATACACAAATTATACAAACAGCACACACCCATAAAAGCTCACCAGTCATGACTGTGGGACACTTTACATAAAATGTGGGCTACACATTAAAAGTTGAACATTTTTTATAGAGTTGTCTACGGAAAAAAAAAATGTTGTACCTAAAAAACTATTTACTTTTCAAAGCATGGATCCAAAAGTGGTCTACAAATAAGTATAAAATCAACAATTACAACAAATGTAAGATAAAATACACAGCAAGCCAGAACAAACAAAAATAAACCACAAAAAAAGTGGTCAAAAAAGACTGCTACAGCAAAGAATATCCAATAATACTCTAGTATAACGAGTCAGTTGTCCTGCCAGAATCTTCAGGCAGATTGATCCATAGTGTGGGAGGCAAGTGTCCCTTGTTTCTAATCTGAAAAGTGTTTCGATCAAACATAGCAAACATTAATCGCCTATCAAAAGAACAACTGCTGCAAACAAGCAAAGATGCAAGAAAGGCCCTGACAGACAGAATCCAGCAGGAGTAACGGGCCTGCACACAAACAGTCGCACAATGACGAAAATTACACAACATCCAGTTTTAATCATCATCTTGCATCGCTAGACTCCGAGCTAAGAGGGGGGAAAAGCGTTTTCAATTACCCATACACACACACACACACACACACACACACACACACACGCACACACACACACACGCGCACACACAGACCCAATTACCAGAGATGCTGGCTCTTTCCCAGCCTGACCTTCAGCAAGGCAAACTGGGAAATGACTTTAAGAAGGCTTTTTTTCCCTCTTCATCTGCTCTGTTCGTGACTCTGAGTGGGTTTTGAGAGAAAGAGAGAGAGAGAGTGAAAACAAGATGTGAATGAGGAGGGATGTGTGAGTGACAGCTGTAATTACAGAGCTCTAACATGTGGGTGAGTAAAAAAAAAAAAGATAATGCGCAAGGAAGGAAAACAGCAGACGACAGACGGGGTGAGGGTTCAGAGATCAAATGTTGACCGGCTGACGAGGCGGGGCAAAGGTCGGCGAGGGAGTCCGGCTAATGTTCAGTCCCTAACTGGGGAGTTGGGAAGGTAGTGGAGACGGCATAGCACGGCGCTGTGAAATAAGCCAAGTAATGAGCTTTGACAGCTGTTGCTTGCAGCAGCCATAGTCAAATGCCACGCTGACTAACAGGACAATGGGAATGAGCTCCAAGATCATGCATTAAAAGAGGGGCAGTGACATTGTAGGAAGGATCATGTTTTTATTCTCATAAAAAATACTTTTCACTATTTATCAATGGTTATAAATTTAAACAAGTTTTGATGTTTATATTGTTTTTCTACCTGTTGGGCTATTTATTTATCTATTTAGTTGTCTGTTTGTTTGTTTATTTTCTTACTCTGTTAAGTGATCCTGGGTACTTGAAAGGTATAAAGCTATATAAATCTAAGTTATTATTATCATTATTATTTATATTAAATAAAAGTTACATATGATTAACAGGTGAAAATTGTATATAAGGTAAAATCCAGGTAAAAATTGTGTTTTGAATATAGAACTTGCAGCATAGATGCACAAAACTGCTTTTGATTCGTCATAAAACAAAAACTATTTTTAAATTGGTCTGATGATTCAAAAAAAAACAGTGACTAGTAGCAATTTTCTGTTGGAAGTAATCAATTAACCAGCTAATCGTTGCAGCTCTACAATGTTGCTGTTCCATCATGTTTTAAGAACATTCTCAAAAGTTTACAAATGTTTTGTGTTATGGCTCTTTGTCAATCAGACTTACATTTTTTTTAACTAATTTTGCTACTTTCTAATTACAGTTTATACAAGTTAACAGCTGATTGATAAAAACTTTTCTATTCGCTGGTCCAAGTACAATCTTTTGGCATCAGTGACACTTGAAAAACAGTGCGAAACTCAGCAATCACCACTAATCACCAAAGATGTAGCCAAAATTTAACAATCAGGGATGTTGCAGAATACCATCTTGTCCATGTATAACTCCTATTCTTGATGCTGAAAATATTCCACAATAGAACATTGTTTATGATGTCGCGTAGAGGCGGTTCAGCAGGGGAATAATTAAAGGCCGTCCAGTTTTGTTGCTGCTTCGACACTTAAGTGTTATGCAGGAGGGGTTCGGCGACTCGTCTGATTCAATAAACTGTTTTGCTGAGTGATGAATCCACAGGAACTTGACAGATCATTGAGGCCGAACGGCGAGCCAAATATGAGCTAAGCAACTTAACAGATGTTTTGGTTGTTTAAATTGCTCAATGACACATACTCACTCATACGCAAACGTCTGTCATGTGTAAGTACGAGTGCTGTTAATTTCCAGGGAATTGAGATTGTGGGGATTTTTGTGTTATGTGGGTTTTTTTCTGTTTGTTTTAAGTTTGTGTATATATCTGCCAGTATGAACTCCCAGTTCTGTGAATCACTGAGGGAATGAGGTCTAAAAAAGGAAAAGGTATCATTAGGCAGGATTGTTAACAATATTTGTTATCACAGGCATGGTGAGTCAGGGGGGAGGATTGGAAGAACCAGATTCACCAGTGGTTGACTCATACATCCGAATGGAGGAAAGTGCAATCACACATTGAGAGATAAACTTCCTTTAGCTTGATGCATTCCTGGATTTATTTCCCCTTTCTTTCTCCTTGGCACCTTACCCTCTTCGACTCTAACATCTTACTCATTCTCCGCATACATCTCCAGCTTTTCGTCTGCCCTTGTTTTTCCACTTTCTTTCTCACCTCCCTGCTAACATTTTATCTCTATTTGTCTTTCTCTACCGTTTTCACCCCCCTCTGTTATTTTGCAGTCTTTCTGTGGAAGACTGAATCTGGGATGCAGCGGTTTATACCCTCATTAGTTCTCTGTCACCGTGACTGATCACTAAGTACCACCTGGAATCAAAAGACACCTATTAAACCAGCAGCCGCCTGCTTTATGTGTGTGCAGAAAGGCTGTCTCTGCGTGTGTGAGGGGGTAATTCAAGTTGACATTGCAAGAGAAAGAGAGAGAGAGACAGAATCCATGACCATGTTTAGGCAAAGGCAATCACTCTGTGCTCTTTCCCATGACAGAATGGTGTCAATACTACAGTATATGGCAACATTATTTGCAAAATCATGTGGGTGTACTTACGGGTGCAGGGCATGGATGCAGGGTCTGTTTCAGATCGGAAGTATCCCTTGTCGCAGGCGCAGGAGGTGGATCCCTCCCTGACAGAGTAGCTGTGAAGTGGACACTTGGAACAGGAGCCATCAGTGGCCAGAGCTCGGTAGTAACCAATCTTACAGGCTGAAAGATAACAAGAACACAGAGGAAGGTAAGTTTTGGAACATATGTGACTTCATGAAAAACAAGCACATTATGTACAGTTCTTTAAAGAAGAAGGTTATAGGAAAAGACATGGGATAACCTAACCCTTTTGGCTTCAGAGCCCATTTTGCAGCTTGCTGCGTGTTTTTATTTAATTGCTGCTAAGCAACCACCAAATCCAATGAACTTAGCATAACTGCTATTTGGCCATGAAGCAAACTTACAGATCTGTACCTGAAAATCTGCATAACAAATCAAAAGGCAGAGGGCACTTGCTCTGATTGAGGGTGAGAGGTTGTTATCTCATGGTGAAAGAGAAACACAGATCCATGTGGGCACATGGGACCATCAGAGGAGAAATCACAGGGAGTACCACCAGCTGGTACTCCACAAGCTTTGCCTGGATAATGATCAGTTCAAGGCTTATTTTAGAAAGAGCCGGGGACAGTTTGACAATCTGATGTCAATTGTTGAGCCTAATTATGGTTGGTAAAACATTAGAAAGTAGTTGAGGCAACAATTTGTTCAGAGAGGTGTTGGAGCTTGCCTTGGGCAATGTTAATAGTCATCTAACATTAGTTACATCAAACCATGTACGTTTCTACTTGTCGTCATTGCCACCACAGAAAGCACGCCTCTCAATTCATCTGATTGGACAGTGGGAAAAATTACATTTGTGCTTTTTCCACTCAAGGCATTTAGGGCGCACCAGCAAAAACAAAGCAAAGCAGCAAACGCTTCACTCTCACCGAAAACCAAAAAGCCACTCCAGGCTGCTGAAACGCACCCTGTCTGATCAGAAGGGCTGGATATCTAACTTCAAGTTAAATCAATCTGTGCCAAAGTTCGGTACTTAAGAGTGTACCTGGGTGAGAACACTGGGTTCAGACATGAGACAGGAGAACCTTGAAGTCGTAAAACAACCTGTGGAACATAATAGATTCCCAGCTTTGGGGCACTTTGCAGTGGAGATCCGAGGTGTCGCTGGGTTTATAAAGGGGATGGAAGCACCACAAAATGCCCTGAAGCCGGGAGGCCAGCTATGGAGCTCTGTCACTTGCGGACTTCAGCTAAAGGTATGTATCTGCACCAAATTATAGGTACTGGCAACAGCGCCAATATCAGTTCGAATGTCAAAAGTTCCCAACCCTATTGATCAGGGTCCTCGGGTACATCCTCTAGGAAGCATGAATGCCTTAAAAAATTCCTGGGAATCAATTTTGGAAGCTACATCCACAATATGTATAAAAGATGAAGATGATATTAGCGTGATAATGTTTTGGTATTTTGGCGATGTTGCCATAGCATTGGCACTTGACATCAGAAAGTTGTTTTCAAACTGAATATAAGAAGAGAACTCTGCCATCTTTCCCATTTTATTCCAATTAGCAACAAGGAAACAATATGTTGGTTGCCCAGAGGCTTCTGCATCTCTCTCCGTTTGTCTTCATTTTCCATCTTCAATGCTTTCTCCCCTTTCTCTTTTTTTCACAAACCTGCATTCTGTTATCAAAAACAACAGAGCAGGAGTAAAGGGCACTATTTCCTCTGACAAAAAAGAGAAGATCAAATAACTACCTCTGGTCTTTCTCACAAATTTAAGCTATGCTCAACTGGCAAGACTCCGAGCCGCAATGAAACCAGAGCCATTGGCATTTCAGGCCATTTAACAAACAAATGCCACCACGCTTGGCACACCACAAGCTCTGTCACTCTCTCACAAACACACACATTCACACACACCTCAGTCTGAAATGGTAACCTAAGTGACACTTTTCCTTCTTTTGGCGACAGTACTCGCCTTTCTTTTGAGTGACAGTTTGATTGGATGGTTTGTGTTTCCAGGAGTTTCTCCCTCGTCTATCGGTTTCTATAATGGCAAGGGAAGCCTTGCAGGGTTATGTTTCACCCTCTGAGCACTGAACCAGAAGAAGAGGACAAAAGAACAATTCTTCAAGAGGCGCGGCGCAGACAGTCGCAACACCGATTGGACCAAATAACCAGTCAGTCAATGAGGCAGCCATGTGCTTTGCAGTGGGCGGCAAATGGTATTGGGATTGGAAGATCGGTGGTTTGGGTTTTTATGGAGTGGGTGTGTAAATTTGTATGTGTCTGCCTTGTTATGATGTAAAAAGACCCATTGGAGACAGATGGGTAAATTCATACCCAATATAAATCAGATAATTACACGCTTATAGTCTGCAGGGGTAAATTGGACTCCCCTCCTTGCACACAAACATACACACACAATCTTACTGTCTTCACAAGCACATACACGACCCAGATCTAAAAGTGCATTTGAAAGGCATGGACTCCAATGCCACAGTCATAAATACACCAGGGGATCCTACATACAAAAGAGCAGTCACATAAACAAACTCCCACATGTGTTCACCACACTAGAAATCAAATCAATGCCTATCCACACACACCGCAGTGAGGAGGAAGTCTGTCGTCCAACAAAAACACACATTCCACCAACCATCCGACATGCTCACACGTACAAACAGAAAAAGAAATCCACAAAATACCGGGAAATCCCTCTCTTGGAGGCGCAATAAAGTCAAGCTCTTTGCCCCGCAGCAGCTCTTCTCTAGCAGCTGGATTAGGGTAGCGTGGCGTTAACCGAAGCCGGGCTAGCAGCTACCTGCTGAGCCATTCATTGCCCGTTCCCACTCAGTCAATCAGGGCTAAATCTCTGCCGCTTCACTCGCTAACGCTAAGCTAAGGGTCTCTTTGATTGTGGCCTGCAGGGGTGCGTGAAGCCTCCCTTTCTTTTCTTCATGGTTGCCAAAAAAGGGGGAAGAGATTACTTGGACAGCGCTTTGTGTTATCTCTCTATCTTTAAAGCAATCTTTCAATGCTCAGTCTCATCGCTAGAGACAGAAGGACACTGGGATTTGTGGGTATTGTTTAAGAGGCTGTGACCGCTTCAGGTGACAAAACACAAAGTTGCTGTTAGGCGTTTGTACATGTGCGCTGACCAGGAAAAGTGTCCTGAGTTGAGAGAGGGGTCAACCAGCTGTTTGAGACGATGCCCCCTTTGCTAAAAGCTGAGGGGAGAGTTAATTGAGTCCCATGCTTCACAGCCTTTGGGCTTGAGCCTCTTTAAAGAGACACAGTCTAAGAGGGCTACCTCAAACTGTGCACGCTTGATGAGTTTTTCGCCCATCAATTATTAAGCTGTCCCAGGCTGAACCCAAATTCCCCACTGGCTGTCCAAAGAATTCCTTACCCAACTCCAAATCTCTGTTTGCCACGGACATACTAAGCATCTTTATACGCAGTTTGAAACTCCGCATTTGCAGAAATTGTGTTTGAAAATGTGATGTCAACATATGAGGCCTTGTTTATAGCAGCGACTGCCCTGCAGAAAGGAACAGTCGAGGGGAAAAGAGAGGTCGATATCCAAGTAAAGCCGGGGAATTTGCTTCCTATTAGGAGTGTGAGTGTGTGTGTGTGTGTGCGAGGGAAGAGACCGCAGTAGTGGGTGGTCCAAGAGACCGTGGCTTCAGAGAGGAATCTCCCTTAAGACTGGCTGGATTTATCACTGTCCGGGCTGGCAAACCCACATACAGACGCAAATACAGACACACATGAACACACATGTATTCAGTTTTTATGGGATGTGAGCTGAGAAGCCCTCATCATATCCTCTCGTACAGCTCTCAAAAGTCTAACCCAATTTTTCCACCCCATCTTTTTTATACTGTCTCCTTTTTCGCCCTGTCGCTCTCTAACTCTCCTGTATTTTCTTCTCACTCTGATTCGCGCTCTATCTCGCTCTCCCACTCTCCTAGGCTTTTGCTCGGCAGGCCTCCTTTCAGACAGAGAGGGGTTTGTCAGGTGCCAAATCCCTGAGCTGAGAGATCAAAGGCAGACAAAGAGACTGGTGACTTACTGTTCTATTCTGGAAAGGCAAAAAATGGAATCCCTCATAGACCGGGACATCGCATTCTTCCCCCTTTACTCCCCCAGCAGCTCTTTCACTCATTCAATCCTCCTCTCGGGCTTTAGTCTTTTTTCCCTTTTGTCAGTTTCTCCCCCGCCCCATCTCCGTCCCTGTTGTCTCTAAGCTAAAGCACGTTTGGAGAAAGGGGGCAACGAGGGTGGAGGGAGAGGGTTGTGGGAGTTAATGAGTAGTTTTGTCCGTGTGGTGGGGATTCTGCTGGCTGAATTGGTTGCGCCATGTGAGGGGAGGGGAAAACGGGAAGACAAAATCGTCGACGCAGCCATCTGCAAAAATAGGAGTGCACAAAAGCTAATGATACAATGATCGCTACCCACACGCGAGCAAACTAGAACCAAGTTTTCCTCTGAGCGGCAACAACCTACACGCCAGGCTTTGAGCAGCCATGGATGCTCCCCACGCTGCCGCCAAATAAAACCACATCTACCCACACACCCGCCCACTGCTGCCCACCTTGAGTGACCTGCATGCAAAGCCTGATAGGCAAGCTATTCTGCAGCCTACACAACAAAGTATCCAATCCACTCGGGACTGAAAGCATGAGAGCAAACTTGCACTACAATAGCCGTCCAAAAACCCCAGGAATATAACACCCAGCACACGGCGCACAATAACTAGACTTGCCCAGGCAGAACAATTGCCTCTCTTATAATCAGAAAAAAAGAGAATTAAGTTCAAACTACGGCATTTTCCCTCCTTTCAAGCCTGCGCTTTATCTTCTTTGGGTGATGAAAACTCGGTCACTCTTCCTTAGTCATAACAGACAGTGAGCGCTCTTCAGAGGAGCAGTCAGAGGCGTCCTCACAAAGACGCTCTTTCAAAAAACGAAGCGATCAGCTTTCAGGACCTGAGGGCAAGGAGAGTCTCTCCTTCTCCTGCACCTTGAGGAGCCAGCGATCTCTATTCAACCTGCCTTTCTGACATATCCCTCTGCCTTTGTGTTTCTTCTATCTCTTTTTTCCCCCTGTGGAAGCAGTGCGTTGTTTAGGTGAGACTCCTGCTAGAAAGGATTACTATTCCAAGAGTGCTTTGTTTACCCCCCGGCTGCAGTCCCTGACTGATTTTATTAAAAAAGGCAGTCAAAGTCTTGGGTGTATATACTGTCTAGTCTCACCCAGACACACATATAGATAATAATAGACCATCAACATCAATACACCTGAGCCAGTGGCATATTAGCAGGGATAACTAGCTGCTGACCGTTAGCATCTGTCGCTGGAACAGCAGGAGAGTGGAGCAGGTTAACTCATTAATTCCGTCACTGGGGGTTATTAATTACCTCCGGCCCTGACTGCGACACGCAGCCACACGGCCAGCGAAACCCATCAGCGTGATTGATGAGGGACACACGGCCACCGAAACTGATCACGATGATTGATGACATACACTCGTCACACATCTTGACCTTGACCTGGGGTTTAAAGGTACCGTCCTTTAAAATGCAAAAAAAAAGTCGGGTAGTGACATCTGGGTTGACATCCTCACTAGTGTTAATGAAGGCCAAGAACAAAAGGCAGCGAGGCTAACGATGTTAATAACACACAAGCCAACCTTGCTGACAATCACTGCGGCTTTGCTAACAGTGGCCGGTGCCAGGGGGTGCGAGAGTTGCCAGCAGTTTGTCTGTCAAATGCCGGATGATTTATAACTGTATTTTCAGCAGCACCGATCCATCATGCAAAGAGCCACCCACAACACTGGCCTAATTAAAATGTCTGTACCTGACACACCAGCCAGGGAAGCAGATGAGCTAAACACGTTGTAAAAATGCGTATTATAACAAAAGTAAAGCCTGAGAGCAAGACATTGTTTTATGCAGTAAGCCATTAAAATAGTTGGGGCCACCAACTGTCCCTATATACTGATTTCTTGCCCTTTTGATCAAAATTTAATACCAGACTGCTACTTGAAATGTGCTTACTTGTAGCATTTTATGTCTTAATAACTGATTACCTGCTAGGTATGCTGTAAAAGTGTATAAAACCTTTCTGAAACTGTTTTTCAAATAGGTTTTCTGTTACTATACAGTCCTGTTCATACTCTGAATTTTTCTGTTAAAGAGATAGTTCAGATTTGAAATGGGGTTGTTGAGGTACTTATCCATGGTCATTGTATTACATACTGTAGATGTCAGTTAGCATGTCCTCAGTTTGGAGAAGCAGGCTGGAGTCTGACAGATGAAGCTAAGCAACGAATCAGCAACAAAACTTTGAGCTACCTTAAAAAAGCCCCACCTTAAAAAATAAGAATAAGAATAAGAAAAACAGTCATTTAATATTACTGAACACAGGACCTGCTGGCCTACCACTGCCTCAATCAGTTAGTTTATTTGTGTTATTTTGTGACTTTGGTGTTCCAAAGTATTAATTTGGATTCACCAAACAATACAAACACAAACTAACTAACTCACTGAAGCAGCAGTAGACTGCCAGCTTTTTAGGCAACTCAAACACATTTTGGTGCTGGCCACCAGAGTCAGTACTCCTGCAGCTTCTCCAAACTGAGGGCGTGCCAACTGATACACTACAGAAATACACTGACTAAAGATAAGTACATCGTACAACATCACTTCAAGAAATCCAAACTATCCCTTTAAGAGTGCATTGCGGTGCCACCTATATTGTTACTGTTTGGATTACATAACTGAAAAAAAACTGAAATATTGTTCTGAAGACTTCCTGCAGGCCAAGGTCTCCACGTTCTTATTGACACGTAGAACTCCACTTCCCCCCTTATTCTTCCAGTCTGGCCTTAAGAAGGAATATTAGTACAATGGTTATATCGCAAAAATCTAAAGTATTCCACCCAGCTACTTCAGAACGGACAAGACCACTCCTTAACAAATGTGAGCATGGTACTGAAGGTGAATGTAAGGAAAAGAACGAGACGCTGAAAGAATGTTATAGAGATGGACAGAACAGGGAGAGGCAGCAAACAGATCCATTTTTGTTTGGTGAAACACTGTTTAACTTGGCAAGCTTGGGTGGGGGCCACTCAGATTCCACTTTTGCACCCATGCCAGATCTGCAAGGGTGCACCACCCAAAGGCGGGCATTGCGCCAACCCACGATGGACCTTTTGTGACCTAAGATTTTGCACAGCAGGTGGGTAATGGACTATAATTCAAGGCAAACAAGACAGAGATATATACACAAACACAGGCTTACAAAACCCAGCACACCTGCACACTCTCAGGTATGCACACAAAGCCCTTTAAAGGCCCTCTGGACTACACAGATGCAATACCATGCATGCATGCAAACACACACCCACCCAACGGGCTTTTTAAGCACTGGTACACAAGCACAGCAGGGACGACAGGAGGTAAATAAACTCCGTCAAGGTATTGTCTTGGTCCAATTTCCCCAAGGTCTCCGGAGGCTTGAGTCCCATGCTGGACATGTGTGAGCGTCTACTTGAGTGTGTGAGCAGGCTGTGTACCTAGCATGCTTTCCTGACATTATTTACAATGAAAAGACCTGCATTTCAATTCAATTATATAAAAAAGAGAGGCAGAGAGGTGGGAGGTGGGGGAGGGAGGGTATGCTAATGCTGTTGTGCGAGGGGACGCTCACATCAGCACACACCGCAAAACAATTGGTTGAGCTAAACTATTCTACTCGCAGCGAGTCAAGGAGAATGGGGCAGGAAAAGGGAGGATGTGTGAGAAAAACACACACAAACACACTAAGAATAGGTGAGGAGGAAGAGGAAGCGATAGGGAAGCAGTCTCGATGGGGCCTCATATCCAAATCTGTAAACAAGTGTAAAGCACGTGTCGCGCTGTAGCACAAATACATAACAAATCACTGAAATCCCCCACAATGCAACACTTGCAATGCAACAGCTTTGTAAAGGTAAGTATGTGTTACTTGTACTGTTATTCATGATTGCATACGTCGTAAAGACTTTAGAGCTGTGCAAGACATCAATGTCATAACCATTTTTGATACAAGAGTTGATATTGTGAAATTTCGACATTGAGACATGCTGCATTTTAAATGCTGTCTTTTCCAGGTTTTTAGGGAAGCATTACAACAAGTGGCACAATGTTTTGAGCTTATTTAACTGTTTAACATGTGTGGTCATCATACTCACAATACAAATTACAAAAACATAACACTACCCCAGATCCCCGTATAGTATCATCAAGATCACCCCGTGCTTATTATTGTGTGGTTATTTTATCTAAAAAGCTGTTTCTCAATTCAATTTCCAGAAAAACACATTCCACTTTGTTTTATGTATAAATTGCATGTTTAATCTTTCAATCAAGTCAAACAAAAATGTTTAATAGGTAAATATCGAATATATCGCACTGATGTTTTACCAACAAAAACCAACAATGGACCGACTAAGCATAAGCTAAAAGTAGAGCTACAACTAATGTAATATAAGAATGGATAATTACCATTGCAATTTCCTAATGCCCCAGTTAATGTAATCAAATTAGGAAAAAATATTATCAGTGTTGTCATGTCCTGTTTTTAAAGGCTCCATTACAATAAAAAGACTGCTCCAGTTCTTCTGTTATTTGCCTTTTCCCACTGAGTCATTATATCCACATTACTGATGTTTTTTCTTCCATAAATTTAATTATGAGAATATTTTGTGAAGGCATCAATAGTCAGCCCTTCAATACAGTCGCAAAATATATTGTGATATTTTATTTTCACCAAATCACCCAGTCTTACTTACTAAAAAACAAGCCAAAAAAAAAAGTACTGTGGAATGGCTGACATTTGTTATAAAATAGCAAACTAATAATCAATTTTCAAAATAATTGCTGATCATGTAATCAACGTATCAACTCTAATCAAGGAGTTTTATTAAGGTTTTCAGAATAAACATTTCTATTCTCTTGTTGCCTCACTTAATTAAAGAGTGGCGTGTTCATGATATAGTGCTGTTTGGGTAATCTGTGTCAGTTTTTCAATATTTACTGAAATGCAATTTGTGCCCTCAAGGACTGAATAAACAATTTGAACATCAGCCACATCTGCGACTAATTTAAAATGACACATCGAGTTGAAGCATCCGAGTGAATGTTGATCACAAGAATTTATTTTGTTTAGAAAAACAGAAGGTATGAATTTAAACTAGTTTTTTTGGGGGGGTGGACTGTGAACTAAGTGTAAAATTCAAAAAGTGAACCATGAATGCAAAAAGTTCTTAATCTGTGTGAACATGCACAACACTGATAATTGGATAAATTCACTTTATTATCCAGCTCTAAAATGCCTCCCAGTGTTCCCACCCTTTCTCACCAACTTTCCACAGGTGTGTGACCTCAGGTGGCCATAATGATATGATGTCATTACCACAAAGCCATATCACGTATACCTTGAAGTGAGGATAAGCCTTTACCTTCATATCACACAGCCTTGCGTAAATGTGGAGACAAATTGGGTAAACAGCTGCCCGCAGATGGGAATTTCAAAAGACAAACAACCCAAAATGAAAATAAGTTGCATTGCCTGCTGCTCAAAGTGAGTTTTGGTAACTCTGCTAGATCCCTGTAGTAAATGGAATCAAAAAGCACATTAGGAGATGCCATACATACAGTATGTCAAATCGGAGTGCACACACGTGTCAACACTTAAGTGTGCAGAAACACGCATACAAAAACTTTAATTACCTAATAGTCTGCGGTCTCGGGGGCAAGTTTAACATCAACCTTGCCGGTTTCTCAGAAGCGGCTCGGTGGGTTCTGAGGAGGGGTTGGAAAGGGTCGACTTACGGGTGAAAAGGAAGGTATTTTTAGGTTGTTTGTTTAGGTAATCTACTTGTAGCTCCCAGACGACAGCCTGTCTGGGGCCTCGGAGCACCTTCTATTGTGTGTGTGTGTGTGTGTGGGGTGTGTGTCCCTGAGAACACCGCGCACACTATCGTGTCTTTGCATTGTGTGTGTGAATACATGCAGTTATATGCACTCTGTGTGTGTGTGTGTGTGTGCTCAGTCAGGGTACATAAAAACTTTCCTGGGTCACTAGCTCTTCAACAGCTCATGTCAGCCCAATGACGGTCTGCTGGTCTCCACTGTGGCTGTCACTGCTTTAACCTTTGACCTCTCCGGGTGTCACTCAGGCCTCACTCTCTCCAGACCACTTTCCCCTCCTTTCTCTCTCTCTCTCTCTCTCTCTCTCTCTCTCAAAACAGGATCGAGGTCATTTCTGTCGTGGAAGTGATACCCTCTCCGACTTAAAACTGTGTCAGCTCCTGTTTGCACGCCATGGCTTTGCATGACGTGTGCATGCATTCCAAAGTTAGTAGCATATATATGTGTCCACAAACTTTGCAGTTGGGTGCAGGCATTGCCCTCCCTAACCTCGGGCTAGTTGAACCTGGCCTTGCGGGGGGGGGGGCACAGAGGGTGTAACAGGAGCCTGGGGTTAATGGCTACTGCTTAGACAGGGTTACTCTGCTAATGTGTAACATTTTAGCCTTTAGCTTTGATGTGAGGACAGACACACAGGCACGGCGACGATGGGAAGAGGCAAACAAAGGGCAGTGAGATTCAAATGCACAGTGAGCTTTGAAGTAAGTGTGTGGGCACCACTGGAAGATGGCCAGGGTCGAGTTTCTGGGTTATGTTTTGTATTTCTTGGACTTCTCGCCTTTTTTCACTTCAAGTGTGTTTCCTGCTGTCTTTCTGCCTTTTCTGTTATCTCTCCTTATCTTTATGGTTTCTTTCACCACTTAGGGTGATGCACCGTACTTGGCAGCTTTGTCAGTGATTCGAGCAGCACTCGATGCCCTGCAGAGCTGCCAAAAATATGTTCTCGATTTCCTTATTTCTCTCCTTAACACTGCCAATATTGTATCGTAACACACCAATCACAAAAGATGGACATCACACTAACACCCTCCTGATGTTTAAATTGCTTAAAAGAGAAATAAACCAGATGAGAACATTTTTGATGGTTACACACGTTGGTCTATAGGTAAATTTTGCTGTTCTTCAGTTTACTGCACTGGGCAACAACCAGGTCTGCCAGAGCTAAATAGAAGAACCACTCATTTGGCATTCAGAAGTGATGCCCAGTGAGCAAACCCTGTTTAGCATTGTTAATGAATGCCTCCTTTCCACCCAAATTAGCCCATGCACGCAGGTTTTTAAACACAGGAACACCTGCTGAAAATAGGCTATAGACTCCTTTCCCATTACCAGTAGACCAGAGCTGTGTACACAGCCATGCATTAGAGGAGTATGCCTTTCTGTGTGTGTGGTGTGTGTGTGTGTGTGTGTGTGTGTGTGTGTGTGTGTGTGTGTGTGTGTGGTTTTCTTTACTGGTGCGTCATATTTTACATTACATATAGGCAACAAGGCTAAAATTTAGAGTTTTAACCTGGGTGTGCATGCTGCATCAATAGCAGTATAAGCAGGGGTAGTAGTGCTAACATAGTAAACAATGTTTAAGGGGTTTTGTCGCTCAGAATGAAGGGAGGAAACAGGATGCAGGCCATCATGTCCAGCAAGCTCCCACCCAACCCTGGTGGTGCGCAATGCAGAGCAGCTAAGGGTGGGCAGCGGGCACTCAGTCTTTCATGTATAAACATGGCCAGTCAGCTGATTTTAACCAAAGCGAACAGAAAATAAAATAAAAGGAAAGATATTAACACTCCAAAACATTAAAATTTCCCTACTATACATCACAATAACCCCTAACTCCCCAACCCTCTGAATGGACTGCACTTTGAAATGTGGTTTCAAAGCTTTTTTTTCTCTTGAAAAAATAAGCCATTAGTTGCTGGTTGGCCTATCACAAGCAAAATGTGCCAAAAGCGATATCCCTACTTAAAAGGTTAATGGTGTGGATTATCCAGAGTAATGTGCTATCAACACTTTCCATAGGGACTGCTGAGTCATAGGGTACAAAGTATCAGGTGAAACAACCCCACGACACACAGCAGGTAGTGATATTGACGGTAATATTTACCACAGCTGGCAGAGGTCGCGACACGACCACACTAGGCTTGTTCAAAGAGCGATCACCGTCTGTACCCATAACCCCCCACTTCACCTTTCACATCTCCAGCCGTTTATCAGGGCCACTAGACAGGAGTCAATTCATCTTCCTCTCTCCTTTCCTCTATACACACACTCTGTCACACACATTCACGCTCTACTTAGATATCTATGTGCCTTCTTTTCATTTCAATCACTTCCTTTTATCTCAATCTCTATCCTCTCTGTCTTTCTGTGTTTTCTCCTGCTTCTTCTTCCCCTCACATTCCTCTGCGGTGTGAGCCTTCAAGGGATCACATCTCTTTATTTTTTCTTTTTCCTCTGCTTCCAGCAGTATTTGACAGCTCGCTGCGGATCAGGGGAGATCAAGGTTTCTAATCCCAGAGACGTGCCCTAGCATGGACACACCTCCGCCTTTAGCTGGAGATCTGCAGCTTTGGTTCCCCAGCGCTGCGAGGTCTCCACATCCCCAAATTACACTTTGGCTCTCCCACAGAGAGGTTATACCTCACAGGCAACCCCATGGTGTGTTTGATACACATGTAGTTTGCATGCCAGTGTGCAAACACATGTATTCACAGCAAGAGGTCAGCTACCTGATCTCAAAGTTCTGGCCTGTAACCAAGTATAGGTGCATGTATGAGTTTATGTGGATTGGAAATTTGAATTGCCAAGCAGTTCCCACTGTAAACTCCCAGGAAATAGTCTGTGTGCTAAATATAAAGCAAGAGGCAGCAGCTGGTTAGCTTATCTTAGCATAAAGACTGGAAGCAGGAGCAAAAAGCTAGCCTGGCCATGCCGAAAGATCACTAATTAACATGTTCTTTTTTTTCCGGACCTGACGGGGAAGAATACATCAACAAGTGTTGTAGTCTGTTATATACCAAAGGAGGGAAGAAGAACAACTTCCAGCATGAAAGCACAACAATACATGGAAGATGACAAGTGCACTTCCCATCGACTAATTAAAAAGAAAGCATTTTTTTTTGTTCGTTTATCCAGCCACTTTTGTGTGTTTGGTATGTGTTTAGTTTTGTCTCTTCTTTGTTCTCCCCCCACCCCTTATCTGTACTCATCATTCTACACACCTCCACCACCACCTTGTCTGCAATCAAGCCTGTACCTACAAGAGCGCCAGCTCTACCGCCAGTCCCTGTCCGATTATTGCCGAACACGGTTTGTTGCAAGTCAAGTAAAGCTCTATTTCTCACCTTTTCCACTTTTTGCCTGCTTGGCTGTTTGTGTTTTTTGCTAAGACCTCTTCAGGTCTCCGCTGTCTCCTAATGCAGTTGTTCGTGCATCTTTTGTCGTGCAGGCTGTTCTCATGCACTGTTTTTACATTTTCCTACATAAAGTGATGCATCAAAATTCATACATGTTCCATGTAATGATAATTTGTGCATAACTACATATTCTGGAGGCCTGCCATCACATGACCATTGCGATGATGGCAGTAATGAAGGAAACGCTCTCGAACTGTCCAGTAAAGAGGCAGTTTGGGGTGGTGGATGGGACACACAACACTGGAGACTGGTGTTGAGGTAAATCTTCACCATGTTTCTTATTCTAAACCTAACCACAGTAACTTGTAACTGTAGGCCAACCTGGAAGCTAACATTGCCCTGGTTCCCTCGTCAATCCAAAGGATTTTGGATCATTGCCAAAAATAAGCACTGTAGTAAACAAACGTTTACGATACTTACATGTTTTGATCAGCAAGTTAATCTTTCGAAATGAACATTACTTTCAGGATTTCTGAAGCCTAAATGTAATTGCAAGAGGTAAGAAGCTATTGCTAGGCTAAAACGAACTACACTACGGTTGTGTTGCAACCACTACGAAGCTGTAAAGCCGTGTTTGACACAGTTCAGCGCCATGAGATTTTGTAATCTCATTTAGCCACTAAAAAGCTTTAACGTTTACGAGCGGGGTATTTACTGATGATTTTTATGTCATAGAGGAAAACACGAGAGTCTCAGCTTGTGTAAACTACAGACCTTACTGAACGCTTTTAACCAAAAACACATTTAAAAAATCCATTGACCTTGAGATGAGGGGACACGAGGTGCTGAAATGCAAACAGATTTCCAGATTTTAGGACTCATATCACATAACTTAACGTTAAGTGCATAACGTCATTCGTGGGGTGCTGATTTGTGTGATATCAGACAAACTGTTACGCGAGGATACATTATCTGGTGATGATTCATCCTGAGTTTGATTGCCATCCAAGCCATGAAGTGCTTTAAACTCATCTAACATCATCATCATGCAGGTAATGAACATGACTTTTCCTCCACAACCCTGGATACCCAAAAATACCTCCTCCCACTCTATTGCACTGACAGATGTTGTCCAGAAAATTATGTTTCCTCCCAACAACCTCCTTGTATTCCTCGTTCTTCTTCCTACATACTAATCACACTTTCTCAACGTGTGTGTGTTTTTCGAGGGAGAATGAGCCAGTGTGCCATTTCCTCCACCGCCGTGATTAGAAAAGGGTGATCTGAGCTCATTAAAATGGGCACTGCGTCCAGTCTCAGGGCACATCAGATTACAGAGCGGCCCTTTATTGCAAGGCTTTTTGTCATAACCCCTAACTGATTGCCACGGAGCAGCCTTTGATTTGGCCACTGAACTCTGCGGCCCCTGAGAAAAAGGATGACGAGCAAGGAGAAGAAAAGACCACCTACTATCGCCTCGGCAGGATGGAGGGAGCTTAAGATAGAAATCAGGGGGAACGAGAGAGAGAGGGAAAGATAAAACATTTTCAAGGTGTTTGCAATCAGCCTCCCATTGTCGGATGCTGAGGGAGAGTTTGGCCGTCCATCTGAAGAGCTGCTGGGCTGCTTTGTCTCCGGGCTCAGATCGCGCAACGCGATTGGAACGTTAATAGAAGTTTATGATACAGCATGTGATATGCCTGCTGCGACAGATGCACGGAATAAATATAGGCCAGATAATAGTCCACACACTCTCTCTGTCTGTCCGCACACACACCCCAGACCTCGCGATCAGTAACACATTGCCCCAGATCAAAGGGATTTCCGTGCAATGGTGAACCGACGGATGAAGTGTAGAAAAAGCACGGTTGCCAGACTGGAACTAAATCTCTTTCCACTTCACTTCCCCCCATGTTTTGTCTCTTTTTCTCTCCTCACCTCCCTCCCTGCCTCCTCATCTCCATCTCCTCCGCTTTTCTTGGCGAGAGAGGTCCGTTCTCGCTCGCTGTCAGCACAAAGAGGGTGGCAGAGACCCTCTTTCTCTTTCATAACCCCTCTCTCTCCCCGAAACAGTCCACCCATGCCCACTTGATCGCTGTCCACTTCTACCTCTGTCTGTCTTTCTCTGCCTATACATCCGTCCATCTCTCTTTACAAACCAGCCTCTCCGCTCAGGCCATCAGCTGAGCAAAACAACAGCTTTTTGGAGGGAGAGAGGGAAGAAAAATTTTAAGTGAGCACAAGAGAAAGAGAGGGGCAAAAGAGCAAGAGGGAGAGTGTGCAGGAGTGCAGGAGAAAATGGAGGGAGAAGAAGGGAAACAGCCGGAGGAATGGGGGAACGTCAGGGATGGATAGAGGGAGAGGGGGGTGAAAGGACTGCGGGGTTGTGTTGGTAGAGAGCTGGGGTATTGATTCAGGGCCTTTTGACATGCTAATTTGCTTGCTGACTGCTTTAATCGCTCCCTCTTCCCATCGCAGGCTTCAAAGAGAGGATGCTTTTCAAAAAGATGAGAGAGGAGAGGAGAGAGACATTTTATCATCCTTTTAAAGCCCTTTTTGACACTTGCACAGCTATATGTTCCTGATGCCAGCTGACAACCATGTTAGCGGCACTGTAACAGATCATGTAAGCTGTCCTTACTGCACATTACCTAATAATAGCAGGCTAACTCAAGTGCTTATTGGCATCACTGCTACAACTAACGATATTTCTGTCATTTTAAGACAACTGTATGCCACTGATTTAATGACAATATAATAGCATTATAATGCAAGAGCACCCCAACAAGGAGCTATCAACTTTTAATTCAACCAGAAATGAAAGCAAAACATTTCTCAACATAGTTAGAAAAACAGAACTGTTTTGGAGTCAGAGCTGATATTTTGGTCTTGGAGATACATGGTTTCCAAAGGACAAAGACACAATATGAAATCTGTGTATTTACTGTATCTGTTTCATATAAGACATGCACCAATAGCTGGCAGTCAAACTGTGTGGAGCACTGGCAGGCTTTAAATTTGGAAACAGAAACATTTCACAGATATAATACTCAATTTTTACTTTTTCTTTTCACCAAGATTCTTCTGGTGCTTTTCACCAGCTTTCATTTCTATCATGCATTATAGGAAAAAAGTGTCCCTCAACAGCAAAATCTTGAAATCAGTACATTTTGTAAGCATACTGGCATCTTTTATGCTTCATTTGTAATTGTTCCAATATTCTATATATAAACTGCAAAATCATAAGCCACATTGTAAAATGGGTCCAGAGCACAGCTTGACTTCTTCATTCTCATTTTGAAAAACAAAAGCCAGCATTTATTATGCCAATTCAGTTATATCACCCTATTTCAAGAATTCAAATGACACTTGTTGCAGTTCAACTCCATCTGAAACCAGTAAATGATCTCACGCCACTGACAGTTTGGTCACTTAGTGGGCAGTTTATAAAGTTTTCATCCAAACATATTATTTAGTCTCATATCCAGAACTGTTTTTTTTCCCCCCAAAAAAACATTTGAGGCTGGGATAACTCTATTTATTTCTAATGAAGTCTGACATGCTTCTGGCACTTCCTTGAAACCAGTGTCAGTTTCTTGTAGCAACACAAAACAAAGCACATTGCTCCACAAACTTCTTAAAAGGAACTCGATTTCAGAGGAAAAAAATGAGCTTTGAAAACTCAATTGGAGATAAATGACTTAAAGATGTATATTCATGGCAGTGTATCACTACACGCTGGCGCTGTGGGAGCAGTACAGCCATCAGCCCCGGGTCATGCTCCATCACCAGTGGCTTCCTGCCCTAAACAGGGCACGGCGAGGGGAAAGAGAGAGGGGTGATGAGTGTCGAAAACTGCAAAGGGAACAAACACCGAGGCAGGACGGCAGCCCGAGCAGGAAAAACATTTCAGCACCTTAGCTAATGACGGCTGAATTACCACTCCCCCCTCACCCCCCTCTTCTATCCAGCCAAGGGAGGATTTGTGTGTGTTGAGAGGAACTTTTTTCATCATTTGAGGAGCAAAACAGGAACAGAGTATATAAAAAATGTTTTAAGCAATTATTTCAGCAGGAAGGGGAGGGAGGTGGTGGATTGCTCATGAGACATTTTGTCCTCCCTTTCTCTATCTGTTGTTCTTTCCTGCTCTCCGTTGGTAATAGATTCCTCGTCTCTATTCAGCAGCACAAAATGAGCCTCTCTGGTGGCAGGCAGAGTGATGAGTACATTCACCTCCACTCTGCTGCGCTCTGCTCAGCACTGACTGTGTGTCTGTGTGTGCAGAAAGCTTGCTATAACTCGCTATACATATTTATGAATGTCTCTGCGTAGTTGAGTCTATTACTTAATATGTCTTTTTCTACATGTGTGTTGGCTGGATTTTTGTGTTTGTTCGTGTGATCCTGCGTGCACGGCTCTACATGTGGGTGCACAAGTTGGTTGCTGTCAGCTCCTTCCCTGCATGTGTGATTTTTTATTATTCAGATTTGTGTGTCTGTGTGCATGTGTGTGTTTGTGGGGACAATGATAGGTGATGATGTTCCATGTGCTGCCTCTCTCTCCAACAGTGAAGGTAATCTCATTATTCAGCCCACTTCCTGCTGCTGCCACCAGAGACAGGCTGACGAACACTAACCACCTCGACGGCCAGAGCGGAGAGACAGGGGGAAAAAAAGAGAGGAGGGAAAAAAAGACGGGAGAAAATTGCTAGCAGAAACTCTGCAGAAAAATGGAGGGAGATAAAAGGAGAAATAGATATGTGATAAGGGGGGGGGGGCATTAAAGCAAGAGGAAATATAAGGAGACAGACATGAACAGAAAAAAAACAAGATGCAAATACTTCATTTGTGTGAATGCAGAAGAGAGAGAGAAGGAAAGTAGAGGAGGCAGAGGAAGAGCAGGGGACTGAGTCTGTGTGTTTAAAGCCATCGGGGACCGGCGGGCTAAATAGAATTACGTGGTGAATTTAGAATGATGCTCTCAAGCGCATATTTAACACTGTCAACAGAGGGAAAGAGAGAGAGACACACACACACACACACACACACACACACACACGAGAGAAACTTCATCCCTAAAACCTCTTAATCCAACATGAATGAGAGTTTCCAGCTCAGCAAAGACTGCTGGGAATAGAGAGGGTGGCGGGGGGTCTCAGGTGAGAAAAAGCTCAGATCACAAACTAACATCACAACCAGGAACTAAGCCGTTATCCTCACACACACACATGCAAACAGGTTTTGGGGGAGCACACAAAATTGTGAAAATGAGGGTTAAAATCATGGAAATGAAATGTAACTTGTTGCTTCGATTGCTCTTCTCATAGTTGACTTATTACAACACAAAACAGACATGCATTTGGTGTTTTTAAGGCTGCAAACTTTCTTTATCTTTTAATCTGCAGATCATTTTCTCGGTTGATTGGTCATAGTTTGATCTAAATGTCAGAAAATAGTGAAAACTGTCCATCACAATTTCTTAAAGTCCACGGCAATGTCTTTAAATGTCTTAGTTTGACAGTCCAAAATTCATAAATATTAAGTTTATAATTATATAAAACAGAGAAATGCAGGAAATCGCCATATTTGAGAGGATAAAAGCAACATTTTCTGCCAATTTTGCATGAAAAATAACTTTAACAATTAATCAAATATCAACATCATTGGACATTATATTTCTGTCGATTTAGTAATATATTAATTGACTTAATATTGCAACTCTAGTGTTTTTTTTATTAATTAAATGAGAGCGGATCAAAGGGTAAAAAAATCAAATGTGCTAAACTCCATTAAATTAATGTCTTTATTAAATTTTTAGAGATATAAAAATGTAAATGGTAAAGTCTTCAAAAACTTCAGTGTAAACTTAGCTCCTTTTTTGAGTCATGTTAGTTACTATTAAAGAATGTGTTTGTGTCTTGAATGCTGGTGACGATAGCTTGTGAGGCGCCAGCTCACAGCTCAACCATGAGCTAGCATTCTTAAGCGTGAAAAGTGTCTGTCACCTTCACGCCTCAACCAAGCCATATCCTCAACAAACACACACGCCACCAAATTTAACTTACAGGAAACACACACCACTTGGGTTTTACTGGTTTTCCTGAAAAACACACGACATTACTCTGCAGCGGCAAAAATGCTGCCAGAGCGAGTTCTCGCTCAACCCAAAAAGAATTAAACAGTTAAGGTAATTATCATTTTCCCATAATGACATAAGTACGTAGTTCTTGCTAATCTCTCCCTCCCACCTCCTCATCAACACCCCCACCCCTCCAACAGTAAGGACCCCCTCACCAGATGAGGAGCGAAGGGAGTCCCTGACCCCACCCTTCATCAACAGAGCATGTGGGGGGAGGTGGTTAACAGGGAAAGGGATCTTAAATGCAAACAGACAGAATCCCCTCTACTTAAAACCGGGGGGCCCCTTTGGCCCTGAGTGCCCTAGTAGCCCCTCTTGCCTTGGCCCTGGGTGTACACCATGGCCACCCTTGGCCCACCTCGAGCACACACGCATCCACACACACACACACACACACCCGCCACAGCTGTCAAAATCCTGACGTCTTAATCAATCCTGGATCCACACTCTGTCAGACGTAGCAGTAAGATGGATGCAGAAGGGGACGACCTCTGAACTCTGCCAGGGGTGTAGAATACAATTCCTACGTGCTTACCCCCCCCCCCCGAAACATCACCAGCCTCAGGAGGCGCCGCTGCTGCCCCAAACAATGATGGAGGAGAGCCCATTCATCCTGGGCTGGGAACCAGGGGCCAAGGTGCCCTTGTAACCCCGCACGTACACAAGACAAGCACAGACACACAAGTCTGCAAATGCACACACACACAATTGGGCTTGTGTGCGGCATAGAAAAGCTGCAAACCAAGCTGTGTAGTATACGCAAATGCTGACACACCCTTGTACACTTGTTTAAACTTTTTAATATGTCAAAAAAAAAAAAAAAACTGGCAACATCTTACCCCAAAACTCTCCACTGATATCCACCTTCCCTCCCCCGAAACCAGCTCCTGAGTCCTTTGGTCAACATGGTCATATAGGAGAGGACCCCCTCTCCCATAGAGCCTGTCACACCGAGGAATATTAACCAGCTCATCAGTGCACTTGAAGACTGACAGTGGCCAGCACCTTTTAACCCTTCAGTCACTGGATCTGACCCACGCTGACGCCTCAGGCAGCCATGCAGCGTCAAACCCAATGTGTACTATCTAGTTTCCAATTGGAAGTGAAATGCTGAGAAACTTTTTAAACTGTGTAATTGAAGCTAAAAGTGAGCTGAGTGGATGCATTGGCACTGTTAACTTAAACAAACCAGAGCAGATGCAGCGATATGTGAACTAAATGGATATATTGGCTTGAAAAGCAATACTGCCAACTCAGAGGCTGGCAGACACTACGAGACTGCATTAGTCATATAAAAGCAAGGATTCCAAATCCTTTGTTGCCTTCTTTGGAGAGTAACAGCTATTTTTCTCAAGTGGAATTAAAGAGAAGAGATAAGGAGCCGGTTTCAATGTTGCAGGCAAATTAAAGTTATACAGTATGAGATCAGGGTTCTCATTCTGATTTAAACAAGAGAGGTTATTATAGTGAATTGCATGATAGAAAGCCAATCCAGGCAATATTTACTTAAGGTCTGAAACTAACTACTTTCTGGTCCCTCAACCCGCCAGCTTACTTGTACCCCTTTGCCTCCCCACCCCCAAGCAGCCAACAGTACCCCTAAATCACCAGACCTGTTTGTCATGCAATTAGTCCTCCAAGATAAAGGCTCCCTCGTAAATTAGGAGAGGTGTAGTGGTCCGTCCCCCTGTTAATCACCCGTGCCCAGCCTCTGACCCCTCACTGCTGTAGCTTGCTGCTTTTTGTGTGTGATGGTGGTGGGTGGCGGGTGGGGTACACCAATAAACCATAGTGGCAGAATTGGCATCCACTCGTCTGGCCAGCTGACAACTGCGCCTCGGCTTGGCAAAAGGCTGCATGTGATCCACAAAACAGCTGCTGAATACTACTAGATGCTACCCACAATACCCTGCTGCATGCCATACACCACAACCTACTGTGTGCAATGAAACAAGCAAGGTAAATTAGGATAGCTCTATTAAATGCCATTTCTCATAAGAGCCTACACTTGAAGGAAAATTTGCAACATTCTGTTTGCAATGTTTCCTGGGCATTTCAAGGCAATGTTTTATATTCAGGAACATGCCGAAGGCTCTATCATGCTCCTGATTTAAAGAAATTCTGAAAGCAGGCACTCTGCACTGACCTTAAAACCTCATCAAACAGCCTGGTATAGGATCACAGCAAGCTGAGACTAGAATAATCGTCCACGGAGGGCTATTCCCCCCTACAAAATAGCACTATTCCAACCCCATCTCACGGCTGTGTATTTTCACTCTTCTCATACCTGTTTGGAATGATAAACTCTTTCTCCCTCCTTCCCTTCCTCTAAAGCTGTCTATCTCTTTTTCCCAGCTTCGCTTTCCTTTGGGAATAAGAGAAAGAGATGGTTGGGGGTGAAAGACACAGCAGTAGTGCAAACCAGTTGGAGCTCTACCCTCCTCTCCCGGTGTCACCAATTCTCCTGGGATGCATCCCATTGCACAACACCTCCCAGTGAGCCTGCTAATTACTCCATTTACAATCATCATTGCTTCTATCACCCAACCAGACACTGGAAAGAAGACTGTAGAGAGTAGCAGAGCGAGGAGTAAAAAATATCCAACAGAGTGCAAGGTGGGGGAATCAAGGGAGGGAGGCGAAGGTAGGACAAAGAGAACGGAATATGGGGGATAAAGACAAAGAGGCAAGAGATAGGAGGATGGGGAGAAATTAAAGAGGTGGGATACTGTAGGGACTGGCAGGGTTTGAAGGTAGAGAGATCTATAAATAGAGAACGGAAACACAGTCAGCCCCGAAAAACACAAGACAAATGTCAGTTCTTACCTTGGCATTCTGCATTGCGCTCCTCGTATCCAGGGTTACACAGGCAATTCCCAATGGGCACCAGCCACTCTCCGTCAGCCCCGCAGTACATCTTTGGAACCTCCTTCTCCTCCGAATTATCCACGCATGAGCCACGAACTTCCACAAGTGAAGACGTATCCGCTCCAGTGATGGTATCAGGAAACTGGGCCAAGTTACGCACCGCTAGAGGACATTTCTTGTAGAAGACCCTTACGGACACGAGCGCAATGCATGCCCCAACATCCTGGAAGGCCAAATAGAAGCCCTTCCGGGTCAAGGCGCCCACATCCCGCACCTCTGTGTTCAGCTTCATGATGCGATCGCCGATGTCCACCTGTGTGAAGCTCTCATCGGCAGCGATGGTATCAATCTTGCCGAACTGGTTCTCGCGAATGTAGCGCTCCTTGTCGTTGTTGGATTCATAGTAATAAAGATTGAAGGTTTCCTTGCAGGTTCCCATGACCCCCGGGAGGCTGTTGCAGTCCCGGAGGGTGAACTTGATCTCAATGTAGACACGCTGGGCACCGCCTCTGGGGATCCAGTCAGTGCGGAGCCAGTTGTTCTGGTTTGGCTCCATGACATTACACACCTGGTATGTCCGGATGGGAATGTTCTTTTCATCCATAATACTCACTTCCTCCCACTGGGGAAAGGACACAACAATTAAAAAAGGTTACAAGGATATTCTTAAACCTCTGAGGTTCAATCAGCAAATTAATTACCTGAATTCCAAACCATAGTTTAAGAAAATACAGAACAGTCAGAAAATGCTAAAGCACTGTCATGGTAGAATTGTTAAGGGTTAAGAACATCAGAGAAATATATAAAGGTAATGCTCTCCTAATTAAAATGGACTATGTAAGTATCACACATGACTGCGAGCCAGTCCAAGAATGAGAGATACTGTGCAAAAGGGCATGCGAGAGAGATTAGTCAATATTTGAGTTTCAGCAGAGCAATTAATTGATGGCTAAACTTAATGCATATTTTATGAATGGCACCTAATAGACTTGTTAGGTCCTAATATAGAATCACAAAGATATTAATATTCATTGCTTCCCCTCAACTGTGAGAAAGGAAATTTGTAATTAGATCTTTGCCTGTGTAATGCCTATACTTCAATTACTTTGGGAGAGGTATACAAACTCGTCTCCACACACACACTAAGAGACCTGTATGGCTCAGAGTATCGGAGAAGAGAAAAAGAAAAGGAAAGACAAACACAAGATTACGTGGATGCAAAAACATAATGTCTGGAATCAATGCTAATGATCTAATGTGTGCCTGCTTTGCTTCAGCATACATGATGGGGAGTGGGAGACAGGGGCACAAACGTTGTTAGTATGAACTCATTGGAGAGAGAGAGAGGGACGCTGACGTGGGGCGCATGGATTACGTTATCCAAGCTTATTTTTGCCAGGAGGGAATGTTTGTTTTACTTATGATAAAGTTCCCCCTCTCGACAGATCACTGTGGAGCAAATACGAGCAAGTCTTTAGAGGCTCGAAGCTCTGTGTTACCCCTAAGTTCTTCGCCGTGTGTTTTAAATAGAGTCTTTGACTGAGCTGGGCTGTAAACAAGAGCAGACAGGCCTTTGGCTGCCGTAGCTTCAGCCATTTAGAAAACTGTATAAAAAAAGTCATAATGGAACAGTGGAAGATATGGGTTATGCTGCCAGATTTGATTTGACGCCTTATCATAAACAATCTGGTTTAAAGGCTTATTTCCCTGGAGGAGGGTGGGATAATGCTAAACATAGCTGCGGCTGTACGATTTGAGAAAATGTCTATCATTCCCCGCTGTTCCATTCCACTCTGCTCTCTTCCTTTAGCCCCCCTTTTGTTGTGGAAATCAAGCGGCGCTGAGATAAGGCCGCACCTTTACCCGATAGCAGGGTAGAGGGAGAATAAGGCCAATTGGTCGTAATGAGAGGGTGAATGCAGGCTTGCCGGGGGCTGCCAGGACCCTGTCAATCACTTGTTTGTGATAAAATGGCCGAGGGGAGGACCTGAACACATCGCCAGCCAAGTTCATTGAGAATTGCTCGCGAGCAGAGCTTGCAACAGCTGCACAAGGTACAAATTCAGTTCCCCTGGGTTTCTATTCATTAAGTGACATGATTGTTGCTAATTTGTATTAATTTTCATGAAACATTAAAAGGCTCGCTTGTTCTCATCATCATCTATTATGAGAACAAATGAAGGGGTAACTGCTGCCTGACAAAGCACTGTTATTTGTTTAATGTCAACAATTATAAATTTAGGCCACCACTGACTTTTATTCAAGTACATTTTTGGCCATGATCAAATTGGTTAGGCATGGCATGTGCCTTACCTTTCTTCAATGCCCGTGGCACACTGTAGCCACTGTGGGGCCCCTATTCTTTCTCTTATCAGAGCCACTGTAGATATCCCAATTAGAAAGAGGGATCACGCATTCGGTCAACCCTATTCCCCGCTGCTTTATGGCGAGATCCAGTCATACTGCGGCAACAGCTAAACCCCTCTGCACTTTCCCCCTTATTCATCCATTCCAGAGGACCCTCTCTCAGCTGCCAAGTTCCTCTCCCTCTCTCGCTCTCTGCGACTCAATGGTGGAAAGGGATATAAAGTTTCTCCACAAAGACCGATTCAATCCACCGTCTATTCAGGAAACCTGACGCCCGCTGCAGTATCGGCCCCTGCATCTGACCATTACAGAGTGGTTAGAGAGAAGGGAAGCGAGGAGAAAGGGGAGCAGGGGTTGGGGGTGAGGGGGGTGCCTATAGACCGGTGGTTCTCAAAGTGGATTCCGGGGACCCCATGGGGCCCTGGAGGGCGTTCCACAGGGTCTCCATACACAACAAAATTCAAATTTACCCATATTTTTGTGTTTTAGTTTGATCTCACCGCAAGTCTAATATCCCTACAGTGCAGACAGCTGCACAATAAATCATCAACAATGATATTCCCATAAAGGGCTCACCAGGACTAAATCTTATCAAAGAGGGCTGTGTATCTGTTTGGCGGTCCACTCCAGAGCTCTTGCCAATAATGGATATTATCTCTCCATTTTTGCTCAATAGGGGACCATGCGTCCTAACAAGGGGACATTTCTTTGCAGTACTTACCCCTCCTTCTGTCGGGTTGGCGACCCATCCCAGCTCCCCCTGTACAGATCTGGAGTCCAATAACGTGACTGGAAAACAAGAATGGGAGAAGTGAGCACGCAGTCTCAGCCTGTCCATACAACATCAGCATTGGCATGTATAATCTACTTAGGTCTGACACACAGAGAAAGAAAAATGGGTTCCTATTTTTTTTCTACACATAAAGGCTTAATGAATAGAAATGACTGTTAAAACGATTCATCGAGTAGAAAAATACTCTCATGATGAATGCCAGTTGACTCAGAGAATAAAAAACTGCAGGCCAACGAGTCTTGTAAATGTTTGTTACGTGTAATTCCCGACTGTGCATGTTGTTTTGATCGATTTCCGTTTACACAGAGTTTTTCTAGGAATGACAAAGCATTCCCCCAGTGTCTTTAGAATAATAATATTTCTTTTTTTTCTCAGCGTCAGCCCGAAGCATGTTTGGTGTGATCGGAATCAATTAGGGAGCCGTGGTCATAAACTTGGTCGCTGAGGGAAAAAACGCATTTAAAATGCCTCCAACAGACAGGCACACACTCTCAGACTCTCAATATTTTCTCGAAAACAAAGCAAAACTTCACGTCTATGAAGCGTTATTTAAGAAAATGCGTTCGATTTAATTAAATTACATATTTAATTTTAGGGGGTTTGACTTCGTTGTGCGTAAAATGCTTAATCACTTGCTCGCTGTAAATTAATACATAAGCCCGTTATGTAAGTCCACACAATAATTTATTAGCTACAATACAGACGGATTCGTTTTTAAATTGGAAACATTTGTTTCATATTTAACTTTGCAGAGCCCGGGGTGCATCTTCGTGGACTTGTTGTGCCGAACAGCTTTTTCCTGCCGTGCAGTAAAGATACAGACACATGATTCTGCAGAAGACAGGCTCTGTGCATCCCATGGCATAATTTTAAATAAAATAAAGTACATCATTTATTCGTGTTTGCACTGGAAACTGGGCTATAAACTGGTTTGGGCCTATTAATCTGACACTGGACACGCTGCGCCCCGGGATCCCGAGTATACGCTCTAGACCCGAAACCTTCCTAGCTCTTGTTTTGTGCAGAACACGCCGTGCTCAATTTAAACATCTTGCACTTCGCTGTTTGGTCGCTTTTCAGTAATCCGGGCAGAGAATATAACCAAAGACTTGTTAGTACTCGTTTAGGATTTTCTTTAATTCGGTGTGTATCTAATACACAAACTGCACAATTTAACTTTCACAGCTGGTTTTATGTCATTCTCGTAATCACATTCTACCACAAACATACTTTGGCGACAGGAGGGATCATTGTGAGCAATTCCTAAATTGATAAATAAAAAGCTGCTCGTTCAGTCGGATGTGCGCCCGATCTGCGAGTCTCCCACTGCCTCGTCAATGCGCTTAATTTGTGCTCCACAAGCCGTCAGTCTATTAGATGCTGCGCAACATTTAACTTCTTTTTAGGGAACGAGCAGTTTGACCTTCTCTCTAAACTGAGAGATCAGCATGTATCGGGGCTCAGGCTGTTCCTGCTCTCAAGCTTTCGGGCAGTTGGCACGATCCAAACCCAAGCCGAGACCCAACACAGCCGATGCGCATTTGGACAGCCACTTCACATTCCACTTGCGTTCTCATAAAACTGCAAAAGTCGCTGCGTAAAGGTGCCCGTCGATGTTTTCCACCGTCAAACTCATCGCGGCTCCACGCACTCGCAACACTGGGGCCACGAAGTGAGGCTCCACAGCGCAAACACACGGAGACACGGAGCGGGGGAGATGAAGTCACAAGTCCGCGGCAGTTATTTTTCTCCCGCAACAACCTTACCTTCATTTGGGGGGTATATCCGTGCCGACGAAACCAATGTAGAAATCCCCAAAACAAGAAAGGTGGCCGCGAACAAAATCCCTGCCATGAGTGCCATTTGTGTCGTTGTTCCGTTTTTCCTCTCCTCTTTTTCTTTCGTTGCTCTTCTCCCAGGTCCTGCTCTCTCTCTCTCTCTCTCTCACTCACTCCCCCTCTCTCTCGCTCACTCTCTCACTCTCTCTCTTTCCCAGTGGAATATGGGTTTGAAGCGGACAGTGGGAGAGGGACGCAAGGAGCGCACCACAGCCAGGAGGCGGGTCTACTCTGTGCGCTCTGACGCGGAGCCCGTCAATCCATATAGGAAACGTAGTGGACGGAGGGGGGCTTGGGGGAGAATAATCATTAACTACCCCCTCTGCAAAGCCCCCAAAACAAGTCACTCTCTCATTTACCAGTGGGCACTTGGGGGAAAAGCGGTTATGGGGAGACTGTGAGGTGGCATTTCTCCATATTTGCCGTGCAGGTACAAAGGCGATGAAAAACTCTTTGAGACACCGTGAGTCACCGATTGACATTAAACGAGTAAACTGTGGGGAAATCGCCTTTAAGTGAACAGTGAAAACCAATGGGGAGTGTGTGACTGTGTGTGTGCGCTGCCCAGATTTTACCCAAAGCTGTTCAGAGAAATAAATCTGCTTCAACCACTGCTTTCTTAACTTGAAATGAAAATAAAAACTGCTCCTCGACTATACATGAATATAAAATCCAATGCGTCAGTTTGTGTCCTCTCTGTGTTCCTCACCGCTCACACTGTGCTGCTGATCCTGCATGTAGTCTGGCTCCAGTCAAGCGCAGCGCTGTCCAAGGTGAGCCGCATCAGACCAAGGTCGCCACCTAGCGGAGATATTGACGCCTGTTCTGCCTCTAAAATTGGATTAAAGAACAAGCATGAGCATGACCTCTCTAACATTACATGCTATTGCACTTTGTGAAATTGACAATGCCTGCCTTCTGATCGGTGGCCAGCATCTATTGGATTATTGTCACTTGCTCTTATTCTAATATTATCAAGGCTTTATGGGGATTTATGATGAAATGTGCAACAGAGATTCATCCATCACTACAGGGTACAGAGCAGACCTGGCATTGGAGGGGCTGCAAAGGTGAATGGTGTGCAGGAACTGATGTTTCTTCTGCAGTTTTTCTTCAAATAAAGGGTGTATTGTTTGAGAAACGCCAGCTGTGTCCAGGTTTGGGGTTTTGCCCAGGGTGCTCTCATTCTTTCATGTCCTCCTACACAGGTCTTCTATTGCTCCCATGAGATGTGCCCCATTGCACGGGCAGGCAGGAGACCTTTCAATGATCTGCAGGTGAGATTGTCCCCGTGTGGGCAGGTTAGGGCGTTCTGCATCAGCACACACTGCGACAAAGGACCACAGCCACAAACAGCACCTTGTGTCTTCTTTGGAGTCCCTGCTTCCTGCTTCTTTCTGGGGGTGGGAAGTCAAAACAGAGAGCCATCACATGATTATTTCTGTCTTGTGAGATCTACTATAATAATTAAATAAAGCAGCCGCATGCAGTTTGAATTTCGGCAGCATTATTTCCATTCAAAATGAGAGTGCAGGCGATAAGAAGTTTTCTTTAAATTTTGCAGGTGAATGTCCCTTTTCCCCTCATCTCATTAGAGAGAAGAGGTGTGGACTCGAGTCGCATGACTTGGATTTGAGTCAGACTCGAGTCACAAATTTGATGAACTTCGATTCAGCTTGACAAAATCAAAGAAGACTGCAACAAGACTTGGACTTTAATACCAATGATTCATGATTTCACTTGAACTGATTTCATCCCCAACAAGTCGACATTTAATTCTCCAGATCCACTTTGTTTGAACCAGAACATTATGTTGAACATTATGTTACTCAGTGGAAGTACGAGAAAAATATCCTAAAGATATTTACATTTGTGATGCATATAAAAAAACTATGTGGTTGTCAACAACAACAAATTGCAGTTTGCAAAACACGAGTTGAAAATTACAGATGGTGAGAACTTAGTTCAACAACTGAAGTTGCACAAAGACCAGAGGAAGAAGTTGAGGTGGATTAAGATAGCGAGCTAGTGTGGGTGCTATAAGCTGTAGTATTAGTTAATAGTGCTATTATGCTATGAAAGTGCAACGTCAGCACTATTTTTTATCATTAAGTTCAGTCACACTTGTTTTAACAAATAAATAAAATTTTAAAAAAAGCATTCATATTTAACTTGGAACTTGTCAGTCTTGATTTGGGGCTTGGGTGCAAACAGCAAGTTTGTCCCACCTCTGTTAGAGAGTCATACATATCTACACATATGAATGTGTCTTTGTGTGAAAATATTATCTGTAGCCTTTAGCATGCACGTTTGGCAGATTCTAAGCGCTTTAGTTCCCATGCCTTTTTGAAACTGTCACACCAACCTCAATCTTCCAAGACTTGGCTAACATGTATTTTTTTCTGCCCATACAAGGAAACATCTAGGGGTTTTCTCATAGGGGTGATCTCACTGCGAATAGACCTGCCATTGTCTGAAATGCTTCTACAGACATAGTGTGGCTTTGTTTTTCCCTCACGGATGCTGCTCAAGAAAGAGGGAGTATAGTGTTTTTTATGGTAGGAGAGGGCAGCCATGGAGTCCGGATCTTGGGTTGCTCAAGGAAATTATGTTAGGTCAAGAGGAATTAGGCTGATTTGGGAATAAGTCAAGAGGTGTGTGTGGATTTATGAGAGTCTCCTGGGACAGGATACTGGGGTTATGGTCTGTCCTGGGGAAGTATCTCAACGAGCGTAATGAAGCACACAAAGCACCTGGTGCTCTGCCAAAATTGGTCAATTTATGCCCAAACATTGATTGTGCAAAACACCATCCTAAGAAGAAGAATGCCCCCCCCCCCACCCCCCCATGGACAAGCCTGGCAACCTTAAAAAAGCCAGAGGGGCACCTGGAGGGCCACTTTTGATCTTTTTAACTAATGGCAAAAAAAGTTTTTGGCGACAAAGGCGGACTGCGATGGTGGTCAGGACAGGGTGGGAGTGGGCGGATTGTGTCTCTTGTCTTCCTTAATTTGTGTCACACTGTTTTTGATTGATTACGCTCCCATAGTTTCCTTTATCTTCCTGTCAAACCATCGGCTTCTTTTCGAGGGGCGGTGGGGGGGGGTTAGCGGTGGAGCACCCCTCCCTTTCCACTCCCTTCCTCTACCAGCCCACTCCGCTTTCTCCAGATGGCATCTGCTGCCCACACATCTGCATTGTGTGCCAATCATGCACACCGACTCCAAATCCTTTTGCTTAAGCACACACACACACACACACACACACACATATACACACACAAAAGCTCACTGAAATAAACACACACAAACTTGTGTAGTAGACTGATTTGCTGATATTTGGGACGCCTATCGTCTTTGATAAAAACTGGATATGAGTCATTTATGTCCCACTACCACATAGTCGATGCTCTGACTTTTTCACATTGTGTTAGTCTGTGAAATCACGTCTGAAGATGCTATTTTAGGTTAGGTTTGGCTGACCTACATCTTAACCATTATTTGACCAATTTTACCCTATAATGCACAGCTAAAGGAAAAGAGAGACTTTCTTCCACAGCAGCCTTGCAAGCTGTTATTAGAAGTCACAGCTGCACCAATCTGATTAATCCCCCTGATCAGAAAGTGGTTTTGTTGTTGTAGTTAATTGTCACAGTGATTGGTCAGGATAATGTTCACATATGTAACCATATGATATTATAACAGAGTATTTGCAGCCAGGATCAGTCCAGCCCAGTGGCGGTGCATTTCAGGGAAGTCTTGGGCAGTGTGCTCCATTTTCTTGTTTAATTCTTGTTGATTACAGAGTGGTCATAGCAAGAGCTGTCAATGCAATCAAGATCTGACGATACAGCAAGGTTTTTTAATATTTTAGTCATGTAAATCGCCTGCTGCTTATTTCTCCCTTCAACGCACCCTTACTTAAAGTCAAGCAGCCGCAGCAGCTTCCTTCTGCCACAGTGATGGAAAGTAAGACACCACTGCACTTAAGTCAGAAGTAATATGCACCTTGTGTCAGACGACAACATATCACCAAAGTACTTTGAGTTTGAGCTCTCATCTACGAGCTACAGGTGCAGCTAATCAGACTGATGCTGGGCAGAAACTGCATCAACCAAGCCAGCACAGCACTATTTTGTGTTCAAATCGCCACTTAACTGTGGATGAAACTAAATATAAAAAACTGAATATATTCAATCATTTCCTTCAATGTAACTTAGCCAACAGAGATTTGTTTAATGCATGTGATTAACAGCTGTAATCATAGAGCCTTTATACCTGAAGAAGATCCTACTAGGATTGACAAACTGCTGACTGAAAAAAATCATTTTATGGTTTGGAGTCAGTGTGCACTAATTATTTTCATGCATGTTGACTTCCAATAGTTTTGCACCTACATGTGATACAGTATGTGGATAAGTAGTGTCTTTCTAATAATGTTATAACATGCATCATCCTGCTGATAAGTTAAGCATCAGTGATAAGATAAACATAAAGCCACTGTAATCTAGTTAGATAATGCTGAAAATAACTTTTTTGCCAGGGACTGTTTAATCCGATGTCTGCAGATGAAGTGATGGTGTCGCGCCACATGGCTTTCGTCACAAATATGGTGATGTTTTTCCAACTTTGCTACATTTATAGACTGCTACTGGAACCAATGAGAACAGAGTCCTTTGACTTGTGTTTGTTATAGCTGGCATTTCTGATTGGAAGTAAAGGGACAAAGACTGTCAATTTAATATCAGCACAAATTGTCAGTTACCAGCTTTTAAAAACCCAGCAGACGGTTCCAGCAACTGTACTCAATCTACAACATCCCTTCAGGAGGTGCACTACACATTTATTGTCAACAAAGCAAAAACCTCCTGCCGCCCTCCCCCTCTCATCCTCTCCCACCTCCCTTACTACAGTTCGGGCCATTCTTTCAACTAAAGCCCCTAAAGTCCCTCCTGCTGGCCTGTGACCCCCCCCCAGGTTACGGGCCCTGCCCACCGCCTCCGGAGCAGCTTCACGTGGTGTTCCTTGGTATCCGTAGTCAGGAAGACAGTCCCCGGAGGTCAGAGCGAGTGGGAGTCGCAGGAGACCAGAGCAGAAAAGGGAAGGGGAGATCAAAGGAGCAGCAGGAGAGAAGCTCTGAACCAGAATGTCAGAGATGAGATGGAATCCACCGGACTGGAAATATTGCTCACAAAAACACACGGATGCACTCGTGCACACAAGCAGTATACACTTGTGTTTCGCAAGATGATGGGACTTGTTTTTATCTTCATCCGCAGTCTTCCAAATCTCCTGCGGACGTTTTTCAGTCACATACATCTCCTGTTAATTCTGCCAACTAATTTTAAACCTATAAATGACGACGAGAATCACTGATGATCCATTTCAAACGTATAAATCTGTCAATCGGTGTCATTATATTATCTCCAGAATTGTCAATTAATCCTTTCATATCATTTATGTAAGTCTCATTGCCATTACATACCATGTATGTATTTTCAGCATTTCTTTTCTCAATTTCTCGACAAAGTTACAGCACTTACAATGCTCCACTGTTTACTCTTTATCTCCACAGAACAGCTTTGGAAATGTTTACGAAATGTAAAGTCTGACTTGCATCATGACTGCGTTTATCTACTGAACTGCTGCTTGTCACTTTTCCTTTTCTATTTACATTTAAATGTAAGGCATGCAGTGGACACTATCATCCAGAGCAACTGACAAACCTGTTCTGTCGTGTTCATGATTAGGACACCATCAGTTTGACTGAAGGTGGCCAGTTGGTGGCAATAGGCCTTTTCCACAGAAGACACTTTTACATGACACAGCAGGAAAAGCACAGGCGGAAATAATGAAATTAACGACGGCTGAATTCCACGTAGCTGCTTTGATTTCAGCGTCCTGGTACTGTGCATGCCTGCTCACTGTCACTCTAAGACCTCTGAATATGACAGAGCCGTCATTAGTGTCATTAGTAACACCTGTGCTTTTCCTCTCCCTCTATCAGATGTGCTGCTCTTTGTGTATTCCCTGTGGTGTTTGGACTTGAAGAAAAGTCTCTCAAAGTGTCTCTCCACAACTTTTCAAAACACACTGATGTAGACATGGCTGTTGGAGCAAATTGGCCAAAACTGGCAGCTCGCTAAGCTCCCCTTGGCTACTGTTGCTGTCAAGCTTTCTGTTCTCCTGCAGCACATAATGATACAATAATAATGGTGGCAAATTTATTACTAAAGATTTGGGCCCTGTTTCTTGTTGGCTGAGATGACAACAGTCATTAGTAGATTTTATCAGCTGTAGCTAACAAACTGAAGCTAGTGCTAAAAATCTGAGTGGGTTTTGAACAGCTTTTCTTTTTAATTAAAATGCAAGAATTGCAAAAGGGTATAGATATGTACTTGATGGCTACACATATGATATTGTGCACAAAAAATGTAGCTAAAGTTGCATGACTCAAGCAAAAAAAAATAAAGAAACTGCATTGTTTAGATATTGCATTAACAGTGTGTTATTGTCATAGACTGTATTGCCACCTTGACTTCACCTGTGGATTCTTGTTTTGAAGCCTTGAGTTCAGCAATTTGGTCCTCGCTTTTTCGGAGTTTTGGAGCCAGAAGTGACTAGATGAGAGAGTGGAGCTGTGGAGGAACGATGGTGGATTTGACTTTTTAAAAAATATATATATATCTTTTACAATAGACAAAGAAAATGAGGAATAACTTTTTAAACTGCCAAACATAACCCTATCTAACGCACGTTTTCTAAATAGTCTGAATGTAATCTTTCCCAAACCAAATAAAAAGGCAGAAATCTAAATTCTGATACTCCAGTTAATGAAATGCCCCGTGCCTTTCAACATAATGCTCGGTTCATACTGTAGATAGTAAGTTCCTGAGCCTGGCATACTAATGCTCACGGTTTAAGTTAGATAAATATACTGTTTGATCCAGTTCTTACACTTGGGCTTTTGTGTTTTTGGCTTAAAAATGTATATATACAAAATGTATAGATACCGGATATAGCTGGAGAAATCCAAGCTTCACAGGCCTGCTTTGCCACGATATCACCGCTAAGTTGTGATTGGACATTTGAGTTTTAGGAGGAGGGTTTAGTGGATGGTCAGTCGGCACTGTAAATAACGTTGGCATTCTCAGACACAATGATAACATTTTACACCACAGGAGCAAATTTATTGCAGTGTGAAACGACTGAATAAACTCAAGAAGAAAGCATTCTTCAGCAGAGTCCTGTTAACTCTGAAACCCTCCACCACCCGTCCTCCATGCAGCCTCCGTGCCCCATGCTACGCCGCTGGCTGTTATCTGACCTATTCTCACCCCTGCCACCCAGCTCTTTACCCCCTGACGGCAGCATGTCGGTCAATAAGAATCACGGCAGGTCCGGCAGCGGAGCCCAGCAGGCGCAGGCTCTCCCTGTGATTGTGGAAAAGGAACCGAGCCGCAAGAGACCCTTTGTGTCATTTCAGAATTACCTGTGGGTTTTCAAAGCGGACCGTTGTTGCGTCTGCCCCGTTGTTTACCACCCTTCATTTTCCAGTTGTTCTGGGAAATGCCACTGGTTTGAGACTCGACAGCAGGCGGTATGCGCTCAAACAGTCTCTCTAATGCCACACTGTAATATTACTTCCCTGATAAAGACATTTCGAGGTTACGTGCTTTTCTCTGGCGAGTCTGGCAGAACTAAATGGAAAGTGCAACTGAAATGTGCATTTTACAGAAACCTCTCTCTGCTAGGCTGTGACTAAGGTGTGTGATTCACAAGTTGCCATGTCTTGTTTTATGAGGTGTAAAGGTAGCAAAGTTGTATCAAAGTCACAAATTAGCCTTTGTAACCACAAGAAAACCCGCTTATCCCACTATTTTGTTGCAGAAGCATCATTTTCGGTTGTTAGGGGGATGGGTAACGATCCAGCAAACTCTCATCTTGCTGCCAGATTAAGCCGCTGCCGTTAGATGCATTTCGATGTCTGTGTCGGCGCAGTCACTCAACGCTCGAAGCATCAACACAAGCTACAAATCAGTTTCAACTCTAGGCAGCTTTAGAATTTTTATGTAAAAGATTACACGCAAAAGACATTTGGCAGCCGCAAAAGGGAATAAGCACTCCAGGGGAAATGATTTAAGGTGTCTCAAAGTTAATTTATGGCGTTGTGTCAGGCGCTTCGGAGCACCTCCTAATCATCATACTTAAAGGAAGACAAGGAGGAGGTGCGGTGACAACGAGTGTATGTATGTGGAAGATATGGAGGGCACGTATGCTTCCATGAGGGACATTACCCTAAGCCTTGGAGTGTTTGTAAATGAAGCTACGCCTGGATTATTTATGCACTTAAACATTCAGTCACACAGCATTAAAAGTCACGCACAGACTTTCTCTTTTTCGGTATGAGATGTTGTTTTAATTGTGAACTTACAACTCAGTACAGTTGCAGGCACGAGCGTCACATTCACACACAAACTGACACTTGGCTGAACCATCGAAGTCGTAGTGTGAACTGGTGATGGGGTTTGTTTTCCCGATGATGTCATTTCCTAATTTAGTGAGAATAAAGAGCAGGCACAGAAGGCAGTGGGAGTTTATCAGCACACAATGAGCATTTGGCCCCTCAGCTGTTACTCTCAGGCAAACTGGTACAAATGAAAGGTGCTATGTGAAGAATTGTGGTTTCTTAGTGTGATTGTTGTAAACAAATCAAATCACAGTCAGTTTGTAGATTTATCTTATGCCAATGGTATCACATTTTCCAGTTCGTCCAGTCACAGACATTGTTGCTAACCAAAAAGCTTCAGCTCCAGTTCAAGTAAAAGACAGCACTCTCCTCCTGTTTTCATCCATAAAACAATCAAACTTCACTGCCAAATAGAAATCAGTCACAACAAGCATGCACAACTGGCAAGAGGCCAGCAAATTAATGAGGTAATGATTTATTGATGCTAAATGGTGACACGTACTCTGCTGTCTTTAAGTGATTGAATTCATAAATTTGCTTATTCATTAGACGGATTGGTGTCAATGATGGAGAAAAAACTGAAGATATGTCAGACAGAAGTGGAAAGCCTCATGTCATCCGCCTGAGATGAACAGGCAAGAGAACAGTATACTATATGTAGTAGAGTATGTTTGGACTAACATAGCTGTTTTTTGAAAGGATGCACCAATTGAGATATTCTTGGCAGATACCATGTTTAAAATAACAATTTGGCCAAAAGCAGATACCAAAGTCTTTTGTTGTTGGTGGTGCAGACTTGCCACTGCCACAGGTTAATGTCAGCGTACTTGTTGATGGACCATTTGCAGTAAACAAGGCAAGCATCAGCTGATAGTGACAAATAAATGTCACTTTTTGTCAGTGTTTATAATGTGTATACTTTTCGGAGCATGGTGGTTTACGCTGGTTATTGTCATCTTTGTGTCAGTTTATAGTTTACACCGTTAGGGAGTTGGCTGTTACTTTTCCTGTGGCAAGCTCTATTTTTCTCCCAGCAATCTTCCAATCTTTAATGTAGTGAAACTGATGTTTAATTATACTATTCTAAAATGTTCATTGTCTGTTTATTTTCTGTTAAATCTTTTTGTGAGTGTAGTAGAAGTTTGTATCTTCTAACCAAACTAAGTCATGACTGAGTGACATGGTAACATTTATCTGGGTAATTCTTCTGGGGAAGTGTTTGGATTTAGTGTAGCAATTTGTGTTTAAGTAAACCATTTAATGCCAAATGAAGGGAAAAAAAGATGCAGTTTAGTTTGGATAGCTGTGTTAACAGTGGTATCTGTTATGCTTTGACATTACAATATATATAATTAATATATCCATCTTTGTGGTGAAACATACTGTAGACTTTACTACTTACATTTCACTCCGTATCTGCATTTCAATGCAAAAAAAATAAATGAAATCAAGCATAGGCCAAGAAGTATCACATAAAACAGACAGAAGCATTTTCCACAATATAAAAATCTGCATTTCTGCTATTCGTTACATTTTTTATGTGTCATGACGGCCCTCTAGTCTACATTCAGGCTTCATGTGAAGGTATTGTATGGCTAGTAATGGTCTTCTGTGTTAGCCGATACACCGGTGTCTGGTATTTAGGTGAATCAGTGTCAGGAGAGCAAAAGTCAGAGGGGATCTGGTTTTTTTAACAGAGTGATGGTGTCATTTACCCTCCACAGTGTTAGATTTGTCTTTGTCATCTCAGAGAACTCAGAAACCCTTGGAGTTGTGTGCATGTAAAGCCCAGTGCGACATTGTAGGTGATATAGAGCTTTGGTCAAATTTGAGCTGATTCTCATTATGCCCTAGACAAACTAGTGTCCACAATATGTCATCTAACTACATTAGCATAAGTGTTTATACCTGCTCTGAATGGCTGCACCTGAAGGCGACATCTGCCATCACAGAGAGGGCTGAGATTTAGCCCAGTGCATTGTATAAATGGAGATCTTTTGTACAGTCTCATTTGAAGTGTACTTAGGCCTACTGTTACACCTGGTCAGTCTCTGCATAAAGTGTACATGATTGTTGGACTTCTCCTTTCGTATATTTTAGGAAATTGTTGGATGCAGACTTCATTGATTCCAACACCAGAAGGCGGTCTCAGATACTGCTAGACAATGCAACAAGTGCTTTGTTTGAAGCCCATAAAGGCCTTAGTTAGAGCATTACGTGATCAACAATACATCTCCCAGGGCTCATATTCGATATAATAATGTGTTGTGTTTTTCACTTTAAGGTGGCTCCCTACAGCTTTTAATAACTCCTTTTTACAACACTGCCATATAATTAGAATGTATTTAGTGTCAACTATGCATATAATCCTGTGACTCATATGTTACTTGCAACAGTAAAAGCACAGTGTGAGACAATATTATAACCTCTGTTGGCTATTTACAAAGATGAATTAACTCTATCTTTCACTCCAACGTGATTCATGCACTTTGCAGCACGGACCACTGAACGCATCTGAACCTCGAGTGGGTCATAATTTCAAAGCATACGGAGGGGGTGGAAGGCATATGCAGTAAAACAGACAAAGGCCTTTATTACTGATGTATGAGTATTGAGTATCATCAGGAATGTTTTTAGTCCAGCACCACACACACCAAAACATCTTTATGCATGATGAACCAGCACATATTGAAATACTCATGCTCAGACTAACCCCGCTGATCCGATACAAAGAGTTAGGGTTAGCCTCACGCTAACCCTAACCCTCCACAACAAGCCCATTTACACATAAAGTACAGAAGACACATACGAAACAACCAACATCCAGTCCCCAAACAGCACATCCTGCCTCAAGTCAATCAACATCGTATTCATTATTATCAGCACTCAGGAGATAAATATCTTATACACACAAAAACAGACAGAGTGTGCACAGTGTACAGAGCTGTGCAAGCACCCACACACTTGAGACAGTGAAATTAAAAGCTGTTGGAGTGGGTGAGAGACATTGTTTAGGTCATTTAAAGTGCAAGTTTTGAGAATTTCACAATTCAGAAAAAAAATGTAATTCAGGCTTTAATTCATAAAAACATTATATCACTCTCCAAAAGTTTCAGGCTCACAAAGGCTACAAAACATATCCAACTGCACATTTATCAGCAACAAACCTCAGTGCTGGAGCTTCTCTGATCTTGTACAGAGATGGAAAATTGCTAAGGTAAAGTATATTGTTCAGACCTATTCGTTTCCTCTCTTCCCCTCCTCCTCCTCCTCTTCCTCCTCCCGGGGGCGGTCTGTATTTGCACCGTGGGTGTTGATGGAGGAGGTGGGTGAGGTAGGGTTGAGCATGGTAATCACCTAAAGGTGGGCCGGTTGCTATGGCGTCCCGCCGCTGAGCAGTGACAGCAGCGAGAGCTTATTGAGTTGCACAGAGGAGGAGAGAGCTGTCGAGCTGTCGAGACCACTGAGGATTACACACACACACACACACACACACACACACACACACACACACACACACACACACACAAAACACAGTTTGACTCACTATGCCAGCGAAGACCTTCTATTAGGCGCATTAATCCTCGGACATGACTTCTAACCACTAAACCTTAAATTAGTAGCTTGAAAAAACTAGAGTGGGGCAGAGGGGATCTCATGAATGTATATTTTCTTTAAAAATATCTATTAGTGTTCATATGAAAATGGTTGTCATTAGGACCGAAGTGCAAAAACAACAAATTCACACACACAACGTCCAGTATGGACAAAGTAGACACGCAAGACACTCAGTCCAAAAACACATGCAAAGACAAAAACAAACTCATTCAAAATAAACATATTCACCAAGAAACAGAGCCATCCAGAGCAACTGACAGCTGCCCACATATTTGCTTGAAATAAGCATATTCAAACACACAGATGGGGGAGAGAGAGAGTGAAGAAGCGAGGGAGGAAGCGAGATCCAGTCACACCAACCATCTAAAACACACAGCAGCACGCTTGCAGCATGGGACAATATGTGCTGATAACAAACTGCGCCAGCCCAACACCAAATATCAAGCTGAGGAGCTGTGGGCTGCAGATGCAGCCTGCTGTCTCCCACTGGACCCAAACTAACACAAACAGTCATCGAGACATGTGCTGCAAATAAAAAGGAAGAAGAAGAGGACGTTTATTCTGTCAGTCAGACTCCATGCATGCTTCCACACACGCACACACAAATCCCTAATAAATTCACCACTCTTACTTTGATTCTCATTCAGATGATCCCTCCTTGCACACACTCACACACACAGTCACACTTAAACACACACACACACACACACACACACACACACACACACACACACACACACAGGTAGCACCTCAGTGCCAAAATAGCAATTACCCATCCTGTGCTGTGAGATAGGAGCTGCTGGCCCCCGGAGCAGCCGCCTGTTATTACTTATGTAAATATCGCATGGCAGTGTCTCTATCCAATTTGGAAAAGAATGACAGAATGTATGTGTGTGTGTGTGTGTGTGTGTGTGTGTGTGTGTGTGCCGGGGTGGTTTATCTGCATAAGGATGAAGGTAAGAGTAGAGTGTGTGTTGATGTGTTTGTGTGTGCTGTGTGTGCTCTTGTGAAGCAAGAAGGTATTTCAAGTCATTTCAGTCTAGTGAAATTGGGAGGCAGAAAGACAGCCAAGATGTGATGAAGGAAATCATGGAGGAGGGATCCATACATTTAGAGTAGAAATAGGATGTGTTGGGAGAAAAAAAACACATTCTGAAACAGTGCTTTTCACATCAGGTAGATTGGCTTTAAGAAATAAAGGGAAAGTGAGAGGAAATTATATTTTATGATGATAACAACCGGTACGTGGAGGAACAAAGAAATCCTACACACCGAAAATCAACTGTCAGATTTTTTTCAGTCAGGTTACGTTATCCACCCTCCTGTCTTTAAGGAATTTAGATGTGCAGAAACCTGTTACAACTATGGTCATACATTTCTAGAAAATATGAAATAGAGGCGCTAAATGATGTTTTTACCTGTTGAATCCTTAAGGGTACATGCCCAACTCAATGTACTACTGTGGAAATAATGTATGCAGTATAACAAGACTGAAGCCCCTATCCCACTGCACAAAAAAACCCCACTAACATCTGCTAACATCTGGCTTTTGTATTCAGTTGGAAAGGTTACAATCAGCAATCACTCCTGGGACAAATGACTCTGCAGTAGTCATGGGTATATATCGACTCCAGCTCCAGTCGGCTTTGATTGGTAGCGATGGAAATACAACACCAGGGTGGCTGCACAAATTTTGTCCCCTTTGCCAGAACGATGCAATGATGGGCTGCCACAAAATACAGTCCAACTCCATCCAAGCAGTACTTGAACATTGTTTTTAATGTTCAGTGCATCAGCTGTATGGCCATGTGTGCAGCTCTGATCTACAGGTAATGGGAAAGGAGTCAATTGCCTACTTCTCATTCAATTTCCAGTTTTAAAAAAATCTGCACATACGTGTATTTTGGTAGAAAACTATTGTCTGCGGCTGATTCCCCAACATAGCTGCTAAATAGCACTAAACACAGAGGACAACCCAGGCTGATGGGAATGTCTTTGGTTTTCCATGTATTTGGTCATACACCCAAGTTTTGGACAAAATGCAATTTTGACCACATGATAGTGCTAGAAGGACATGAATGCCGAGCAATTTATGTTGTCAACTTCCATTGCTGACAAAACTGCAAACGTGAACTTCATAGTTGTGCTAAAGAGATGGTCGGGGATCTCCACAGTCAGTAGTATTCATCCCCGTGAGACCATGAATGTCTGCTCAAACTATAGTGGCAATCCATCCAACGTTTTTTGAGATATTTTAGACTGGACCAAAGTGTTGGACCAACCAAGAGAACAATGTGACCTTACAAACAACATGAAATCTCACATTGTGCACAGTTAAGCCAAGTATACGCTGTACAATTTTAGCCTGTTTTGTCCTGATTTTTGAGGTGCACGACTCATTTTAGAGTCAAGTTAAATGTCAGCTTCACCGCTCTATTGTTAATAGCCAGGACGGTCCACAGGAGCCAAGGGGCCGTTTTGTTCAGTGTGAACTCTCAGGATGTGGCTTGATGATCTGACTATACAGTGTGAGCACATTAATCGTGAGCTTTGGCTCTACAGTGCAGATGAATTACTTGCACAATATAAATTGGAATTAACAAAAAAATGCACAGTGTATGTACAAGACTGCATTAACTACAAGTATCAAAACCTCACAGTATAATCTGATTTCCAGCACCCCGACACTTACTGTTTAATGGATAAAAAGTCAACAGTAGCTGGCTAATAATTGACAAGCTCCTGTTTGTCTCAGCTCAGACAGATAGATGATAAAGAGACATCACCCTTCTCCTTTCACCTCAGCCGTGACCCAGTGACCTTTCTCATGTGAGCATGGTAAAACATACTACATTAACAAATCATTTGCCTGACAAAACTGAGCAAGCCAAACTTGTTTTTTACAATGACAGTTTGTCAATTAACTAGAAATTCTACAAGCATATTGAAATGGACTCAGTGTTCATTTTTATCATGAACCTCACAAACTTTGTGGGAAAGTCATATTTAGGAAGCTGATTAAAAGCTGATTTTCCCTTTTTTTGCATAATTTTAATCTTAATCCGAGTCAAATTACAAATCATTGTAAAATTGCAAGTTTTTTTTTTCAATCTCGTCAAGTTAAAGCAATCACATTCATGATCTGAGTCCTTGTCATGTCCAGTCAACAAAAATTAAACTTATAGCAGATAGTTGAGTATAATTTGACACTGTACACACAAAATAAATGTATGGTGTACAGAAAAGCATAACAAACTTGTGTTTTACAGTAACAAGTTGAACTTAATATATAAGAGCAATAACAGAGGATCTGACAGATAAAGCACCAGGTTGTAATGAAAGTGGAAACAGAAGCATTTTACAATAAAGCTCAGTAAATTAATCTTATTTTTTGTTACATCATAAAAAATGTGCACGTTATTTTTTGGCAAAAATACATAACACCCCAGTCCTATTTTTAGAATCCTTGCATAGCTCGCTGCACAGTCCTGCCATCTCTCTTTGAACAACAGTGAGTAAGCCCTGCATTAAGCCACTTGAGCCACACTGAATCCACTTACAGCTAAAAGCAGGTGGGCTTCCATCCATCCCACCACTATATGTGCGGATATACCTTTGGAGTGGAGTCCCCTGTGTCCCCCTCGCAACCTAACCTCCGCAATAAAACCCCCTGTCCTCCTCTCCAGTTCCCCCTCAAAGGTTGCAGGTAAATGGGGTAATCTCCCGGCCCATCGCCCCCTCTCTCTGGATGGATGAAACTCAAGCCCCCCGTCGCAGCGTTTAGACCCCCATCCTGCCCACTTCCAACAAGGCCCACCTATTTCTCCCTCTCTCTTTCTCCCTCCTTCTCTCTCTCTCTCTCTTTCTCTCTCTCCCTCTCCTCCTATCTAATCACAGTCCATTAGCCGCCCCATTAAAATTCTTTTGTCCAATTTGGGAGGAATGCTACCCTCGTGGAAAAACAGAATGAAGCCACAATAGGGCCTTTTCAAATCGTGCTCGACTTTTATTACTGAGAGTCGCTGAGGAGTGCCACCCACCTCCAAGCACCACTATGTCTTCCAGTCCCCTCCTCTTTGCTCTCAGTGTGTGTGTGTGTGTGTGTGTGTGTGTGTGTGTGTGCTTGCACTGTATATTAACATATGAGGGTTAGAGCGAGAGGAGAGTATATTGAAAATACAATCTGTGCTGTGCATTATATTCATGACTTAGGGAATAAAATGTAGAGGCCAATATAGTATGTTAGTAAGTTCGAAAGCTATTTGACCATCCGATAAGCAAGTCTGACCGAGTATTGTGCTCTTTTAACTCCATCTCAATAACTCTTGGGCCACCAGATTACCTCCAGAGTACAGACATTTTGGGGGGCGCAGAGTTGTAGAGGAACTAAATGAAGATGCCGGTTTCTTTGGTTGAAAAGCTGAAATGGTTTCATGGAATCGTGGAAAGTGGTTCACAACAAGCTAAATGGTGATTATGATGATGATGATGACCTCGGAGTGGAAAGATCAAGATTCAGCCATGGCCTGTGGTCTTTTTCCAAGGCAAGAACATTTACAGGAACCACCACATTTTTTTGGGACTTTCCCATCAGAACCCTTCACCCAGTTTTTGGTTCCTGGGCCCAGTTCCTGCCAATGCATGCCCCTAACGCCTAGTTCACAAAACATGACTTCAGCCCCTGATTTTCCACTCAGTTTTTGGGACAAAAGACCCAGCTCAGAGGCAAATCAGCACTTGAGCACTACGTGTGAACTGTTCAAAGATACAAGCTGAAAGGTTTAAAAATTCATCTTAAAGGTTCCCCTTGCGAAATAATTGGATTTGTCTGTAATTTTTTGAGGGAGCTTTAGCAAATGCTTGAAGGAAAGGTGGAAGGTGGACTATTGTATGCAATGTTTCTGTAAGTTAGTAGCTTAAGAACTTATTCAGAATGCTTCTTTGTCACTTTCTGACTGTGATATTTTGTAGTTAAATACCCGATCCTGGGTTGGGTTGACCTGTGCATCACATAACATACTCTTTTGGGATTCATCCTGGTGAAAGTTCTTGTAGTGTGTGACCCTTTGGTACTGGTCAGTAATGTTGTGCGAAAACCATAGTGACCACAACACTCCAAGTTTCAAGAAAGCGAGATGTGTAGTGTGAACAGTAAAGCAGTCGGACCACAAAAGCCTCCAAACTGTTTGATCTAGGTTCCAATTGTTCTGACGATAAGCAAGCACTGGATGTCTTTAGTATCAATATTAGAAGTTGAAATGGGAAGTCCTTGTAGTGAAATTTAAAGAGTAGGCTAGTCAACTTTTCAACTATTTCAGGTCAAAGAAAGATAAATTTACAGAGATGAGACAACAAGCAAACAAGAGACATAAGAACTTAAATTTACTTGCTAATACAGCTCCAATGTAGTCACATACTGAGGCAAAAAATATCCCGAAAATGCAGATTTTCACTACTTAAGATATAGGCATCTTGCTATTGTATTTCAAGTGTCCCATTCCACCTCTGTGCTTCTCTTTTTCAAAATTCAATCATTGAACAGTGAATTGGGGTGCAAAAACAAAACAGTAACTGTGTTTTTGTCTCATCTCTTGCAAGAATTGTCTCCCGGGCTCTTGAGCTCCTGACTGACCTCAGTATATTGCTGTCTCCGCTGTGTGACCTTGTATGCTGCCTTCTTGATTAAAACTGACTTGTCATTTTATTTCGATGACACAGAATAAAAATCAAAAAACATGCTGCCCAAAATCACTCTTCATCGTGTCCTGTAACAAGTAGCTGTTTGAATTGTCGGGTCTTATTTCATGCTCGGTTATGCCATCAAACACTGCGCTGAATTGATGTCATGGTTTAGTGAGCATCTTGTCTTACTGTTACACTATTTCTACAGTGAGACATCTCACAGTGTGCCTTTGTGCTTGTATTTAGAGGCATAGCGTCATGTTTGCATCAAAACGACCATGATGTGGATGTCAATATATTCGGGTTGACTAGTTGACTGAATTAAAACCAGTGGGCCTGAGATTAACCCCCGGAACGTGGGAACCTCTTAAAAGTGAACGAGCGGGAGATCCAAAGAGCACACACTGACGCTTGACTGGCACACACACACACACACACACACACACACACACACACACACACACACACACACACACACACAAACACACACACACACTCAGCCTTATCTGTCAGCATTCTGGGACACAGGCTGCAGAGGATAGGCAGGTATGACAGGCCAAGACATGCTGATAACAGATAGGACCGGCCATTTGACAGATGGCATATGTGTGTGTATGTGTGTATTTGACAGACGGAGTGGCTCGAGGTAGAATTTTACCAAACCTCACTGTGCATGTAACAGTGCAGATGAACAGGGAGGAAATACAGATTTCTATGCACTGATAGGTGTCTGAATGTGTGTGCGCACACATGTCATGGTGTGTTGCTCAAGGGGGTAGGCTTCCATTACACCTTCCACACGGTAATTACCAAAATGAGGCCAGCACTCATAGGAGGGGGGCTTTCCATTACCAGTTCCCTAATATGCAACAAAAGGGTGCATGTGATGTGTGTGTGCGTGCGCACATTTGTGTGTGAAGGCCTATCATAGCAGTTCGGAATATCATGCTTTCTATCACTAATGCTCAGTGATTTCGGTGTTTTGCTGTTTGTCCATTAACATAACACTCACAAACAGATTATAACGCATTAAGTGGGTAAGGAAATAGCTTGGATGGCACATGTGTTTGTGTGTGAGCATGAATGGGTGCAATACAGTAGTTTGCATAACCCCAGTGTGAATGTGAGTGGGTGGGAGAGTTGGAATGTGGGGAAGAGAGGCCGACATTGAGAAAAAGTCTCAGGATTTATGTATGAGTGTATGAGTGTGTGTGTGTGTGTCCTATATACTGTAAGCCTAGATGTAATCCAGAGCAGGAAGCAGGGCAGGGCGTTACAGTAGGTGTTAAAGCTCCACTGCTTCCCTGAAACACTGCTGTTGACTGTTTCACTCAGTGCCCGCTAATATGGAGCCCCTATTGGGTTTCAGTGCCGCAGCCCACTGAGCGCCTCCAACCGTCATCGCCGGTGCAGAAACCAACCAACCGAACACTCAAGGTCGCTCTACGCCGAGACGCAGCACATAAACGAGTTATAAAACTGTGTTCAGCAGTGCAGAAATAGCTAAATGATAGAGCAATGTTTCTGCAAAGTGAAGAAATAATATCATTAACAAGTATGTTAAGACATAGACACTTGAGATTTTAGCACATAAGGTAATTGTAAAAAGGTAATAAAACTCATCTCCTCATTGACTTGAATTATCTCATCATAAAAGGTTTCACAGCAGATGTTTGGAGCTCGCATCAGAGATCAGAGTTTGGCTCCATATGGTTGTTTTTGTTCGACATTTATCCCAGTTTTGTCCACTTTTGAAAACCAGGAAATTGCATGTCATGTTATTTTCCCCACTCTGAGCCAATAGTGCTGAACCAGTCTAAAGAAGACAATGTTATCCATCACAACATGTCAAGAGCTTCCTGTAACACAAGCTCATTTACTTCCTACATTGACGGTCACGACACTGGAACCTTGCTGTCTCTTCAAAGAACAAGACACGTCAACACTGTTCTCTGACAGGGCTGTCGGACAGAGTCTGGCCCATCGGGCAACTACCTGTCAACAAGATCCGAGTGCTTTATCACCCTCTCCTCCCTTTCCCAGACCCCCCATCCTCTCTCCATGTGCTGATAACGACCTCAGAGCAGTGTATTCGTATGGGGGGGTTGTAGGTGACAGCGAGCCTGTTGGTCCTTCGTGCTACTTTTCACTCTCTTTAAGGTCCTTTACATCTAAGACAGGCAGTGTTACCTGTTTCTTTGTCTTCCTGGGCTAGGCATGGACTTCAGTCACAAAGGGTTTGAAGATCCACACACAGAGGCGGTGGGTGGCTTTAGACAGAAGCTCTTGAAAATCAGTGAGGACTAACGGCTAGATAACGAATTGCATTTTGGAGCTGGTGTGAGTGCAGAGGTGGGGGGCTGAGGAACCAGCTGACGTGAGACTGTTTCTGGGGAAAAGTTGGCCTGGTGTGAGCCTGCTACCATCCACCCCCAAGAAGATGCACCACGCTCAGGAAAAAGAACAAAGTCAACACTCCTGTAAATATTACGATAGCTACTCTATTTAAATTTTTTACTAAAGCAGTGCTGTGTTCTATCAAAGCGTTATAAGAACAATGGGAGTGTGTATTTGTTCTCCCCTGGTAGACAGTATAACCTTCTCTTTGCTGCTGCAATGACCCACTTCCCCCAGAGGGATGATTAAAGTTTTATCTCATCTTAACTGTTGGAAAAAGTTGCTTTGAAAGCATAATATATAGCTCATTAATTTTCAAAGAAAATACATGAGATTACAATATCGTTTCTGCAGAGCGCAGGGTATGAAATCAGCTTTTTTTCTGAGTTATGTGCAGCCAAGCCACTGTTACACAAGAGGTATGTTGGTCATTTATATTTCTATTTCCACTATGAAAATATCAAGCAGAATGACATCATGGCCATTTTTCTTTACTTTGGAGTGAGCAAAGGCATACAAGGAAATACAGAAAGCAGCTTAACAGAATGAGCTTTAAAATTTATGAGCAGCCATCCCACGATAACCTTTATTTCACAGTTAGCTGAATTTGTTGTGTTTCCTCTTTCAACCATTTCCCTTTCTTCTCTTATTGTCTGTCTGTTTATTCATGTATTTGTCAGGTGAGAGACAATCATTTGAAGATGGTGTCCTCACTTTGGTGTCAATACACACATTCAGGCTGGCTGAGAGATGTCAGGATGGGGGTGGAAAACACACACACACACACACACACACACACACACACACACACACACACACACACACACACACACACACACAGGCATGTGTTCTCCTATAAATCCTGCTTCGCTCTATCTTCATTTAACTGTGTGACCTCAGTCAGCAGCACATGCAAATGTTGAAGAGATGCCTGAAATCTTGTTCCCCTTTGTTTAGTCTGTGACACACTGCTTTAAATATTCGGAAATTTGCTCCACTGGCAGAAAGACAAAACAAGAATGCTAGATATTTATTATAGATACTAAAAACACCTTTAAAACATTTTTTTTGAGGGGAAAAGATAACTTTAGGGAGCATTTTTAACCCAATTCAGCCGCCAAAAAAAATGTTTGCATGAACATTTCTGCAAACCAAGTGTATGTTACATTGGGGCATTATGATCTAGCAGTTCCACTGGACTTTACATTGTAACAATGCAGTGGTTAGTGTGTGGTCATAATATGAATATTTACAATATTCATGGATGGATCACTGAACAGGCCCACTGGGCACAAGAGGCCCAGCAGTCCAAAGTATCAGGGTAGCCTTTGCCTGCAAAATGTCACTCAAATAAGCATGTGCTGACCAGGAAGAGACACAAACATGTCAAAAAGAGACACAAACAAACCACAAGTAGCCGCAAAATTACTACACAGAGAACAAAATGATTAAAAAAAGACACAAAATGACCTTGAAGTGACACAAAACTGTCATGGCTCCTAGTTTTCCTTGTGTTCCTTTCCATGTCTCTCTCATGTTTCTACCTCCCTGCCGACATAACCCCAGATCTCTTCCCTAATAAATCCACTATCATCATTACCCATCCATGTTTGAGTCTGCTTTTGGGTCCGAAAAAAAGCCCTAACAAAAACAACAACAAAAAGGCACTAAATTAGAACAAGGAGACACAAAACAAAGTTTTGCTCCTATATACAAGCGTTGACGAGGGGGCCTTTGCATATCTGTATCCAGGGGCCACCAGCTGACAGAAAGGCCAACTGTGCTGCAGAGGTGCGTTCACTGGCAGTGGGAATGCAGCCAATCGCCCATATTTAGCGTGGTTTACCCATGTTTGAAATACCCACTTGCATGCGCTAAGTTTTGTGGGAAAGGGGTATAACAGTCCCATGACAACCTTGGCAGGAAGCAGCAATGTCTTTAATTGTGGCACTGTCCCTGCTGACAGGTCGCTACAAAAAAACTCACTATTTGAGTCTAAAAAGTAGCTGGAATACGCTAAAACACTGTCACCATCCCCCCCAAAAGTCAGCTCACATCACTTTGGTGAAGTTGGTATGCTACATATAAAAAATGCAAATGTAAATCATTTGTGGTTTGCAGATACTTATAATGTAAACATTTAATTCTGGCAACTTGACTGTTTTAGCCTTATGAGACAATGAGGAGAACATAGGAAGACAGGAAACAAGAGGCTTATGATATGCAATAAAGACCTCTGGATGGAATCAAACCAGTTGCTGTTATGTGGCAGGCGCTGAAACCTTTCAGTTACCAGTCCGCCCCAGGGCTTGAGACTTTAGGAAACACACCTATTTGCTGCCTTGATGAAAACTTAGCTGAGAAAAGCTGTACTGGGAAAGTGCAGCTAGAGCCTGCAGCAGGCTATCACAGGTTAGCATGAAGAGTAAAAACAAGGATTGGATGTGCTGTATTATTTCTTGGCTGAGACCAGTTGCCAGGCAGCCAGTGGAGACTCCAGGAAGTTACTGGTCCTGGACATGAAATAGTCAGGAGACAATTTTTAAAGCATCCTAAAGAATCCTATTAAAATGCCTTCTTAGACGCCTTGAGTTTCATTTGTAGGTCTAAGCAGTCCACTCCACAATTCTCCCTGCAGCAGCTTTAACATTCATTCTGGTTTGATGATTCCTCCCGTTTTCCTCCATAAAAATATTGCAAAAACACAAAGATAGCCCTGAACCCCAGAAAATGGTTATTTAGGGTTATAATGAATAATTCTATGGAACAAAAGCTAATAATATGTTATCTTTTAAAGTTTATTTTAGCCTTGGAAACATTAGTTAACAAAACAGTCTCACTCAAGGTCAATTTAGACGAAGTTCTGACACTTTTGATCAAATCAGATGATCTTCATCAGCAGACTATACTCCATGTAGGAGTGTACCACAGGGCCATGTGATCCAAGACAGCGCCCAAACAGACCTTGAGATGAGATCGTTTTCTCAGTGTTTTAGAAAATGGTTAAAAAAAAAAAATAAACCTGCAGAAATGAGCATATTTTTTTCTCAATGTAGCATCCAAAAAGTTTAATTTCCCTACTGGAAGCGAGTTTGTGGCTCAGCATTGGAAGCATGAACAAGGTATAGGTCTGCTGCACATCGAGCCACGTATACGGCATGAAGCAGACCCTCGGGCAGTGGATTTTCAAATCACGCTTTGTTATTGCAGGAGGCCGCGAAGGAGAGCAGGAGAGCAGATGCTTCGCTCATTCAATCATGCATGTCACGGCCCGGACCGCTCTCTGGCTGCTGAGCTCAACCTCTCTACTGCCACCTCTCTCTGTAGCACGCACTCGCTCTGACTGTCTGAGTCAGCCTTTACTTGGTGTGAATGTGTGTGCGCTGCAGAAAAGATACATCTGGCATCGGGTGCTAATCTAAGCCAGGTGGTGGAAGACCCCATCACTGTTGTCATGAATGTGACAACAAACTGCCAGGAACCTCACACCCTACACTGACCTCAAAACGAGGAGGAAATGTGTGTGCTGAGCTCCTGTTGTGTGTGTGTGTGATATGGAGAATTTGTTTTATTGCTCCAACTGAATCTGTGTGTGTTTGTGAAACAGACAGAAACCATAGTAGTAATAGAAAGAAAGATATTAATGTTGATTGTGTGTGTGTGTGTGTGTGTGTGTGTGTGTGTGTGTGTGTGTGTGTCCTTGATTTTCCTGTCCACAGAAGCCCACCCGCAACTTGGCACGTTGAGACGATCAGGATCCTGGTGGAGTGTCAGCTGGTGACAGAGGGTTGTTTACCTACCATGACGGATGAGAGTGGGGTCAGCAGAGAGGCAAGCATTTCATCTAACGCCACCTCTGACCAGCACACACACACACACACACACACACACACACACACACACACACACACACACACACACACACAGTCTGAGTCTGCACTGTGTCTTTGCTAAGTTTCAAACTGTAGGCCAATATAATTCTTGTATCGTTTCCCCACTCATTCATCAAATGATTAATCAAGTAAATGCCGCTGAGTTTAAGGACTGTTCTTGAAGAAGCTAAGTTGGAATATAGTGATATTTATTTGTCCTCATCACTCACTGAAAATAATCAAACAGCATTTTACTATATAGCTGGATGTCAATCTTGAACATTTATTGTTGATATTACTTTTCGAATTAACCAAATATTGGATCAGAAAATGTCCCTTTTCTCTTAACTCTATTTTTGTTTTTGTGTATTTTTGTTGTTGTAATTCTTTTACTTTAAATATGTGTGGAAACTATTGCCCTGCTGGCTGCCCCCATGGCCCGGCCCTGGGTAAATGGAAAAGGATGGATGTTTTTGGAAATGACCTGTGTGACATCTCACAATTCCCGTTTCTCCCTTTGAAGCCACAGGATGTTTGTTTATTTTTTTGTTTTGTATTCATTTTGGTTATTATCGAAGTAATAACAGTTGCATTTGTTTATGATGGAAGTAATATATTACTTATATGTAAACATCTTTGGAAAAAAAGGCATTTTAGCAGCTAAATGCTCCACTATTCACGAGCTTGTTGCTCATTGTTTTCCGTTTGGTGTTGAGCTGGTAGTGTACACTGGGATTTTGGAGATTTCTCACTGCAATCAGCTGTCTGCTGCTACTAAAAAATGACACTGATGAGAAGAAAGTGAGGAAAAACATCAAACATACACACTGCTGAGAAATAAAAAGAGCTGAAAGACGCTCTCAAGTTGGGTAGATCTGAGGGAAACTGCAGAGTTTGGTGATGATTCTCTGTGGTTTCATCCATGTGAGTAACCGCTTCACATAAAAAAGTCGTGTTAATATGAAAATATTTCTTTGCTTAGCTACATAAAGTTTAATATAATTTAAAAAATAAATAATCTTTCAAAACTGCATCATGTTTACATGTAAAATGTAATATTACTGCACATGATCAACAATGTAGGTGCCAGATTATTATCTTTATTAACATTATATCAGTATACACCTTATTTCGTCATGTGGTGTTGGAATACAGATATCACTGCTGTCAGTCAGTCGGTTTTGTGAATGAATGGAGGTAAAGGGGTGACAAAGAAGCTCTATTTTTTTGCTGATCACATTTTACTTAGTTATATTTTGTCACTTTCTATGATTGCTTTTTTTCCCGTTTTGGACACCTCTATACAGCCGTGGAACTTGTCTTGGACAAGGCCTATTTTTGATGAAACCCTTTTCAACAATAAACTTAAAAACGCAGTCATCGGAGTCGTCTCACTCATTCAGAGACAGACAGCTAACTTTCGAACAGACATATTGCTACATGTGACATAGGGATAAATATTTAAGTATGTTAGCATAACCTTCAGTGATCGGTTGGCAATATGGAAACAAAATTCAGTTTACAGTATTAGTTTATAGCTTGTTTTTGCTTCAGCTACACTAAAGCTTTGACTGTAAGCAGAAGACGTGCACTGTGTGTAGTTGTATAAACTCTGCACTATATGTACTGTACACTACGTGAAAAAGCTTTCTGACAACGTGAAAAGTTTGACAATAGTCTAAGCTCTCCGCTGCTTCCTGATCACCATGCTGACAGTGAACACACACACACACACACACACATGCAGGCACGCTAATTTAGTGCAGCGCTCTCCTGTTCACCGTCCCAGCTGGCTCCGGCAGAGTTAATGCTGAGAGGTGAAAGGCTCTGTGGGCATCTGGCCTTAGAGACAATAGAGTAATTACAGAGGATCTCAAAGGAGGAAGGACCCTAAACCCTGTCAGCTGCACACACACACTTACATATGCAAACCACAACCCACCACAGACCCAAACAGGACTGGTTTTAATGGGAGGTAAGTTTGTGTACATGAGAAATGCCGCCAAGCCACATTAAACATGCATAAAAGATACATTTTTTTAGATTCAAAGGACTGACTTTCTCTTTGATCTTACTGTACTATAAAAACATACAGTAACATATGAAAAAAATTGGCAGGAATATAGGAAATATGTATTTTAGGGAGCAAAAGAGAACTTTCCCATATAGCCTCAGGCTCAGAGCCATTAAAAGGACATTTTGTTGCTAATTATGTAGACGTCTCCACTGGTCGTCTATGTAATACATAAAAACGGTAACCACTTTAGTGAAGAACTAAAAGAAAAGTTTGCTGCCTGCAGTACCTACTCTGATTCATTAAAAAGAAACAGTCAAGAGAGAAAATTCAAAAAGCACATGTTCCACAGAATCCATAGTTCAGATGTGGTTCTCATACTCTATTTTTTTACCGAACAGGGGTGACACAAAAGGTAATAATTCATAACTTTCTACTCACAATAAATTGCAGAGTGCTTATCATTGAGGAACAAGAGAGTGAATGATTTCAGACACAGTAATAGCATTAGGTTACATAAGTCCGCGGCCCTCTTCCTGTTGGCAGAGCTTGTTTCTTTATCTTTGAAAAAATGTACTTTCAAGTCCAGCGCTGTCGCACACAACAGAAGTTCCTCTGCACTGGCGTCAGCGACAGCATCCAACAAAAACTAACAGTCCACGGTGAAACTCCCCGCAGCACCGTGACTCAGTTTTGGTTGGCATGGCGGGCAATGAAAGCACAAATACTCCGGGCTCCCTGTCTGCAACATCCTGACTAGCGGGGGTGCTGCTGCGGTGGCTGCTCGCCAGGCAGCAGCACAATGAGCCCCTGCCTCTGACTGAGCTGTATTAAGTCAGTGCTGCTTTGACTTTGATAACGTAAAAATGTGGAGCAATCTCTGTTGACTGTGCATGTTTATTGGCAAGTTGATTAAAAATGCAGTTCTTAGCTGTGATAGCAGGCTGAGCTGTAGCAATGCCTCCAGGCTGAGAGAAGGAAATAAAACTAATCTTAGCCTAAACTCAACCAAGTAGCATGGTATGTTATAGAAATGCCGTCCTGTGGTAAATATGGAAATAAGTTCAAACTTTAAATTAAGAGTCCCTTGAAAACTTCATGGTCAGAGCAACTTCTACTGTTATAACAGCTTTATAGTCTGTTGTATGAGCTTTCTGCTGCATCTTCAATAGACTCCAGCCCTTTTTTACACTGAGATCACACTATAGGGCTGGTATGAAGTCCCTTCATATATGCCTCCTTTGCATTTTTACACAGAGCCAAACGACAGTGGCATCACACCACCCAGTGTGTGATTTTAGACAGCGTGCCGGCACTGCAGAAGCAAAAATGTCATGACAGCAGCAAAGCAGCAGTGTTTTCTAAACATTAACAATAACCAATTATTTACCATCTCTGCTACAGTGTCTGATCTTCCGCTCGAATGGAAGGGAGCTCCCGGACCTCATTGTCTTAACAATTTGCAAACATTTTTGGGCATTCTGTTTCTTTGAGTTAGCTGCTAACTACTACGAGCTTTGTAAATCTCCAGGTGGTGGGTCGCACACATAAAGACATTGTCAAAAAGTTACAACTATCCTGTCTGTGGTCCCGTCCGACCAGCTGCCTCTTTCATACAGCAAACAATACGGTGTAGCTACTACATCCACTTCCAATTTAAAGGTGAGAAAACTCTGTCCCCTTATTCCATGACTATACCTTTTATACAAAACAAGGTAGTGGAATAATCGCGTAATATTCCCGTCTTCACAGGGAGTGTAAAGGGGGCTTTGGTTTCGGAGTACCTGCTTTTAACATAAAAGCAGATCTATGCTTTTCACAGAAGAGGACTTTGCTTGTTGATTTTATATTGCATGCATTTGACATTTTAACACATTTATGTTCATGTAAAGACAAACCTGCAGCACAAAATCTTGATGTAATGTCTGAGTAATTTGTCATGCACCAGCATTTAGTCAATCTGCCTTAAAAAATCATCAACAAGGGGCTGATTTTATGTTTAACATTCAATGTCCTCATCAGTTCCCAAAGCATATGCTTGAAGAGTAACAATAACAAAGTTCTCCCTCTGGAACCAGAGCAGGGGTTGAGGTGAGGTTGATTTAAATGTTAAATGAGTTGCAGCGCTGATGATTGCGTCGATGATTACAGTGAAGCAGGAACAGCATTATGAAACAGAATCAACATCTTAATTTGCATAGGTGGTGCAGGTTATATGATGAGGAGGGGTGGAGTCCAGGTTCACTCCAGTTCTTACACATTAAGGTCGTCAAGGTCACACCAGCCTGGCCAAACCCCAAAACCAGCACTCTATGTGTTTGCATTCACTGCCGGCCAGAAGCCCTTATTTGCCAGAAAGTCTGCTTGTCTTTCCTCTAACAGCTCATGTGCTGTGAGATAAATCCAAATCCAAAACACATACGGTACATGTCAAGTAACCTAAACATACCTTCACGTACACAAGAATACTGTCTAATACCACCATTTACTATTACTATATATGATTGCAATAATTTCATCAGGTAAAAGAAAGAAAGAAAGAAAAACTATGAATTAATCTTTAATATTTTTTTCTTATGTCTTCATTGTAAAAAAAAAAGAAGAAAATCACTTCATTTTGCAGCACCACTGTCAAATCTCTCATCTGCTAATGAGAGATTCGGAGCTGATGGCCAAACACAGATGACAGCCTCTTTGTGTCTCAAAACTGCCTTCCAAACAAATCCGGCCGGCTCTCCATGAAATCCATTCATGGAGCCATTAACGTAATTGTGTCGCATGACATGTATGAAATCAACAACAATGCTGCGCTGCCTTAGCCTATTGAGAAAGTGATGGACTGACAAACTGATTGGGGATGGGGACGGAGAGACGGGGATGGGAGGAAGAGAAGAGGACAAGACAGCTGTGATGACAGAGGTTTATGTGAAATGAAGACAGGTGGGCAATACACAGATAAAGGAAGGTTTTGCAGTCCATCCTTGATGAAGACAGGAGTTCTCTAACAATGTAAAGGCAGAAAAAAAGTCTAATTTGTTTTAACAATGGAGTCTGCAACAATTGTGTCTGAAGCTGTGTAAAGACAATGAGGCTTTGAGCTAAATGTAGACTTTTTCATACTAACATGCTCAAAAAAGACAATGTTAACACAGTGATGTTCAGCAGGTATGATGTTCATCATGTCCCCGTCTTTATTCAGCGTGTTATTATAGTAATATCTTAATTGTGCTCATTTTGCCAAGATTATACAAGCTAAAGTATAGCTGAGGCTGACTGGAATTTCATTATCACTATAAAAAGTTGAAATTTTGACCTCATGATGGTGCTGGATAAAATGTCAAAGGTTACCAAAGTTTTCAGATTTCTGCCTGAAGGAGACATAAATGTCTGTACTTAACCACCAGTTTCAAGCTGCTGGTGGTGCAAATTTAATTAATGAAAAACTGAAATTTTGAAAAACTATTGATACAATTATTTCCAAAATTCACAACATGTTGTTAACTAACTAAATGTTCTGCTTCAATCCATATTTGATGGTGTTTAGCCTTTCAAAAACAACTCTTTTAATGCAGTGAAAAACACTCTCTATATGTAAGTATTGTAGAGACACCCACTTCCCCATCACGCCTAAGTCCAAACTGAGTAGTCTTTAGTTTGCACTGAAGTTTTCTGTTTTGTGTTCCAAAAATGCAAGTGTCACATTTTAACATTGTTTATGGTATGTAGTGCTTTATGCTGGTTTTTGTCATATTTGTGCCAGTTTATAGTTTACACTATTAGTGAGTTGATCATTGCTTTTTAATATATCAGCTGTAGTTTATTTTTCCACTCTTTAACAATATGAAATTTAGTTATTTATGCTACTCTAAAATGCCCCTGTCCCCCTCTTTATGAATGTGACCTGAACTGGAGAATTTGGAGAAGCCCAGTGATTAATACACAGCAGAGTAATTATTTTTGTTGATGAGAAGGGTGTGCCGTCGTACCGATTTAAGCACATTCTTATGTTCTTAAGCAACATCTTGTTGACCAATCAGAGTGCTTGGTCGGCACTACTTGTTGTATAATGTCTCTTTCACCAGTTCATCTGGCAAACAGCTTTTATCAGCTACGACTAATTAATGTTATTCAGTGAGTAACTTGACAACATGCCAATATTAAACGCTCTAGCTAATTGCGTCACATCAGTTTCAGGAGTTGGAACTGCATCAACTTGGAACTGATCAGCTTAATAGTTCTGATATGTTATCAATTATGTATTTAGAAATATTAGATTGGTGTGGACAAATTACTGTTAAAGGAGCAGATCAGAATCTGGGACCAAGAAAACTTACAATCCCTCTGGACTCCAGGCATCCCTTGTGGAGATATTTTAGTCCAGGCTGAAGTCATCAAAATACCATTCGATTATAACTGCACAAGGATACATTTTCTTTCATGTATTTGTGGCACCAAACAAGAGTCAGAGCTCAACCTCACAAACACTTCATGTGTTTGCATGCCACCATGTTTTCTTGCACTCGCTGTCACGGACAATCTGAAACTCATGGACATGCACAGCACATAAATCTAAAAAGCACAAAAATAGGAAAATCAGCCAACCTAACAGTGGAGCTGCCAAGGACGCAACTCCTCGAAAATGACACAAGGTCAAAACTGTCGCGTAACAGTCTCACGTCCTTGTCACATCTGTGTCACGGGTTAGAGCTCTGACAGCAGTGCCACGCTGTTAATGATAACCCAACTCTCTCCCAGGGTTAAAGTCATTTACTAGACCTGTTCTCCTGCCTCAGTCCTCAGTTACAAAACACAGCCGCCATCCCTCAATGGCACAGAACCCAGAGTAGTACAGACAGGTCATATTTATCACACTAAGCCAATGGTAAATGACTCAGGCCAGAGCACTCTCTCACACATACGCACACACTTTTCCAGCACATGATCAGTGAGTGCAGGAGTAGCACTTGTAAAATGTAACACAGGGAGTGTCTGGCACTGTGTGCAGCTGTTTTGTTGGTTTTTTTTTCTTCAAGACTATTGCAATAATTTAGGCCTGCTGATTTTATTGCTGAAAGAGCAGCATGCAGTAGAAGCATACTTATGGTTCACGGCTAACAGGTTTCACAAATATGCAAGTAAATCCCCACAATCAAGCAAAGACTTGAACTTTAGTCAGATTTGAGTCATCAGTAACCACCTTCTCCCAAGGCCAAAGATTAAAAGGTACGTTATTTAAAAGTGCCAGAAATCAATTCATTTCTCTCCATAATCTGAATAAACTAACAACCCTCTGAGTCGCCGGCGACTAAAAATCATTTAGAAAAGTTTTCGTAACTTTGAGAGCGTTTGTCGGACCGTCTTACTGTTTTCGCCGGTGTCTGTGTCCGGTGTCCGGTGTCCGTCTGTGCCGTTCAGAGGGATGTCTCCGATGCCTCGTAGCTCTTTTAGCAGCCTCGGTGTCCAGCCGGGGAATCCGGGTGTTTTTACGAGACCTTCTTCAGTAAATCCGTCACGATAGATCCGATATTGGGTGTCTTCCGTCCATATTTTATCCATATTTCGATGATAAAAGTACATTAGCATCGATGCTAAACGCCATATTGGTTTCCCATAGTTCCTTAGGAGAGCATTTTGACCAATCAGAGATTTATTTTGGTCTCGCCCACCAATCGGAAGACGATCAGACGCCTTGTTACCGTTTACGTATGTAATACGTCATCTGGAGCAAACTGCACTGTGATTGGTCTAATCCCTGTATCTATCGCTCTGTGTTATTGGCAGCGCCTCCTGCATTAGAATAAACGCTGGTAGCCCCTATAATACTAATACTACTACTACTAATAATAATAATAATAATAATAATGATAATAATGAGACAAGGGTAAATCAGGAGACAGTCTAACAGGCAGCAGGGCCTCATATGGGTGTAAACTCTGAGTTCACTGCAGGCAGAGCAGGCAGGAGAGTCGGGCCCCTCTCTGAAGTGTCAGGAGTGTGATGTGGCCCTCTGCAGCATCACAGAGAGGAGCTGCTTTGCAGAATGGCACAGATAATGGAATACACAAAAAATGCAAAAAAAAAAACCACCATAGGACTTTTTTTGGAAAAGTGTGTCCATTTTTGAACTATAATAGTTACAATGTTTATTTTTTCCACTTTCTGATTCCCAACGCGTGGGAGAAAGGTTGTCAACAACAAAAGAGCTTGTACATTATACTTTTGAGTGATTTATCACTAAAGATCTGTAAAATTTGATTTCCATTTTGTTTTGTTTTTTTTATTTTGTCTTTATGGTCCCATAACTATTTGTACGTTAAAGTTACATCACTACAGCCTAAATGTTCTGTTGTCCTGAAGAAAAAGATGCATATAGCTTGATTGTGCATTGAGGGGCTGGGGTTATACATGCATTATTACAAAAAGAGGCAAGGCGAACCAAAACTAGTAAAAAAAAAAAAAACAGCTCAGTGTACAGATTAACACCATTTATTCCCAGTCCTGGAGCTTCATTTCCCAGATCCACTTTATTTGCAATCAAACAACATCCAAGCAAGTTGCAGGGGAGAACCAAGAAGAAATAAAGTTACTGAGCGCCAATGGAAAAGAAAAAAATATACCGAAGATAATTTTGTTCATGTATAAAAACTATGCAAAGGTCAACAAAAATTACAGTATGCAAAAAGTACAGGTTAAAAAATACAACAATTTTCAATAAACTTTTATTTTTTTACAATAATACAACATTTTCCAAAGCATCCATCATTTTTGTAAATTTGATTTGTTATTTCTCAGTTGTTAAAACAGCATTGCATTGCAAAAGTGCACTATGATGTCCTCAGAACTCAAAACCTATAGATAAAGACATTGGATTTGACTTGGAACTTGTCAGGCTTGACTTGGGACTTAACTTGGGGCTTGACTGCAAAGACTTAAGATGTACTTGTGACCTGCAAAACAATTGCCATTAGCCATTAGCCATTGTATCTCTTTACTAAATGGTCTGCCGTTTGTTAACTGTATGAAATGTTTTTTTTTTCTTTTTTTTTGTGTGTGTTTGTGTATTTTTGTAACATTACATTACATTTTAAGTAAGGTACTTTAAAGGAAACATATCATGTCTTTGCTATCTTACCCAGATTCAGATGAAAGTAATTTCACTTTGAAAGCAATTCAATCTTTTGGCATCCAGTGTAAAAACATTTCAATTATTCTAAGAGCTGCTGTGGCTCGGGAGGTAGATCTGCTAATCGTAAGATTGGCAAGATCGTGGGCAAGATACTGAATCCCAAATTGCTTAACAACATAACTGTTTAAGTGATGATGGAAAGGTGGCACATTGTGTGGTAGCATCAGCCAGCAGTGTGTGAATGTGTGTGAATGGGTGAATGTGGCATGTAGCGTTAAAACACTTTGAGTGATCTGAAGATTAGAAAGAGGCTATATTAAATGCAATTACAATACATTTCCCATTAAACATGTCATTTATGTTTAGTCTAGCAAAGCACAAAGACTGGAAGAAGGGGAGGAAATGGTTACCTTAGTGCTGTCAAAAGTAAAAATAACACTATAACATTAATAATGGCTCTGTTCCAGTTGTATATGCCATTAACCTATGTTAGTGAGCCAGCACAATACTGGCATGGGTACACTTTAATTAAATGCAGCCAATATTGATTGTTATTTGAGCATACACGTCTGACCTGCCAGAAATTGACTAGCCCCCCTGCATTTTTTTGCTATACTTGCTAAACAAATTCTCCCGATTCCCTCCTGCTGTTATCAAAGCATTATATCCAACCACACTCCACTAACAAAGATTCAAAGTATCACCAGAATATCAAAAGTGTTTCGTCCTGAAAAATCAGAGCCAGCGAGCTGCTCTGATTTGACAAGAAGAAACACTTTTGAGTCATCTAATGCAGATAGCAGTGAGATCACTGAAAGCCAGTCTGTGACTGTGTGTTTGCTCTCCCTCTCTTTCACACACATTACACTGTATCCACAAGCCCTGTCACTCTCTACCCATGAGGCTGCGTTACTGTCCTATATGTCAGCGTTAACTGTAGCCATATGGCACCTCTTGGAAGAGTGGCTGTGGGTGTCAGTCACAAACCAGCCATTGGGGACAGGCCCAGGGGCCACTGACAGATGACAATTACCCGCCATTAAAACCTATCAACAGAGACAGAAAGAGAGAGACAGAGGTGGTAGGAGAATGAATATTTAGTGTTATAGGGCAATGATTCTCAACTTACGGACCGCGGGCAAAATCTGGCCCCTGATAGGGTGCAAGGTGCCCCCCCCCCCAACCATTTTTTTAATTCACAATAGTAATAAAGTGATTCACACTGGGTATTGTTTTTGTTCTTTTAGTAAATTAAAAGTGCCAGAGTGCATAAATTAGCATCAAAATTAAAAAAAAGTGCCAGTGGAGCATCCCTTGCGCCCTACAAATGTCCAGAAACCCAACAAATTTCCTAAAATCCTGGAAAATGCTCTAAAATCCTAGAATTTTTTTTTAAATCCTAGAAAAGTCCTAGAAACATCCTTAAATAAGGGAAATTCTAGAAACGTCAGAAAACTCAAGAAATGTCCTAAACTTGGAGAAACGTCCCAAAATCTGACAAACATCCTAAATTCAGAAACACGTATGGGGCTTCTGTGACTGGCCCCTGGCCTCCTGTCATTTTGCAAAAGTGGGCCCCAAGCAAAGCAAGTTGAGTATCCCTACTCTAGGGGAAGTACGGAGCAGTATAAGACAATGTTGGTGTGCTGTATGTTTATACATAAAGAAATCCAGGTTTCTTTGGTTATAGTAATGGTATATGTACCATATGTCCTTACAGACAGACAAAGGATTCTGTCCAGCTCCTGAAGGGGTCAGAGTAAAGGCTGCTTTGTTCAGAGCAAGCTTTTCCTGATCAATAATGTTGGTATTCATTTCACTGACTGGAGAAAGTGTGCGTGAAAAATGTGCATGGACATGTGTGTGTGATAACAGCTCCTTATGGTCCACCCTCAGGACAACAGACAGACAAAAGCAGCTGCATCTTCCTTGTCAGAAGCCAAGCGTTTCTTATTGACATCTTCTGCGTCTTCCTCCCTACTGACACCGCACTACCCCCACTGAGCCGCATCTCCCAGCCTTATTTAACATCAGAAAGGGATCCGGCGTCTTCAGTACGTTACTTTAAGTCTCACGAGCCATCCACTGTCACTTACCAAACACTTAATCACGTTTTGGGATGTCGACCCTCTCCACCCATGTTACTAATCCTCCCCAAGCCACATAGCTTTTGTCTCCCGCTAAGACTGAGGCTTAACGGGGCTTAGAGCCTTCCTGAGAGGCACAGGCCAGGTCTCTTGGAGTCAAACTGAGCCCCTGTGAGGTATAAAATGTTCACAGTTACTGCAACATTTTGAACTGGAGCATGGAATCGGCTTTATTTATGTAGAAACCCAGCAGCATGTGAGCAGGGCTGCACATCACATATCAGCACAAACCTGTAAACGCAGCACGTGTGTTAGAGTGTGTAGCACCCAACATCATGCAGAGGGTAATCAGACTTAATTGGTTTGCTCTGATTATTATTTATTATTATTTCCTCTAAAGCCTTTATTCAGCAAGCCTCTGGATACACACTCAGGAAACAGCTCCTAATTGCTAATGGATGATGACAAAACGCCGGGGTCAGCCAGGGTGTGTGCGAGTGTGTGAGCGAGGGGGGAAAAAGAAACAAAGAAAGAGGGGAGAAAGTGGCCCTTGTCCTATTCAACTTATTTCTTCCAAATAACACCCTGTGTTTCATGTTTAAATGTAATCCCTCGACCCAAAAAGAGATGTTCTGTTTAAGTCTTCCCAAATGTTAGAAAATGGAGAATCGAACCAGAAACCAGACACGATTTGTTACTTTTTTTTTTACCTCACAAATCTATGATGTCATTTGTTTTGCACAATCACAAAAAAAAACACGCTTTTTGAAGACTAAAAGAATAAATTGTTTAAGAAATCTTTCATCTTTTAAATCCGGCTTTTTGATGTTGTAAACTGAAACTTTAATGATCCTCGGCAGAGAAACTGAATCAGGAAGGTGAATATAAAAATTGCAGAAAGAATAGTTTCAAATACTGCAGCTTTAACAGTCTGGACTGAGGAGCTTCTACTTATTCTTTTTACATCTTCTCCCATTTTCCCCAATAGACTCAAGACGTACTGTTCTCTCTTACAGTGACAGAAACTATCGCCCAACTCTATTTGAAACTTAATTACTGGCAAAGGAAGCACATCATATAAAGCTTTCTTCTACCAAGCTCTGGGGCAGATTTTTTAATTTGGCATTGCTGCAATGTACTTTTTATCCAAAGGCAGAACTTTCTGAGTTCTTTCTACCATCATTATTAAACAAAATAAACTATGTTCAGTGTTGAGTATTGTGAGTTTAAAGACTGAAAAAACATGATTGACTGTTGTTCTCATTCCAAACTCAAATACTGCCACGTCAATCATATCGACGTAAGACAAACACACAAAAAGTCATCTTTCACAGTGTTTGACCAGTTGGAAGGAGAATGTGTTGTTTGGTAACTTGCCTTATCCTGTGTAAGAATTGTTATTTTAATTGAAATTTGACATGTCGGCCTCATGTCTGAGTAAATGACTGAATCACATTTACAGAAGAGTCACCATGGAAATGGTCATTTGTACTTACATTTCTGTAACACTTCCAGCTCAACACTTGTCTTTGCAAAGCGCAAAGTTAAGCACAAACAGAGAGTGATTAAAGAAGGTCTTTCCACCTTTTAAGAAACAGAGAGTGATTAAAGAAGGTCTTTCCACTTTTTAAGAGTGCAGTAATAAATGTATAAATTAATAATCATCCCTTTCACACATAAAAGTATAAAATCTGATTAATTAACCATAAAACACAATGAGTGGTGAGCCAATTTCAGGAGTTGAGGAGTATTTTTTTGTTACTTCAGTCATTAGAATCATTTTTCTCCCTCGCAGTGCAAGACAAAGGAGTCGTACAACTTCAACAATAGTCAGACACTCGCAGTAATGTTCGTCTCTGCTGACTGCATGGCAATGGATCTTTGTCAAACCACACCCTCTCTACCCACTTCCGCTCTTTTCCACCCGTTTCTGCATTCACATGTAGGGTCCACCATGAAACGACCCAATTCGGTCTTGACCAACCAGTGAAAAGAAAGTGGGCAAAGACAGACTTAAAAGTTACAAAAAGTTTATTATAATTGTAATAAATATTAAAAAATAAAATAAGTGGAGGCTAAAATGGGGCAGAGCAACTAGCAGGACTAAGGGCAGTGATAGGGGGAGAGAGTCTGTTATTGGGCGGCCTTACCCTCTGTGTTGGCCAGGCCTATAGTGCACGGGGGACCACTGGTGACGGCTGGTCTGCAGGTGGTCACTGTGTCTGGTGGTGAGGAGCTCCCAAGATGGCTTCACCAGACACCTGACACGGGCCAAGCCCTTTCAGCCACAGCAACCGGCTCTGATACTGCACGCCCCACACACTGCACACACTGCACACAGGAGGAGAACAATGAAAAGGACCCACTCAAAAAACAATTTAAAATACCAAATAGCGCACCGGAGGAGAGTCTACAAAACCTTACAGCCCACACTTAATTTTAAACATCAAGCACAACATGAGCAGCTGCATACCTGCACACAGGAGGAGAACAATGAAAAGAACATTGCAAGCAGGAGTGAGGTTGCTTAAGTAGTAGTAAAACCACCTAATCACACCTGCGTGCAGTTACTTATTACACACACACGGAAACCACACCCACCAAGCACAAGAGGTGCTTGCTCACCTTCAGAGCACTCAACACACAACACAAAAATCTAAACAAACAATGGTTACAAGTCTGGGTTACTGACCATGTGCACACAGCATTGTGTTCATCATGGACAACACTACATATAAATAAACCTCTGTGTTGCAGCTTTTAAACATCAGAGTGAAAAACCAGAAGATTTTTACAAAAGAGAAAAGACATGTCACCAATGACGCCCTGGACTAAGTGTTTTTTCCATTTATGTTCATTTATTTGTTTATGTATTTATATATTTAGTTTTAGTTTAGTTTATTGAGTTTATCTGAATCAGGGACAATGTACAGAATAACATTAGTCTTAGAAGAGAAAAGATGCTTTAGCTTACTAGCTAATTTCCATCTGTAGTCCCTGGGCAGGTAAGGGCAACAGCAAAATACAGATCATACATAAATAATAAGAGCACTTAACAATATACAGATATTAAACTTACTTATTTATGTATCAATTTATTTATTTATTTCAATGTCAAAAGGGTGATAAAGGCTACACAATTTCAAGTAAACAGCAGCACAGCCTACAGATTAAAAAGAAGTGGTACGATGCATTAGAATAGTTACTTAACTTTACGACAGTTCCTATTTTCTGCCACAGAGAGGGAAAATTGTCCCAGAGTTTGTTGCTGTATTAATACCCTATACCTTGATGGAAGGTACTTCATCCTGCTGTGAAGGTGACTACAGACTGAGAAACACTCTAGACAAATTAGGAGTGGGTAGGGTCCGGTTTGGGAAATTGTCAGTATTGAGCAAAATGCCGCTCAATCCTGAGTCCTGAGTCTGAGTCCACACTTAAAATCCTGTCCCTGTATAGTTGTGCATTATTAGACATAATTAAATAGGCATCAGAAGTGGTTACTCAAGAAATTATTAAACTGATGAACAATGGTTGACAAAAAAATACGTTTTAAAACCCACCTCTGGTGCATGTTATTAAAGAAGAGACAACACTTCTAATCCAGCATAATATAAGGTGCAAGCTTTGTGACTCTTTCCACAAATAACTTATCAATGAAGCCGTAATAAAAAATTAACATAAAAAAAACCCTAAAAAAGTCCTAAATGAAAACACACTAATATAACAAATAACGGAACCAAGCAATGTCACACATCCCATGTCTGAAAGTGGCCATAATGAGGCAGTATTTAAGTAACAGAATTTTGAATGAAGTTTGGTCTAACAATTGTCTTAAAAAAGAACAACACATCATGCTAATTTATCCCTGGTGCCCTCAGCTCACAAAGCCAAAGCTGACAACAGAGCCACTGCAGTCCAAGCCTCCTTCAGGGGGTTGGTGCGCTCTCAGGTACACCCACGGGTGGCTTAGGGACACCCTGCTGCTCAATCATTAAACACACCCTGCTGAAAGAGGTCCCAGGCAGTTGGACAGACAAGGCCTGCCGGGGTGCAGGAATAGTAGGAGGAAGGGGGATGCTGATTGAGGTTGTGCGTGGGTGTGTGTTCCCACCCAAGTCCCCTGCAGCTAAAAGTACATGGGCTAAATCTCTGTCAGCAGTCCCCCCCCTTTATGCACATGTACACAAAGAGCCACATGAACACAGTCACACACTTTGGTGTCTTACCCTAAAGGTATCTTTATATCCTCTGGAAGACGGGTGTTAAACTGCCCATTGATTTGTTCTTGCTTCTCCTTCAGTGCACATCTTAATTTAGCTGCTCTGTTTGTGTGTGTGTGTGTGTGTGTGTGTGTGTGTGTGTGTGTGTGTGTGTGTGTGTGTGTGTGTGTGTGTGTGTGTGCGTGCGCATTCCTCTCATTCAGAGAGATAAGAGTGGCCTCCAGACATTCTTGATGACCCCCTGCTTTGCTCTTCTTTAACCCAACTTAAAATCCATCTATCCTTTTATTTCTGCTCCACATTCAGCCTCTTGGCATCCTTCCCCAGTCTCTTTTGTTTTCTCTCCTTTTGTTTCTTCATCAATTTACACTACATTATGGTTGCCTTGATCCTTTGGCCCTGGAAAAACACCATTTATCAAGGCAGGCTGATGTTTGCACCTCTAATTCAAACAGGAAAGTCAGACTCGGGCTGAAAAATGGCATTCCATGCAGGAGGGAGAGGAGTGTGTGCGTATGTATGTGTGTCGGGGGGTATGTTGTGGTTGTTATGTCACGATCCCATCAACCTCCCAGTCTCTCCCAATTTGACCTGTGACATAAAAACACTCACAAACTCACACTGAGGAAGTCACACATTCATGAAGTCTCTGACACACTGTATTATACATAAAACCACCCACTTTATCTTACAAACACACACATTTATACTATGCATTGATCCGCTCCCACACACACAAACACCCTGTGTCCAGGTGCGGAGTCTCCCAGTGATAAAGGCCCAGCAGGTCAGAGGGAGTCTACATAGATCTGCTGCCTCTGTCTAATGGATGTGTGTGTTAACATGGGAAGTAACACGGCTGTACATCTAAACATTTACACTTGTGACCACAGAGGAGAGATTGATTGCTGGTATAATGTCTGCACTCTGAGCTTCTTATCACGGGGAGTTAATTAGGGCCTGACATGTCAGATGAGAAAGGTGACATAACAGCTCAGGTTGGCGTGAATTATTGGAATGGTATTGAAATGCATCACATCAGAAAGATTAATTACACTCCTGACAATCTGCTAATTCAGCTGACACAGATACAAATTCACTGGAAACATGAATTAAAAGTAAATGATTGCACAAAGAAATACAGGGAAAAAGCCAATATTTCACAATAGTTAGATCTCCTTACACAACAGATATCATTTGAAAAACAATCAGCACTGCAAAAAAAAAAAACAGCTTGAACAATCAATAGAATATATTCAATAATTCTCAGTCACATCACGTTGCTGGTTAGCTGATGCCGCAACAAAGATATAAATGTGAACAAAACTGTGTAGCTGGGGAATGGAGGGGAAGGAAAGGAAAAGGAGAAAAGCAGGAAAGTAAACCAGAAAAAGGGTTCAAGAAAAGTGTTAATGCATAAGCATGAACTGATACCTAAAGTGTCCACTGTAACCATCCACCACACACAAAGATTCAACTTTGACTTAGCATACAGACCACCGTGCATATGTAGCTTTCCATTGCAGTCAAGAGTTTATTACTAAAACCCTGGATGTGTGAGTAAGTGAGAAAGACATGAAGAAGACTTTCCACTTTTTAGAAAGCCCCAGATGTTACCAGGTCAGATCTGTGAGCGCTCACTCATTCATTGTGTTGTTTTTGAAACTAGCATTCATACTGGTGTTTGGTAACACTGTCCCATTGAGACACCACTGAGGGGTCAAAGATCACATGGTGAAGAAAGAGGATCCCATAAGGACTGGGTCAGTGGAGGTAAAGAGGTGAGAGGTGGCAGATAGGGTTTGGGGAGGGGAGTTGAGTGTGTAGCTGATTTTTGGTACATTTCCCCAAACTTTTTTCATTCATCTAAGTAGCCCTTGGAGTTCCCAGACATGATTGTTTTTTTTCTATTTCGGGGGCATTTTTTGCTGCTGCTCTTTTTCTTTGACTTATCTGCTAACAGCCACTACTAACTGCTTTCAAAATGTCACACCCGTCCTGACTATCGTCCTGTCCTGCCAACTGTCCTTTTTATACAGACACAGTTTCAGCTCTGTTGCTACCTCCTGTAGTGGTTTAACAGCAAGATAACTGTGCCCCCCTCCCCTTCCACAATCATACCATTTATACAGAACTGCGAGGCGGCATAATGGCACCATAATCTCTCCTTGAACAGGCAGTGTAAAAGGGGCTTGAGTTCCAGTGTAGAAGGACTAATGTCAAACCACCCTTTTACCCGACCTTATTTCCTAACTTACCACCAAGCATCACCTACGTTGCTGCGGGCATGTGTGGGGGAAAGAAACAGAGTTGAAGATGTAACCCCTTTTTTTGAGATGAAAGACTTTTGTCAGCGTACCACAGTTTAACAAGGTTTCACGCACACTTACATGCACACATAAACCTCAAGCAGAGACTGAAATCAGAGAATAAGCAAGAGCAGGCGACTTTGCCTCAAGTTGATTTTGTGACTTTGCTCTGAGCCCATCCCATGCCAAGCTGCACCTGTGATCCTGCGGCTGTTCGCTGATGAGCTGACTGATAAGTAAATCTTATCTTTCCTTGGTTAGAAAGACCAACTGTGTATCGCTGCGCCTTTAGGGTCCTAAATCCCCGGCTATGTCACCCTTTCACCTCTGCCTCCCACGGGACTCCGGCCTGCTCTAACCAACTGCACAGCAGAGTCTGAGGCTAAGACGGCTATTTAATTGACCCTCCTGTGAATGAATAGGGCAGCAGAGAGCAGCATTGCTCCGGTCGTCAATAATTAGGACAGCCTCTATTATCAGCCATCGATTATGTGCGAGTCATCATCTGAGGCCAGAGCCAACTCTTGTTCCGCTTGCGTTAGCCCATTGCCCTGGATTGAATGATGAATTACAGATCAATAGAAACAGTTTGATCGGGACGGCACCAAATCTGGATTTTATTTCCCTAATTCCCCTTGATGTAGGTGGTAAATCTAACTTTTTATGGGCTTTTTTTAACGTCCTGTAGCGTTTCACTTCAGTCTTGGCAGGACTGGGTACGCTGTAAAAAAAGAAACTGTAAAACACTGTTTAAGCCGTAATGCTTCTAAATAAATAATTAGCAAAGCACAGTGAGGAAGAGCTGGGGAAATGACTGTAATATTTATGATGCTGGTAAAAACGTGTGAAATATCACCATGACGACATGTGAGCAGCCGATTCATTTGGTTAAGTGATCTGTGAATTGAAGATGAAATACTGTGACAGCGGGTGGGAGTCGGACCCCGCCAGGGGCCTCGTGCCGCCCACTGGTTTACCCACAATTCCTGTAGTTGATTAAGGCGCCCTATCCTCCTTCATTACATTAGCCTGTGAACTGTAAGGCCAATTAGAAAGATTAAAATCATAAAAGCACTTTAAGCCATCATTCTTCTTAAGGTTTAAGCAAAATTATGTTGACCACAGGCACAAATGTCCTCATTAAAGCATGATAACATTAAGTTCTTGGATGCCTCCAAAAAAGTTCAGGTGGCATCACTGTTCCCTCCATGCCCTCTCCTCCTCAAGGAGAGCCTGGCCCCAAGCATGTAAATGCAATTATCCAAATGACTGAGGTAACCTTTAACATCGGCATAATCATGTTATGGGTGTCCCATTTGTACAATTTGTTGCTGGTAATTACATATTTAAATTCTGCTTGCCCTTGGATGCATAAAGCTACAGATAGAGACATTTGCTGTAGGCAAGTGTGTGTGTTTCAAGAAAGAAACTGGGAAAAGCTTCATCCAAAGCATCCTTCCCAGCAGGCGTAAATGTAAACACAATCCAATCCTTTCTCCTACGGGTATGCTCCAAAGAGAATAATTTCAATCTTTTATTCATGCTATTAAATGTAACCCTTTAATCTGGGTGGGAGCCCAGGGGGCCTCTAATCCAGGAGTGCCAGCCGCCCGGTGTGTGCTGTACACCGCTCTGAGTACATGAGCCCCTATTGTGGTTCCAATCAATCACACACTCATTACACCAGCACTATAAATGCCAAGGCATGCCAACAGCCATGCCCGAGGCCCCAGTCGGCAGCTCTTCCAGATCATGTTGCTGCCAGACCTGTCAGTGTGTGGGCATGATTGCCACCTTGCCAAACTGGCTATACTGCTGTGTCAATACGTCCTGAGTGTGCCAATGCTGTATTGTTTTGATGCATAGGTGCTGTCTGATGCTGCAAGGAGATGGCACACAACACTGCTTTCAGGCTGTAAGAGCCTGTTGGTATAGCCAATGTCTGTTCCAACCACCTGTGATTATTCATTCTCATTTGGCTGCCAGCAAGCTGCTGCATGAATGGACAAATGCACAATGGGATGGTATTGTCTGATTCAAAATGACTGGTGTCTTTATTCATAGGGTCTGTTTCTGCAACTCAGAAGTAAAGGCAGGTTCCAGCACCATGGTTCATGCACAAAGACTATCGTCTCAGCTGGTGAGGCATTTGTTGCACGAGCAAACTTAAAACCACTAAAACTTTTTCATGCTGCATCTTTTCAACTGGCCGTGGCTTTTTCAAGAAGCATTTGAAGAAAGCGCTAAGGACACATCACAGCAATTTACCTCCTCATTCTCAGCTGGTAACGACCTGCATCCTGTCCAGAGGCAGGAGGCTGGTGGTCAGAGCGAGGAGGTGGGAGGAAGGGGACAAAAGGCCAAACCCTGAAACATTTGGACCTATCTTTACCTCCCACAGCTGTCTCAAACAAGCACACTCTACCTAGTGATGACCTTTAACCCTGTTCCCCTTGAATGAGATTACAACCCTCTGTAAAGAGTTATCAACTTTTAAGAAGGATTTTGAGTAATGGGTCCAATCCACAGCATTTTGATGTTAATCAACACATTTTCTTTCTATTGGTGATTGCTAGAACCAGTTCATGAAAGATGTTCCAATTGTTAAAGTGAATAGAAAGTGATATTTTTGAATTCCCAAGCTTCTATCAAGCTTTTCAGTCTATTATACCTTTTTTAAAGAAAGGGTCCTTGATTTTACAGTAGAGGTAGACAAAAGTAGGATTCTCATTTAAAGCCAACAAGACTCACTTTATCTGCTGTAAGAACGATTGTCACTGGCAAATTTAATCAGTTAAGGCTAGCCCATTAAATTTTAACCAACATTAATTCCATGAGTAGGTTGGAAATCCTGTAAAGGTATCTTAGTATTCATGATATCATGGTAAAAGACTGAGGTTGAAGCAATATATGCCCGGCAAAAAGTCAGAACATGCAATACAATTCCATTCCCCCTAAATCCATGGATGTATTCAGAGACCTAGATACAGCATTCAAGCCAGGGCCCCATTCATACCTGTGAAAGTTGCTAAGTGGCTCATGAAGACAAAAAAGGCTCTATTTCTAAGGTATGAAATCACCCAGATCTTCCGTATTATGGGGTCCATAGAGCAAGCACACCCACACCCAATCACTAATTAATAATTCCACTTTTGGCCACAATATAAAATTGGCTCCAAAGCCCGATGCTGTTCCTGGGGGGCTGGCTTAAGTCCGAAAAAGAGCTGGGCAGAGCAGCTAATGTTACGCGCAATTCTGATGACAAATAGTAGCATTTTATTGTTTATATTTATATATTTTTTATTTTGTGTTCCATTTGTATCGGTATTAAAACTCACATTTTTATTTGCATCCCTGTCTGCTTTTTTGGTCTACACTTGGGTCCAACCTCACCCATGACAGAGTTCGCACAAGACCATTTTTAAGAAATGATTTAGTCACCAATTCAACAGTTAAGCTATGATAAAGATAGTTAGCATAAGCAGTGATAGCCACAACATAAAGTGAGATCCAGCTACAGCCCACAACACAAGATTAAAGGAAGAAAAGAAATAAAGTTATGCGCTCTGCTTGACTGGCTAAATATGTATATGTGCATAAGATTTATGTCTTTGTCCAGTAGCTAATGATCCATTTTTGGGACATTTGTACTTAAAAATAATGTATGGCTCTGAAAAATATGGAAACTGATATTTCACCCGCTTATATATTTCACTAAAAAATGCAACAGGTTTATTAGTGTCTAAATCTTCAACATAATATAGTCACACCATTTCATCTGCTGAGGCATGAAATTGTATCTCTAACTACTGGATGTGTGTACAATTCATCTGGACGAACAGCGTGTACAGGAACAGGCTGCCTCAGTTTGTTTGCACTTAATCGGACAGTCAAGGCTGATAATATGAAATGGAAAGTCAGAGAATGTACAGTATACTACTGCAATAGCTTTTAGGATGGTTTATTACAGCAGATTTAATGGTGCACCTAAATGACAACAATTTAAATGAAATAGGAAAGAGTCCAATAATGCATTTGGGAGTTCAAGATCAATGGAGAAGGCTGGGAAAAAAATTCCCTGAAAAGCTATAACCTTAACAATCAATATATATAAACCCATTAACACAATTTCTATTACTGCCATTTCCTTTTTTCCACATTACAGTGTTTTATTCTCAGCCTCCAACCATGGTAAATGAGGTCACATACTGTATGACTCACATTCTTCTGCTCTTTCTAAAGTTCATCTTCTTACAGCTCTCCCAGCCCACCATCAGCTGTCCAATGCCTCTGATTTCCTTCCCTGCTCTGGTCACCTGTAGCTTGTCACCCCCTGGAGGACACACACACATACTGACTGGACGACTTAAAATCTCCACTTAAAAAAGACAAAACACAATAAGCTGAAGAAGGTTATTAGAGCACTTTTGTCTTAGACTCAAGGTCACACTTCTTGCAGCTTTTAATAGTCTAAAAGCTTTATTAAATAGTAATAACTATCCCCTAAATTGGTAAATAATTGTAGAAAAGCATTTACAGCAAAACAAATTAGGAGAGGTATAAGGTGTTGGGACACGATAAGCCTCCAGAACAGCTTGAGCCTTATTCCTTGACATAGAGTATTAAATTGTGTGAAAGAAAATGATGTGAAAAATAATATTTCATTTATTGTTTTAATGGTATGTTGATGGAGAGCGCTGAAACTGTGTCATTCCAAAATCTCCAATTCGTGTTTAGTTGGGTTGAGACTGGTCACTGTGATTTACATTATTTTTATACTCATCACCTTATTTATGTATTCATGAGATGGATATACAGATGGATACCTAAAGCATTATATGTAGACGCGAAAGTCCACTGCAAAGCAGCAATATGTGACAACTTTGAATGAGAACATGTTGAAGCCATAAGCAGATCATTAGCCTGGCTGACTGTGGAATATTCCCACAATTAATTAGTGTATTTGTTTTGGTGGCCCAATTAACCACAACACACGCATTTGGGTTAGAACACTATCAGCCACAGGGAAGGTAACTGGATGAAAATGAAGCAGTTGTACAAGAACAGCAATATAATTGATAATTCAATAGTAGTACAACATAGTGCAGAGAGCTGGGCCCCTGAGCCAGTTGAAAACTGGAGGCACATGTGTCCTTCCCTGGAGTGCCAGTCATATTGACCTTCCAACAGTGACAGAGATTATTAGGATAAGCGCGACTGTGGTGCTAAAAGGAACGTTGTTAAGCCATTTTGCTCCCCGCCTGCTGGCATAGAGGGATATTGTGGGACAATTCATTGACATCGTTCTTTCCTTATTCATGCCTTTAGGACCCTTCCTGATTGGCACTATTGTCTCTAAAATCGCCCGCTGAAACTGTTTTATCATTTCAATTTAGCCGTTTCACCTCTTGCATTGTGTTTAACTGCAGCTGGGAAAGCGCCTCGGCTTTGCCAGGGGAAATCAGTTGAATTCCAATATTTCTATCATTCAGCATGAGACCGGCAAACGGCTGAGGTATCAAGGGTACAGACAATGTCAGCGGAGTTGTATTGGCAGCATCCTGCAAGCTTGCCAAGTCTTAGCCCAGCTTTAATGGGTTTTCGTTCAATAACAATGAAGAGACAGAGAGTACCATAAAGACAGAATCAGCCAATCCTTTCTGAATCTTAATAAGGATGGATGCATTTTAATACAAGCCGTTGCGCACATAAGCCTGCTTTCCGTGTCGGGCTCTCATGAACTGCCAATCAAACAAGTTACAGTCGTTTACAGTCTGGCAAGAGTTTGGGAAAATAGCCTGGAGGAGTTATAGCTACAGTATGTGTTTGCTATATGAGCGAGGGAGCAGAAAGGCTTTTCTAATTACAGTCGCTGAGGAGGAAAATATGCCCCAAACAAGTCAGCGCTGTAATCTAAACCAGAGCAGCCACACCCAGCCACCCCATGCATGAACAATCAAAACATTCATGTTATTTTTCATGCTGTGGATGACATATCAGGCCTCAGACAATCAATCATTCCGAAACATCAGACGGGAGTGAACATATCACTGTAGTGACTCATGTAAAACTCATGCATTGTTTTATATATCATACAATCAATGATTAACTCTTTGAAAACTGAGCAAGTTGGATTGATTTCTTTCAAAAACATGGAAAGAAAAACTTACCAAGAAGTGACTCAAAAATCAGCAAGAATTTAGCAAAACGTTAGAAGAAAATTACCTAAAGTTAGCAACAAAAAGCGAGGTAAAAGAACAAAAACAGGAAATGACCTGAGACGTGTTAAATAAGAAAATATAAATAAGCATAATAAATATGTATTTTTTCTGTAATCTAATTTTAAATATATAATTATAAATTGAAGTTTTCTTGATATGTTTCCCTATTTTTTAATATATAATTTTCTAATGATCTAATGATTATTTCTAATGATTCTCTTGCATTGTTTTAACTAATTCTCGTGTCATGTTCTTGTACCTTTTAACATTTTTTTGTAATTTTTGGGCCAATTCATGCCAAGTAGCGGATGACATTTTTCCCTATGTTTTTACAAGATATCAAAATAACTCAAACAATGAGCAACTTAAGAATTTACCCAAAAAGTAGCAATAAATTAGCAAAAAGTTACAAGAAAATTTCCCACAATTAGCAACACAACAAGTAAGGTAAAAGAACAAAAACAAGAAATGACCTTTAAAAAGTGCTAAAATAAAATAAATATAAAAAAAATAATAATAATAATAATTAGGTACAAAAAGGGTTGGGGTTTCTTTAACTTAATTTTACATCGTTATAAATATAGTTTTCTTAATTCTTTTCCCTATTTTTTTGGATAATTTTCTAATGATTTTCTCTCTTTCTCGCTTTTTTCTAGTTTATTCACAGGTCAAATTTTTTGCATTTAGCGGGCCATTTCATGCCAAGTTGGTCATAGTGTTGTTGCCCGTGTTTCTGAAAGAAATCAAACACGTTTGCTCATGTTTTAGTGGTTTAAATGCTTGTGAAGGGCGTCTGAAGCAGCACAGGAAAACCGATGTTGATCCAGGTTTTAAAGGGTTAATGCTGACATGGTAAGACAGTTGTGTGCAAACTCAGGGCACTTTAGCGCCATGTGGCATGCAAGATACATATATAGTATATGAAGAGTGTACAAATATAGGCAGGCAGGTGGTGTGAGCTGAAGAGCAGATGCTGTGTTACATGGCCAAACCATGGGCTGCTGGTACGGTATAAAGTGGGTTAGTGGGTCGGAGGCTCACGCTGATTGGAAACATACACCTTTCACATGCACTCGCTGCTCAGATAGATTTTATTTATTATCTTCAGCCCTCAGATGTTTAGTCAGCGTACATTCACGGGCAATGAAATGTTCAAACACAATGGTGGGAGAGAATTCAAGGCTTTAAGCTGGATTCAAACTGTAAAAATAGAGTTTTTGTGCTTTTGCTCGTGTGTTATGAAATATTTTTTTTTAAAAAGGAACATAAATTGCCATACACGTATTCGTCCTTGGTAAATGACTCATGTCTCTCTATTTGGAGGTTGATATATAAAAAGTTCCCTGATGCTGTTGTGGCTTTTAAGGCGAGAAGTTCTTGCTGACTCACTCACGGGGGCAAATCATCTGACAGGCTCACTGTGTTGAAGCCTCGTCAGCAAGGATGTACGGTAAGCTGGAGCCTTCCAGGGATGATATAAGCACCGGGAGAGGCAATCATCAAAGTGTGACACTTGATTGAGACCTAAGAAAAGTTTGCCTCTCCCTTCCAGGGAGGTCAGATCTACATTTCAGCTACTAACCAACACATTTTGACGCTGCTTGAAGTTATCAGCTTGGGATATTCTGCGTGTTTTATTTGTTATTATGTGATGAGGTAATTCACAGTGATTTGCTTTTTTTCTGTAAGGCCAGTTTTTGCTGCTTTTACTTCAGTTTTTGAACTCCCTGTTCCCAGACTGCAGCCAAACCTTCCATTCATAGTACTTATCTGTGGCTGCATTGCAATCTGCTTTTGTTGGAAAAATTGATATCTTTGCTTCTTGTACAATGGATTTTTTTTTTTTTTACCCTGTGTGACGGCTGAACATTTGTGCAAAGCTGTGAATATAGAAAGATAATGTTTTCTTCTGAGGGACCGGCACCAAATGATATTTAGAGAATTTTGTTTTTTCACTTTTCTGTTATCAGAATACACAACAACAACAATACTCTAGTACTGCAGACTACACTGGCAATGTTATGTATGTTATTATAAAATTAATCAATAATGAAAAAAGCTGTATGCAAATGTTAGCATGCCAGCATGCTAAGAACACTGAACATTGTAAACCCTATATCTGCTAAACATCATCACGTTAGCGTTGTCCCTGAGCATGTTAGTGTGACATTAAATGACATTAGCATTTAGCTCAAACCACAGCTGTAACCAATCTGGCCATTGCACCATTATATGCACAGTTAATAGCTTGTTTATGTAAAGAGTGTGAGGGAAATCACTTTGGGTTAGAATTAGATGTATAAAGTGCTGCTCCTTTTTCTTCTGTTCTGCTCTCTTTCTGTTTTAAAATCTCCTCCACCTTTCTCAGTCGCATGCTGAGGGCAACAAATTGCAGCGAGACCCATTTCCCCAGTGTTTGTGTTTCTACAACGAATTGCCTCATCTGTTCAAAATGGGTAGGTGATGCATCTGGAGGGATGAAACATTTATCGGAGGACGATTTTTCATTACGGCAAGGAGAGAGCCTCCATCAATATTTCAATGGCCCTGCCCGCCCTCAGTTTGTCAGTGTGTGCAAACCTCCGTATGTGTGTGTCCCTGTACAGTTCAGAATGAACCAAATGTCCTCATAAGAAGAGACAAAATCCTCTGGAGTAAGGACATTGTGGCGGTTCTCACTTCTTTAAACAGCCAGATTACAGACTGGATATAAACAACGATTGTATGTCACAAAACTACAAAAAAATAGACATAAAAATGTATTTTTAGAGAAAGATACATGTAGGCCTCCACTGTTATTCCCCTTTCATCCAGCTGATTATATTCTACCATTTCCCTCATAATACAAATATGTGTGTGTGTGCATGTATTAACACTACAGTTTGCAGCCTCTCGACCCTGCCATGCTTCTACAAGCTCACGTGCTGTCTCTCTATCTCTGCCTCCCCCTCTCAGACATCTCTCAGAGTACAACTCTCCCTGCGCTTTGCCTCTGGATGGCTGTTGTAAGCCGCTCTCCTCCGAGCATTTTCAGCTGTCACACTTTTTCAGAGTTCACGGAGCTGGTTTTAGTCCCCCGCATCAAATATTCATAGAGCGAGAGACAGGAAAGGCAGGTTGGCCACGTGCTCTTCTGTCCTCCACCCATCTCACTTCCATCCCCCTCTTCAGATGCCCTCTCAATCTCCTTCTCCCTCTCCTTTTTGTCATCTCCTGTTGTTGTCTATAGCTAATTATGAATGACTGTCATCACCTGGAGGCTCCTAAAAAGACAAAGAGCAAAAAGAGGGAGAGACAGAAAGCTAGAGAAAGAACCATGACTAAAATCCCTGTGATATCCCTATAGGGACTAAATTGTGTCTATGATACACACTTTTTAATCTGTTTTTGTAAAAATTGTTGTAATATTTGTATGAAATTTCTACATCCTGTGTAGATAGTGTTTTAAGAGAGAGAAAAAGAGAAAGAGGGGGAGGAAGAGAGAGTGGGAGAGTAACAATAACATAACATAAAACAATAGTGATAAAAACAAAAGTTAATAAATATAATTTAAGATAGCACGTATTAGCATGTAATATTACATGCAAATACTGTAGTTTATTAAAGTGCTGATAACAGTCACATGTGTATATTAATAGTGGAGGTATGACCAACAATAATGGCAGTAGAAGTTGGTATCAAGAAGGATCACAGCATCAGTGCAACCAAGACCCATGACACAGGCGCAGCCACAGACAGGATCACAGCAACAGTACAACAATGACCACGATCCAAGCTGAGCGACAGGCAGGATCACAGCATCAGTGCAACCACACCACGGGCGCAGCCAAAGGCAGGATCAAGTCAAGTCAAGTCAAGTCAATTTCTTTTATAAAGCCCATTATCACAGCACACAGTTTGCTCAGAGGGCTTTACAGCATACGACATCCTTCTGCCCTTAGACCCTCACATCACCTAAGGGAAACCTCCCAGAAAAGAACCCCTGTAACAGGGGGAAAAAGGAAGAAACCTCAGGAAGAGCTACAGAGGATGATGAGGGATCCCTCCTCCAGGATGGACAGATGTGCAATAGATGCCATAAATAATAATAGAATTACAATTATGACAAAAAGGAAAGAGACAGAGAGAGGAGGAGAGATGCACAGCAATAATGGAAAAAGACATGTTATATTACAATAAAGATAGGTGTAAAATTACTAAATGCACTCTATGATAATATTGTTGGTGTTGATAAGAGTCCCGTGTGTACATTGATAGTGGAAGCGTGGCTCATAATAATGGCAGTAGAAGGAGCACGAACACAGGTGTAGCTTCAGACAGGACCACAGCAATGACAAAACCAAGACCACTATCAGGGCAAGCCAGGGGTACAGTATCAGTGCAGCCACTGCACGAGCACAACCAAAGGCAGGTTCACAGCACCAGCACAGCTATTACCACGATCAGGTGCAGCCAAGATTGCAGCCAGTATCCGGGAAAACTAGGAAACAAGGGAGCAGAAATGCTCCCGAGAGGCAACGGAGTTAGCGTAATGCAGTAAACACACATGAGTGTTTTCAGATTGAGGGAGCAAGAGAGAGAAAAAGAAGCTCAGTGTATCATAGAAAGTCCCCGGCAGATTAACCTACGTCAGCCAAAAATCACAGAATCAGCACAACAATCACGACCCAAGCTGAGCCGCAGTCAGAAACACAGCGTCAGTCAGTGACACGTGAGAATGAGAAGCGAAGCATCCACTCAGCATGCTTCAGTCCTACGTTATTCTTTCAGCTTCATTTAAGATGCACCAGTTATATTTTGTCATCATATCATGTTGTAAAGTGTTGCACTGCTCCTTTAATATCTTACCCAACAACCTACTGCAATCCACGAGGGAATAGTCTGTGCATGTCACTCCCACCTGATACGTTAACTACATGTGAAATGTGACCCATACATGACACGCATCCCCTTACACTGGTATGGAGGAGCTATGGAGATGTGGAACGTGAGGGGGCTAGTAAGTGGGAGTGGGAGAGACAGAAGTGACACAATGTGGGGGTTAAACATGCCGCGTAATGGAGAGGCGAGGGAGAGAGAGAAAGAGAGAAACGATGGGAGGGCATATGAATATTTGATCTTGCAGTAAGAAGGGGAGTGGTGGAGGGCCATCCCAGAAGCCCTTGTGATGAGTGGTGCTGTAAAAATATTTACCTTAAACACAGCACTGTGGGACATGAGCAGCGGGGAGGGAGAGCGAAAGGAGGAAGAGGAGAAGGAGGAGAGCTGTGATGTCCTTGCTTCCTTCCATCTTTCCTTTCCTTCCATTTTTGCTCCGTTCTTCTGAGCTCCCCGTCAAATAAAGTGGGTCAGCATTACACATCAGTACAGCACGCTGGAGGGGAGGAAGGGGAGGATTTAAACTGCGAGAGAGATAGATGGGGAAGATGGGAAGAGGGAGTGCAAAGGGAAAACGGTGCTGCAAAGAGAGATGGGTGAAGTGTAGTGTTTACACAGAGAATGAATGGCAAAATGGAGAGAGGTACGAGTATCTGCAGGAGTTTGAGAAAGAGCAGAGAGGAGAAATAAAGAGTGAAGAGGAGCATGGTGGAGAAGGCAATGATTAATTCATCTTTATGTTTCGGCGGGCCACAGCAGCACGGGTCTGGCGGCTGCAGGCCTTAAGAGGCTCCACATGATGGAGAGTCAACCATTACCACATTTAAAGCGCTGCCTCCCAACAATCCTCTCGTCCTCTTCCTCCCATCTCTTCTCACTCATTCCTCATTTAGCTCCTCGGGTTCGCACAGTTTTGTTTTCAAAGTGTGGGTGATGATGAAGCGATGAAGGCAAAGAGCTGGGGTAGAAGAGAGAGTGAGAGATAGATGAAGAGATTGAGAGCAGGATTAGCTCAGCCATATGTCAGCCGGTGCTTGTGGGTGTATTTACCCGTATCCAGTATCTCTGAACACATGTTTACCCACCTCACAGGCATCCACAGGCATTCGTCACATTTCCCTGAGATGGCTCGGCATGCCCCACAGGCCAGCGTGGCATCAGAGCTGGCCAAAATAGTCGCTGACTGTTTCATATTCTGGTCAGAGCAGTCGCTCATGCAGACACAGGTGATAAGAAAACAGGTTTGTTATCTTGCAAGCATGGATTTAAGGATGTTAAACACAGCACAACTTACTTTACTTGCCCCTTTATTAAAGAGGTAGTGCTTACCATCAGAATAACACAGAGAAACAATATTTAGATTCATTTTAAAGGTTCAGTTCATCCAAAAAGGGGAGTTATTCTGAATAATCCTCATACTTTGAGCACTTTTGTTGGAGCCACATTGTGCCGAACAAAAAGAAACCCATTTACACTGTATTCTGTGGATTATCCAGAGTAACAGGGACATTTATTTTTCAGGAAAGAGATGTCGCTGCTGAATTTTTCAAATGTAATTTTTCACTGTGCTGAGCACCACAAATATAATTCCACCCACCTCCATTACATTGGGTTGTAGGCAGAGAGTTTTTGGAAATACTTAACTCAAGTCCCTCTCTATCCTACGTCTATTAATGAATTCTCATATTTTTTATTTTTTCATTAATATTCTGTAAATTGAATTTATAGGGCCTTTATGGGACTAAGTATTAGATTTTAATTAATTCTGACTAAGAGTATCAAAATGTGTCAAGTGTGACAGCAATTTGAATCCAAAGGTAAACGGGAATGTCAGGGTCCGCCTTTTATAATGAAAACAACTAAATGAAGAGGTAATAGAATTTAGACATGTTGAATATCTACTGCAGAGGAGTATTGACTTCAGTGTCAAGTATAGTTTGATTTCATGAAATTTTACATATTAAACTAATCCAATTTAAGTATATTGAGTCAAAACATACAGGAAACGAATGTGTACATTTTTTATCACAGAATGCAGACTTCTACTACACTTCTTACATTTGGTAACTTAAAAAACTAACTTTTTGTCATATTTGATGAAAATCTCACTATTTCCACACAGAAGTACATAAGACAGATAGTTGGTGAAAAAATTAGAGGTACTTCCTGTGCCTGTAATGCATCCTCTAGAATCTACCACTGCTCACGAAAAACAACCAACCAGAGGGAACAGAGAAAATCTGTGTATATTTCATTGTAATTTGGTTGCAACAACCTTTTTATGTTATTATCAAATGTATAAAATCCTAAATGCCTTCTTATTATGTGTCCTGGGATAAAATCAGTTATGTGTTATTGCTTTGTCTCAAATCTCAATGGGGGATGCTGAGAAGTTATGGAAATATTTTTGAGAAGTTGATTTTGCAGAACAGACTGTAACCCGGTGTCAAGAAGACATTTTGTACATTCAGTCTCCTTCCAGCTCCTCTCTGTTTACCACTACATCACCTCTTCCACTTTCTCTTTTAGCATCTGCCAAGACAAATCCGGCACATCTGAGGCAGACTGTGCAAACCTTGGTGAAGTACCTTTGCCTGACGCCATCCAAACTCACCTAGGTCCCCTTAAAATCTGCCAGCCTGGATGAAAATATCAGGACTTTTCTCTCGTTTTTTTTTTAAAGCTACAAAGCGGAAAGGTCTTTTTAAGTCTGGTGCCGGGACACCATCGTGAGTAAGTCGCTGAGCTCCTCGTCAACATCAAACGGTTGGCAGAGGGTTTGCCAACCAGCTGGTGCAGATGGCCGGACTCAAACGGGACATTCTAATGAGAAGCAGGTAGGGTATTAGCAGTCTGGGCAGGGTGGCAGCACCCAGGAGACCGCGGCATCACACACATACATGCAGCTCATATGCAAAGCGTAGGTGTGTGTGTGTGTGTGTGTGCGTGCTTTAAGGAGTGAGGAGGAGAAGAATGGACTCCTGACAACTCACTTCATCCCACAGACATGCAGTATTCACATATCCACACACACGAGCATACATACATAATCACCCCATATACCTGAGTCAGGCGGCATGCAGTGTCAGAGTTAAAACAGCATTAGACAGGCTCATATCTCTTTTACACTGCTGGGAGGTTGAGGATTCTCTCACTCTGGGGTGGAAAGTGGGGGTTAATCGGTTCATCAGCTCCAGTCAACAGCAGGCTACCACTGCCATCTGCAGGGCTTGTTGGGAGGAACTTACACTGCCATCAGTGTTGCCAGATTTGGCAGTTTTCTGCTTAATTGGGCTGTTTTGGTTTGGATTATGTGGGGGAAAATGAGTTGGGCAGGTCTATTTTATTAAATTACAAGAATATTTATACAACTATATATATCCCACAAAATGTATTAAACCAATACATTTTCTTTTTTCATTTGACATTTTTCAGTCACTCAGCACAAATGTGTTTCATATGTATTCTGGTGAGAGGCAGCTAATGCTGACAACCATATGTATATGCAAATAAATACCTGAAATCTTAAAAATAAATTATATCTGCCTTGTAAAAGTGCACTGTCTGTGTGCATGTAGTCGTACTGAATGCACTCTTTGTGTGTTTATGCTTGTACACAGAGGAGCATAGATCTGAATGTGTGCAGTTACCCAAAATAAGGTTAAAGTTTATCATGTTATTTGTTGAAATGATACTGAGTTGCAAAAAGACTTCAGCAGCCTTCATCAACAAATGTTTGGAGGACATTTTACCACTTCAGTCCAGAGGGTGGCAGTACTGCAAAAAGCCATTTTGCTGTGGTAGTTGGCTGCTGCAGGTTATTTATCACTTTTGGATTATTTATGCATGCTTCAGCTGCAGACATTCGCTGCTTTTAGGTATGGTTCAGTAATTATTAGGGCAGTTAACATTATGTTGCTTAACTAACTACTGATCAAATATTTTGGCCGTTTTTTTGTGCTTTAGGGGTGGTTTTTGAACAGTTTTTGTGCTGGAAACCATCAGCTGTATCTGGCAACCCTGCCTGCTATATAGATGGAGAGATTGGAGATTTGTTAAAAGGGGCAGGGGGCAGGGGGAACATGCATGCTTTCTTTTGTACACTGTTAGGTGGTGTAATATGAGCAATAATCGCCTTTTTATAGACAATATGGGCAGGTGACAAAGTTCTGGGAGAAATTTGTAATAATCTTACCCTTTTTTAGAAACTAATTTTTAGGTAATTTCTTGCAATTTAAGGTACATTTCTTGCTCAGTTGGCCATTGCATTTTTTTCCCTTGACTTTGAAGAAATCAAAACAATTTGCTCAAGTTTCAAAGGGTGAAACGTTTTTGAATGTAGCACCAAACAAATAAAAATAAAAGATATCTATCCAGATTTCAAAGGGTTAATTTGTAGCATATAATACTTTCCATTTAACACATAAGGGTTAGTTACTGTATTCTGTAGCTCTGTAGAAAGTATGACAATGTAATTTTATGTATCTAGCATCTTGTGTTTGAGATGAAGAAATTACAACAGAAAGTCTGCTGGAGACATGCGGTTTTAAAGACGTGGCCTTTCATTTGGGTGAGTCTAAATGGAGAAACTTAGTTGCATTTTGGGAATTGTAGTATTCAGTGTTTTTAGAGCTTGATCCATAGGGACTTAAAGTCAGGATATCTCAGCTCCTGCTGCTCAGTTTTGACCATTTCTTTTTAACCCCTCTTTTTGGAGTCCCTCAGTTTTATGCAAGTGCATTACTAAATTACTGGAGCAGCCCTTTAACACCAGTGCCATGCACACTAGACAGCATTTCAATCACTAAAGGAACATTATAGGGGTTGAAACCACAATTAACTTGTAGGCAGTATTAAAATTCAGCACTGTAACACCCAAAACATTTTGGATAATCCAATGCAGGCTGAGTGCCTGTACCATAAACAGCGTCAGTATGTGAATTGGATTTTCTAATAATTCAAGTGACAGAGAATGTTGTTTACAGCAAGTATCCAGCAGAGGTCTGTGTTCAGCAGCATATGTCCTTAGGAACAGAAAAGCCACTGCAACAGGACATACGACTCTGTGGACATTGCTGCTTTCAGGGTCTCCATGTAGATTTCTGTGCCAATGTTTAAAGAGGATAATATATGTTTATGAATGGGTTAATGAGCAGACCTAGCAGGCACAAATCCAGGGGCTCAAAGTGTCAGAGGTAACCATGACCTTTACCTGCAAAATGTCATTCAAATTAAAGCATACTGACCTTAAAAATACTCAAATTATTCACAGAACTGCAACAAGGAAAGAAATAACTACAAAATGGGCAAAAAATACCACATTTCATTGACTCTGGTGTGAATGAAATTACAATGGTAGTCATATTATACCGTCATGTTTTATTACTTTTTTTTCATACCATACTGACTTTCTTTCTGAATTTTTTATGACATATTATTATATATTTTTTTGTTATATATTATACTATACCTATTTTTATAGCAGTTTTAATGACACATTATAGCCTTTTTTATTAAGCATAGCATGACTTTTTAAAATGAAAGTCATAAGATACTATGACGTTATGACTTTTTTATGACATACAATAGCGTGACTTTTAAAAAAAAATTAGTCAAACAATACTATGATGTTATGACTTTTTTTATGACATACTATATACTGTGACTTTCTTTATAGCATTTTTAATGACTTACTATGGCGTGTTATACTATGCATTTTTATAACAATTTAAATGACACTGTAGAACTTGTTTTTTGTTCATATTAAGCTAAAACTTTTTTATATTTTCATAACGCACTAAATTATGACCTTTTTTTTAAAACATTTTTATGACATACTTTACTGTGCTATTTTTAAACTTTTTCATGATATTTTTTGAATAACTTTTTTCTTGAATTTTTCATGATATACTGTACAATGAAGAGAAGGAGGTCTTTTCACCAGGAGGTAATTGTGACAGAACAGTACCGATCCCATCAAAAAAGGCGTCCACAGCAAGAATGAACGGAGCATCAAAATCTGGTTGGGTTAACATGACACTGTTCACAAGTTCATGTTTCAGGCCTTCAAATGCTTCTTTGCACTTGTCATTTCAGTCATCAGGAGACAGTTTCACATGGCCTGTCTTGAATTTTAGTTTGTTTCCGCTTCCTTTTTTACGTGGCTTAGCTGGCTCAGCTACAAGGTCGAACAGCGGCCTGGCTTTAACAGAGTGAAGTGATGGTAATACAGAACCATTCCAAGGAAGGATCTGATTTTCTTGGCACTGGACGTTTTCCCATCAGACTCCATCAGATCGGCCTCTTGAACATCACTGATAGTCTGCACTTTACTTGGGTCAGTCTCAACACTGCTCTCACATATTATGTGAACTAAGAACTTCGACGAAGAACATGACACTTCTTCTGTGAGAGCTTCAAGTTGTTAGCAGCAAGGCGTGAGAAGACCATCTGCAGATGCTCAAGTGCAAGCTATTCAGAGGGAGCAAAGACCATAAGATCATCAAGGTAGCACAACAGGTTTGTGAAGTTCTTGTCACCAATGATGGATATCATCATTCGCATGAATGTGGCGGGGCTGTTGGTCAGGCCCTGAGGCATTCTGTTGTATTCATGGAGACCGAATGGGGAGGAAAACGCAGTGTACTTTTTGTCATCTTTATGTAGTCTGACATTGTAAAAGCCTGGCGTAAGGTCCATGGTGGAAAAGAACACATTACCTCCAAGAGCAGCAAGAGCATCTGTCTGATGGGGTCATGGGTACACCTCTTTCCTCATTCTTGCCTTTAACCATCTGAAGTTGCGAAGGTCACCTGTCGGCTTGACAACTAGGACAATGGGAGATGAGCACTCGCTCTGAGACTTACGGATTATCCCTAGTTTTCCCATCTCATCCAGAGCTGTCCGTCGTTTGTCATAATGGAATGGTGGGACTCGCCTGTAAGGAAGTCTGAAGGGTTTGTCGTCCACAAGGCAGATCCTATGCACAAAGCCTTTTGCGTCACCACAGTCCATCTTGTGCTTTGAAAAGATGGACTCGTACTGTTTGATGATTTTTAACAGTTTATCTTTCCACTCAGGGGAAACTTCACAAGATGAGATGTCCAAGTCTCGCAAGCCCATGGCAGCTAAAACATTTTTCATCTCCTCATATGATCTCGGAGCATGAGATGAGTCTATTTTTTTTTTTTTTTTTATCGTCCAATGTGCAGTCTTGAGTGGACTGCACATTGGACTAAATGGGAACTGGTTCAGCTAAGTCCTGTACAGAGAGAAATGGGCACACATCAGCAATTTTTGCATTTCTCTTAAGGGTGAGCGGTTTTTCTGTGGGATTTACTATTTTGACAGGGACCCAATCGTCTTCCCTTTATGTAGCGATGACTCTCCCCACCAAGATTTGAGCAGGTCTGGATCTGGAAGAGGTGGGCTAAATGACAACTGTACTCCCAACTACAGAAGCATCAGAAACAGGCAGCTTAGCCCACACTAAATGTTCAGAAATAGGCTGTAAAGTGACACATCTCTAAAGTTTAGCTGTACCGATTCTGGTTGGCATTGCTTCAGCTTCAGGAGTTTCTAAGTTGGACAGTAGAGACATCAAATGAGACAGGTTGTCGTTTGGGATATCCTTCATGTCATTAACAGCGGTTTTGCTGTTGACCTTCACTTTCATCTGTGAAATAAGCCCTTTAATGGCACTGCTGCCCAGGATCATCACTTGAAAGTCAAACACGGTGACAGTGAGGTCATACATAAGAAGGTGTAACAAGGTTTCCTCCACAACCAACAATAACAAAGTCCTCAGCTGGCTTCTTCTCAAGGTTGGGAGCAGACTGTGAGAGTTCATCTTCAGCTTTTACACTCATAGTACATGCCATAGATCCCGTCTACTAAGGCTTTTCGGACATGTCCACTGTCTGTGTCAGCATCTGTGTAGAATAAGCTATCCGACTTTGAGAGTTTTTGTAAATCTTGTATAATCACAGTCTTTTGAGCTGACACAGTGCTCAAGATGTCATACTATGTTTCGTCAGTGTCAGTTAAGCTTGAGGTGGGAGGCTGATTCACTAGATCTACACTGTCCTCCCCTGCACATGGATGTCAGTTTCTCTGCTGACCATGAAGGGTAGGGTGTCTCTTCTTTGGGCAGTTGCGTCTGGTATGGCCAGGTGAGTAACACAGGAAGCATACCTTGTTCTCTCTGCAGTGAGTGAAGGCAGAGTGAGAGATGTCGCTGCACACTAAACAGGGCATTATGTTGCAACCCTCAATTTTTGGTTGTCTGTTGTTAGGGTGTTGCTTCTGATTAGCACGAACATAAACAGAGCCTTGAAGCAACACTTTTTCTAGCATGCCAATCAATCTCTCTAGAGCAGAAGCATCTTCATTCTCAGTTTTTCGCTCTTTGCACTCATTTATAGCTAAAGTAGTATCAGTGTTGATCTCAACTTAATTAATGATAACTTTGTTGCTTTTCTCTGTAGAAGACATAAGCCCCTTTTCAAAGTGGTACTCATCCAACACTGCCTGTACCTCACAAGCTGACCACTTATCGATTGTCTTGGATCTGAAGGTAAGGGCTAAGTCTCTGCTTGAATAATGTCTGATAAACATGCCTGTAACTTCACCACTAGGATTGTCAAATGATTTACCTTGTTCGTTAAGGTAGCTTGCAGCAGCATCAGCAGCTCAGTTCAGTCTGAGCCAGTACTCGTACGTATCTTCATGTTATTTTAGCAGCATGGAGTAAAAGTCTGCAAGGGGTACAGAGGAGCAACGGTTGGAGCTGAAATGTTTGTGGAAGAGTCCATAGCTGGCCTGTGGGTTATGCTGGACATCAATACCACCTTTTCTTATCCCAAAATCTCACATCTGTCACTCTGCCCTTCAGATGGATGAGAATTTCCTCGCCTTGGTTTTCCAGCAGCACACCGCTTTTCCTGATGTAAATGTTTATTGAATCCTCCCATTCATCAACAGTCGGGGTATCAGAACTCTCCCTTTGAAACACAGGTGGGTCCTTTACCTGTCTGTGTGACCAGCTGAACTTGGGAAAGGTCCACTGTACAACTGGAGGAGTCTTTCAACACACTTGTTTCATCATGGCTTGTGTGCACAGCAGCAGCGGGGCATGATGTGTTGAGGTGGGACATAATGCTGTGTGCTAGTTGTTGTCCTATCTGCTGCACAACTGTGGTCATTTGGTCAGAAAGCCTCACCTCGTCAGGGGAAGCAGGACCTGATCTGTTTGTGCATTGTGGTGTGTCAAGCTCATTGACGGGCTGTGCATAAGATGTCACCTTATCTCTACACACAAAAGAACTGTGCTCACCAGTAGAAGCTACATACTCTGACTTATGATCACTTACAGAAAATGGAAGAGGTCTACTATGTAACCCTCTGCCTCTACCATTACTGAGAAGAGTAATACTGGAAGGACTAAAATTGCTCAGATTCATAGTTAGAAAAATACCCACACAAATGGCAAAATTATATACAACAAGTTGTGCAGCTGCAACCACAACACAAATGATCAAGAACAACATTAACAGCAATCAACAGATTGCAGATACCAAAGCAGCTCCAACTTAACGCAGTGAAGAGAAGGTGACCTCCCCAGTCCGGCGTAGTCATGGATGGATCATGGCACCAATGTGTTGTTATCAGGCTGTCGTTGTGAAATTCATGGTGGTTGTAAAAATCTGCATGTGTAACAAGACAAACAGAGTAGAATGGTGACTTCTCAAGGTAACCACACACACACCAGCCTGTTGTAATTTCTCCACTGCTGTGTGAAAATTTATTAAAATGAACTTAACAGAAGAATGTATAAAAGTGTATGTGACTTTTACAAGACATAGTAACAAAGTGCGATCATATAGTGGATATGTTTAGCTTTTTACACTGATAGAGTGTAAATAAATTCAAACAAAATAAACAAAAAGTATTTGTCATTTTAAATCTTTTGAACAGTATCAGAAAAATACATAAAATTATCTTGACTGTTTTTTTAGCTGTGTGTTTTTAACAACAATATGAAATCATGCAATATTTTTAACTTTGCATTTCAGCATGAAATATTTACATTACAAAAGTAAAAAATTCCATAAAAACAGAAAACCTTGGTGTTTTATAAACCACAATTTTCTCAGTAAATGCACAGTGCAACATACCTGCATGTGTACCAAGACAAACTAGTGAAGTGGTGACTTGGTAACTTCTCAAGGTAACGGCACACACACCAGCCTGAAAGATGGCACAATGCTAACGTTAGCCGCTAGCTAGCGATCTTTTATAAGCGATAAAACATACAAAAGCGAGGAGTTAACGCATCAGAAACATGGCGAAATTATAGTTGAGGCTATTAACGACAAACCAGATATAACCACCTTCAGCTGTATGTGCATTAATGTTTACTAAATTGTACTTTCTCAGAGACAGTCTCAGTAACCTTACCTGTAGTAATTCCTCCGGTGTTGCGAGGAACTACCCATAATGCACTGCGATCTCTACTCTCAAACAGAGCTGCAGTTACACGTTTACGACAGCAGGTGTCACTGTTGCGCTATTTGGCTGGATTTAATCCAGACCTATTTAACTATGTTGCATCTGCTTCAATCTTGCAAATTAGCCAAATTATGGGCAAAGTGCGAAGAATTAAAAAATGGTATTGCCTTTGCAAAAAGGACTTCTTCAGGCATTAAGGTGCAGAGTAATGAGTCTGTTACTGAAAGTGCTTTTCTGTACTAATACTGTACTGCAATGGATTCTGCTAATTGCCCGTGACTGATAAGAGTCTTTTGAGCAATCTCCTCTTAGCCACCTCCACCAATGAGTCCAGTGTGTGCAAATGTTCACTTGCTGGCCGACGAGCGTATCCAGTAAGTGCGAATCTTTGTGAATGCATTGTTTGAATTACGGGGCAGCTAAGGGGACCGTGGCTCCCCCTGAGACGCTCAGGGGAGCTCTAAAACATGGTTCACTTTTGTTTTGTTGTTTTTGTTTGTTTGTTTGTTTTGCAGTACTCCTGTCATTGACTGCGCGCTGCCACACACTTTATGAATGTTACATGTTGTAGTAGTGGTGCGCACCAGAAAAAAGGGTCCTCCCCCGAAATTGAAGTGTTCCACAGTGTCGCTATGGCGACCAGCTACAGTGAGTCGGTCCTATCTTCTAATGGAAAACAACCCCCAGAAAAGTACCCAATACCAAAGGCGAGTAGAGTAGAATAGAGTAGAGGTGGTACCATGTAGTGGAAAAGCGCCATTAGTGAGCCGGCCCGCCTCCTTGTCCTTGATGGTACCACCCCAACATACAAAGGTATGAAAGAGCACAATGCACTGAGTAGTTAGGTGCACACATTAAAAGACCTAAACCTCTGCAGAAAAAAACAGGCGACTTTGGCTCTTTTTGTAGAATGCATCAGTGTAAGTGGATTAGTCCAGCTTGACATTCAGGTGTACCCCCAGGTACTTACAGGACTGGACAACTTCCACATCCAAACCTCCATTGGAAACCGGTGTTAAGGGTATATCTTCTTACAGAAGACAACCACCATTTCGTTGGTTTTAGAGGCACGGAGTTGGAGGTGGTTACTCCTGCACCACTCCATCACTACCTTGCAACGAACACTTCAAACCGTTGAAAAACAAACAACTGTCTCCTTGTTCCCTGTATTTTCATATATTGAATACTGAATTTTCCCTTCCAAGAACTTAGTTGATTGTCGGCCTGACTCATATATCAGTCCAGCCTTCGACAGACGTCACTGCCGATACTGAACTAAAGGAAATGTTTTAGGCAGATGTCTGTAGGTTTAGCTCAGTGGGTAAAACAATGGATAGTGTGCCCGAGGTTGCTGGTATAAGTCTTGTCTGTGACAGATGACAGTAGACTTTAATGGTACAAATAAAATTAAATGCGAGCTACTTTCTGTCTACTCTGCTGATATAAGTCATTGATGATGTATCTTGCAACAAACATTTCAAACTATTAAAAAAGACACTGATACTCCTGACAGTTGTGTGTTTTTTTAACACAGGGTACGTGTAAGGTAGGTAGGTAGATAATAGTTTGAATAGTTCTGTTTCCGTGTATTAAGTTGAATAAAATAATTTTTCCATTTAACTGAAGGGAAATCACAACTGATCACATTGTGTAATGCATCTTGTTTGGTTTGTTTGAGCTGAACTGAAAATAACTTTTAAAGGACATTTCTTTTCATGTTATTGCTGATAATAAACCCCCCTGTAATTTTTTTAAATTTTAATTTAGATTTTAATTTGTTTGCAGACTTTCACATTTAGTTTTATGTATTTTGTATGTTTTAGAGATTGAGCATCTGTTCAGAGTGATGTAGCCTCTTCCATCTGAAAGGCTTCATTTTTCTATCTGTTCATGATTATCACCCTTTGTTCTGCCTTCACTTGGAGTGAATTTATTGGATATGTGACACCACAAAAACCAAACCCTGCCACAGCGATTTGATCAATGTCAATAATACGGCCGTACTTCAAAGCAGATGATCTTCTAGAGAGACTGTAATTAACAGCCAGTCACAGTGGATGAGACTGTGGCACACCGCTCTGGACGGGCCCACAGATTTTTGTGAGACCCGGTCAGTGGATAAAATCATGGAAATGTTTATGAACATGATCACAAGGGGCCACAGATGTTTATGGAGAGATTATTTTTTTACATACAAACTGTGGTCAGTGCAGTTTGTGCGTTTATTTTCAGCAAAATGAAAAAGTATGTGGACCTCCCAGAAAAGGCCTTTACTAACTAACACCTTCCAAATAATTACAAAAATATATGCAGTCATTTAAAATTGATATTTAGTTTGTTTGCCGATTGGGTTAAGCTTATTTGGGAAAAACAATGATTTAATTGTATATATTTTTAATTTATTTATTTGTAGATTTTTCTGAAGTTTTGAAACTTTTTGTATTGATTAGAAATTTGTCTATAAAAATCTAACCACCATTCTACAAATGACCATCACACAAAGCTCGATAATGATCTGAGTCCATAAAATGCGGCTCCTTTCCTCGGCACCATCTCGCCTGGCCTGTAAACTTGGATCATATGGGTTCACTATGGGTTGAAATCAGTCACAGTCTGTCTAACTTAAGTCAAGCAGACAGGGATGATGGGCTTTAGGAAACCATTCATTGCGGCAAACATACACTTTTCAAGCCCCATTGAAACACTGACCTGCTCAAATGATCTGAGGGCAGAGTATCTGCTGCGGTTACCTCACTGCTCCCTCGCTTTGTCTTTGTTGTTTCCCTCCCCACCCCCTCTTTTTCTTTCATGTGAACCAACTCAGCAACTTATCACTGCTTTAAAAATAATAATTAATTATTTTTTTTCAATAACAGTAAAAGAAGGGAGACAATGTAAAACAAATACAAGAGTTAAAAAATAAGTTTAAACATACAGTAGTTGTGAAGTTGATTGGTTGTAAATCAAAGAAAAAAACTGTTTTTTTAGCAGTTGGTTTGATATTAATCCATTTAACATCTGGATCGACATGAAATGGGACATGACACGGGGAAAAACGATCATGGGCAACGAGATAAGAAAATGACCTGAAAATTAGCTGGGGGGCATTATTATTATTATTATTATTATTATTATTATTATTATTATTATTATTATTATTATTATTTAAAATGTACAGAAAATGTTTGTTTTTGTTTTTTCTTTTTGATTCTTTTTAGTTTTATTTATTTTTCAGGTACTTTTCTTGTAACTTTCTTACTAATTTCTTGCTAATCTTTGGGCCATTCCTTAAGATGCTTATCACCCTCTTAACATATTTTTTTAAAGAAATCAAGCCACTTTATTTAGGTAACTCTATATGCTCTGTGCAATGTGCTTCATCTCAGGTAAAAATAGACATGGCTTGTATTTTTATTAGTTTCTGACACATTCCATGTTTTATGTGCACTTCATGCTAATAAATCTAAACAGTTTAATATAAAATGTGTGCATGGACATATTTGCTTCCACCCGCGTTTCCAGGTTTGTATCTGCAGTGCACATAAGAGCCTGTTTGTTCCCATCCTGTGTGTGTTCCTTCATCCCTGCCAGTGTCGAGCCAAGGGCCCATCTGGCTCCTATGAGGGCCGCTGCTTCACGGTGCCTCAGCCTGATTCATGGGCGCTGGACAGCCTCAGCTGCTATCCCACTTCCACCGTTTTACATCACATACCTCTCCAAAAAACACTCTGCATACCTCCCAGCTCCCCCAGCTCTCCCACTGACTGAAAAACTCAGCAGACGCGTTATTTTCTTGGTAGAGTCCTTCAAGAAACGCTGGCCATCATTTACATCTGCCTCTGTCCATCTGTTTTACCAAATCCCTGTTCGTTTTTGACCTGGGAGTTACTTTTCCTCTCCCTTTCCTTTTTCTCAGGGATTACCAATTTTACCTCAAATGCCATAAACCCTCCGCACCACGCCCTTATGGAAGGACGTGTGTGCAAATTACAGCCAACTTTCCTCTGTGTGTTGTTTTCACTTTCTCCTCCTCTTAATTCTCCCTGCATTTTAATCACTCACTTTCTTTCTCTTGTCTTTTCAGCTTTCACACTCGCCAACATGATGTAACCACAAATAATCGGTTGCCAGTTTGTCCTCAGACTCCCGGCCAAACCTCGCTGCATTGGCTGTGTGACTCGAAGGCGATTCTGTTGCACAATGTGCAGCCACAGGACACGCAAGAAGTCTCAGATATGCACCCATACGTGCTCCCCTGTCAGTCATACAGCTACGCCGCAGAGCCTGCGAAAAGACAAAGGCAAAAATAAAAAGTATAAATTATGAATGGATATTGACAGCTGGATTGGATTCATGTCCTCAGCTGATAGGACAGTAACTTTTGGCCTGTAACATTCAGTACGGAGAGATAAAATACATTTCAACAGCTTCACTTATATTGTGTGAAATATAACATGCAGTCAACATTAAACTGCTCTGAATTAACATACTGTAAGATATATATATATATATATATTTGTTTGTTTGTTTGTTTTTCATTGGACCGTATTTCCCAAATTGCTTCAGTCAAACTGTGTGTTTCCTTAAATTTTCTCTCAATGCATTGTTATAATGTTAGTAGCTCTTAGAAAAACACATATCAGCATTAAATGTAGATTTTGATATTTTTGGCAAGAGCACACTGGTCCCAGAGTGATTCGTGATAACATCTTGATCCGTCAGAAAGTTCTTACGACTGAGTGCTTTTGCTGTGGAGCACCAGAAAATTGGTTTTGAGTGTTGACTCTTATACAGATTCATCGACACTGTAACATTTCACGTTAGTGCACTAAACAAACTGTTCTGTTATTATTAACTCAGGTGTAATAAGATAAATCTGTCAGATTGAAGTCGGGTCAATTTCAGTTGTCCATTCATCAATTTCAGAATGAAAAATCATGAGTTCAGTGTTGTAACTTTAAGTAATAAGCTGACATAAGGGTTCAGTAGGGGACTTTTATAAAGATTTTTTTGTCAGATTTGCTGAAACTGTCACTATATCCTAACAGTATGACATGAGACAGAAAATCTGTGAAAAAAATTGTGCTCCTGAAAAAATGCACTGAAGCCATATTTTCTTTTTTTGTTTGGACACATGCTGGTGTGAATGTGTCTGCGAACAATACAAAAACAATTTGATACTGTAACCCTTGAAGAATCACATAAACCCCACTGCAAATTTACTGAAAACCAAAAGCCACAAGTGGTTAAAATGGCCAGTTACTTCAACTTGGAGTAAATTGACTTAGGTTGAAAATTCTAAGTTGGATGAAACTAACCTTCAAAACAAAAAAGGATTTGTGGAAGACAAATTTAGAGCTGTCAGAGAGAATGGGCATAACATGATCCCAGAATGAGGGTGCTCCTGAACATTTCACCATTATTTGCATATAGACTTAAAGGTATGCAGTTTTCTGGAAAATGCATAAAAGAAAAAGCACCTGTCCTAAGCCTCATCCACCAGACAAATATGCAAATATGCACGCGCTTCATACGTTAACCTGTATGAGGACGGTCATTAATTTCAATCCACCCAACAGTCCTGTTTTCTTGGCAAATAATTGGGTCTGTAAATCCTATTCAGATGACAAACTGTGACTTGAGGCTGTAGCTACCTCATAAATCATAAATATGAATCAGCCACAGCAGTGAGCCCTTTGTGGCAAAACTAACTAAGTAACTAAGTGTGTGTTTTTTTTGGGGGGGGGGCGGGGGGGGGCTGCTCAATTGCTGCCAATGCTGGAATAGTTCTACTTTTTTCTGCAGGATATTTTGAATTTCACTGAGGGGACGTGCACGCGCATCTGCATTTGTAGAGCAGCCAATGGAAACACCCTCTCTCTGAAATGACCTGTGATTGGCCAAAGTCTCCTGTCAGAAGCCATATTTTCTGAGGCCTGAAAACAGAGCCAAGCGGAGGTGCAGAAGTCTAGTTTTCTCTCAGTCCGCTTGAATCACGATATGCTAAAAGGTTATTATGGCATTTTTGCCCAATGATGCCAAAATAAAACTGTTTACTGGCTTAAAGCTTTGAGTGATTTGTGTGTGGGTGTACGTCTTAGCCGGCATCATTTCTCTGTGTTGGGTAAAATCTATAAATTATAGGCTACATTACATTACATCTACATTTAAATTATAGCATCTTAAAGGAATAATTCCTTTAAAAAATATATGCTTACGTTGCCAAGAGTTAAATGAGAAGATTGATACCAAGCAGCTAGTTAGCTTAGCTTAACACTAAGGAAAACAACTAGTTAGGTGCTGGTAAATGGATTTTGCTATCTTCAGATAGAACGAGGCTAGCTGTTCCCCCCTTTGTTTCTAGTTTTTATGCTAAGCTAAGTTAACTGGAATTTGATTGTCGCTATACATTAAGCCTAGTTAGTACATTCCCACAACATAATGTTACAATAATGTTTTATAGAAAACGTTTTAATTTAATGTTCAAAGAAGGTATTAAGAATGTTTATTATTTAGAATAATGTTCTTGTAACGTTTTAACTGCAACATTCTGAGGATGTTTTGGGGAGGTGACAGATCATAGAATGTTCTTTCAACGTTCTCACAATGTTACATGACAACAAAGGAAGAACATTTTAAAAGTAACATTCAGAACATCATGTTGAGGACTAAGACTACGGACCATTTTTTAAATGGAAATGTAACGTAATATGGTATTTTTGATGTTTGTGGAGAATGTTACCCTAACTTTAAGGAGAACGTTCTGAGAACTAAAAGAAAACTTCCCTCTGAAAACGTTAATAAAACATTGCATTGGTTGCACATTTTAAGAACCAAAAATTGTTAGCTGGGTATAGACATGAAAGTGTTTTCCATGTCGGCGCAGAAGTGAAAAAGTGTAGTCCCCAAAATGTCAAACTATCTCTACCCTAGAAACTACACCAACGTTTCACACAGCAGCAGAACCCGGAGGACTCTGTTTTGTAGTTTCAGCGATGCAGTTAAAACTGTTCTCCGTTGCTCAGGGTGACTGTTGCTTTATGAAATCCCAACAAATCCCAAACATTAAATGCTTCACTTCATGTGACCTGCTAACAGAAAAAGACAAACTGAATGGTGACTATCAGTGAAAGATGGAGTAGAAAAACAGATATGAACTGTAGACTGGAACGTCTATAAGCAAAAACCATGGATAAAGAAGTAAGTCCACATGAGCAGGGTTTTGCTGACAGATGTCTCTATGTGAGTCCAGATGACTGTCGGGAGAGATTAGAAAGAAATAAGCTCTGCCAGGAAGTCTGTTTTAACTTCTAATGTTTTCAGAGCTTTCCTGTTTGCGCTAGCAATCAACGCTCAATAACGTCACCTGGTTGCATTAAAATTGTTTGTGGCATGTTATTGTATCATGATATTAACATTGTTCCTCTAAGTCAAAAGTAGTGCGACACATCGGAGGCCCTGAAGTCACCGTTTGGCGTCTGATAGTTTCAGTGCCCACAACACTGACACACGCAGGACATGTGATTTTCTCTGGGCAAAGTTGGTCCCTAAAAAGTGCCAGCGCACAGCTGAAGAGTGGCACAGTGCTGGTATTGATGCAGTCACGTTGCTCTTGTTTTGCTAGCCGTCATTTCCTAGAAATTCCTGTCTGACTTCATTCCTCCAGCCCTTTCCCTCTGATCTGCGTCACCGTCTGCCAGTTGTCCTTTGCCTTTACAGAGAAACACGTGCACGCTGGAACTAACACAATGTACATCGCTTCCGCTGACACACATAAAAAAAACACTGTACATATTGTTGTCTGCAGTCCCCCGCTCTATTTCTCCTTCCCTCATGTCATTTCTCTCTCATCATGTGATTCCATTAAAAAAATTACTCAAGTCAGTCCTACTTTTCTGTTTTGCTCGGCTCCGCCACTGTCAAAACAGTCTCTTGGCTGCCGTGGATTACCCTTAAAGTGATACACCACGCAAAATCTGTCATCTGAGTATCAAACACTAACCCAGTGTTGGCTTGAATGGTTGCAAAAGGTCAGTAGTTTTTTCCTTCATATAGCGCTGCGGTCAGCTTGGACTCAGCTTGTGGCAATTGACTCGATGGTTTTCTGATGCAAAAAGTGTTTTCCCAAACATCTTTAGATTACTGTCAAACGATCCCTACATCATGAACCGCTTCTGAGCTGTCCATCCATGTGCAGTATGTTCCAAGCACTCACAGCTTTGCCAAAATCTGGTCATATTTACAGCTTTCAGCGAAACTTTGAGAATCCAGGAGGGCAGCAGAGCAACAAGGAAACAGTGTATTTAAAGTTGCTAAAATCTACATTGCAATATCAAAGCAATTGTTCAAATAAGTGCAAAAAGTGTTCGATGTGACGATCGATACGACTCGCATGCTATACGCTCAATGTCAAACTACATCCAGCAGCCAGTTAGGTGAGTTGGAGGTGAGTGGCTGGCTCAGGAGACAGAACTCCTGTTGTTGCTCGCCATGTTTTTGAGCTGCACATGTACACAATATCCGTTTGGTGACGTTTCGCTGTCTCCTCGCTCTCATTGGCTATTGCAGGTTTCTGCTCAGTATTCCATTGGAGCCGACAATCGGATATATCAAACGTGTTTGAAGAGACTCCAAATCAGTCAGTAACATTCAGATTATTTAGATAACCCTTCACACTTAACGATTATTTGGGCAGATGATCGGTTACGACCAGCCCCGAATTGGGAAAGTCCCCCCTTATCGTCATAAGGGGCGAATCGGGCCGAAAATTAGCCTGATTATCCTCTAGTGTGAACCAGCTTTAAGTTAGGAAAACACACAAAGACAAGCAGTAATACCAGACCTGACACATTAGGAGTGAAAATACAAAAGAAAACATACACACAACATGAGTAACAAGGAAAACTGGAAAACCTCAAAAACAAAGTCCACAACATAACACAAAACCTAAGATCATGGCAACATGTTGCCAGTGCTGGATGAAAAATTTGTGCCAACCAAATGTCAAATTTCTTCCTGAGTAAAACAGTGTTGTTTGTAATGTAACCACCACAGTTTTTTTAAATATACAGTTCTATTTAAAAGGATTCCTGAGCTCTAAGGTTGTACAGTCAACCTTAAGGAAACCACATAAGTGAAAAAAAAATGTTAACCACCAAATTTGGTATGCTGAAGGTTTTCAAGTGACAAAAGAAATACATTGTCAACGGAGACAAGAGATTGAATATTTAACAAATGAGGGCAATAATGTGGGAGTGTGTCACTTTACAGTTAATGTATCATCTGCTGGCTGTCTGCCAGTCACACACACACACACACACACACACACACACACACACACACACAGTGATCTGTTCCTGTCAGCCCCCCCTCCTCCTGCTCGGATGCCCTCCCTCCCTGTGATGTGTTTTTCCGTCTGGAGGTCCAGAGGTTAAGTTGTCCCCAGCATGTGTTGGTGCTCAGGTCAGCAGCAGCCAGGACCCGTGATGACAGAGTGTGTGAATGCTGTGGAGTGTCAGGGGTTAAGTGTATGTACAGGGGGCTGTATGGCAGGCCGGGGTATGTAGAAGACACCCCGAAACACTTCCCTCCACCTGGTAACCTCCTGTGGAGAATGATCGGATGTTTCGGGGAGTGACATGCTTAAGGTTATGCAGTGGTGGGGCAATGTTTATTAGTTTTAGTTTATTATTAGAAAAGAAAATGTCCAGAAAGCTATATTTATAATTCTCTTAATTAAAGAAAATTACATTTAATTTCACTTAACACTCTCTTGAGGTAATTTTCTTGATTGTTTTCTTTTGTTTGTTTGTTGTTTTAAGTTATTTTTTGTTTCTTATTTTTAGGTATTTTTCTTCTAACTTGTTGCTTATTTTTTATTTCTTTGGGCCTTTTTTTTTCTAAGATGCTTATTGCCCTCTTCCGATGTTTTTGAAGGAAATGAAGCCAATTTGCTCAGATTTCAAAGGGTTAAGGCAAAGTGGAAAGACTGAAAAAAAAACTAAATAAATAAATGGGCTGATGCTTGATAAAATCAACTACTTTAGAGGGGTCTAAAATCACTAAACATCGCGATATTTCACTACCTGCCAAGAAACAGACTGGGCTGCTAACTGGTTACTGCATTTTTCTTGGGTTCTGTCACTTTTATTTTGAGCAGTGTGCAGGATTTAGTGGCATCTAGCAGTAAGAATTGCAGATTGCATGACCCTCTGGTTGGAGGCAAATTAACCACTGAGGTTTCTTCCCCATATGTGGTGATTTAAACTAGTAAAAACACTAAAAAATATATAGTTTCATGTCAAAAATCAGCTTTTTTCAGATGCTACTCTGCTCATTGTTAGATAGCCGGCTAGCCCAGCACATGCTAATTCATGCTCAACTTTTTTTGTTTTCTTAAAAGCTTTAAAAATGGCTCATTCTAAGGTAACGAAAACACAATTTTTTTCTTTCTTTAAGGTGATTATACACTAAAGGCAAATATACTTATTATATGATATTCAATTTCTGCCAATATATCGCCTAAATCCTACACACTGGACCTGTAAAAGTGGAAAAATACTTTCTAAACTGACATGCCTAACTCACCTTCATAGCGGTAGTGTTTTTAGACATGGTTTAGACAACTGCAGTTGGACTGGGTGACTTATGCTAAGTCGCATTTTTTGCCTCAGTATATATAGACGGTGTGCACTCAAAAGTTTGCATTGATCATTTTTTTAACTACTTATTGTGTTCAGGACTCATATAAAGACAAACATATTCACATCTAGATTTAGTCTCCGTTTTACCCACTGTATCCCGTATGATGTCTTTGGACTTTAGTGGGACAGAGGAACATCTGGAGCAACCCACACCAACACAAGGAGAGCACGCACACACCAGCCTGCACTGATCATCACATTTAAACTAAAAACCTCCTGTGCCAACCAAAGAGTCAACGAGCCAACACGGTTCCTCTAAGACTACATCACAAATGTGGACGTTATTGACTAAGTATATGCCAAAAACAGCCACAGTACACATACTGGAGACAAAGACAATCAGAAAGGGTTCTCACACACTCACACACATACACACACACACGCACACACACAAGCATATTTAACACAGTGAGAATGACAGAAGCAGCTGCTGGCGTGATCTGGAGGTCATGTTAGATCACAACACCGAGTTAAAAAACAAATTCTTTAACCCAGGGGGTTGTCTAAGATGTGAGTTACTGGATCACATGGTTACACAAGGCTGTGAGTGTTTCCCTCAGCGTGTGTGTCTGGACAAAGACACAGATTGACTTACTGTGTACTGTATGTGTGTAACGGTGTTTTCCACAGAAAAATGTTTTTAATCAGTCTATTTTATTACATTTATGTTTCACTCAGAAGTCTAAGCAAGAGCAGATTTATATTTACCTCAGCAGGAGAGCTTTTTAAGGCATCAACTCACACTTTAAACATTTAATTAATTAACACTTTGATGAATAATTGCACCTCAACTCAGAGCCAACAGTCCAAATCCTGTGTAGTTCATACAGGTATGAGCCAACAGACACATGAGGTGTGTTGTTATTTTGTGCAGCCCTAAATGAAAAAATTAGAAAAAAATCAAGGATCATTTCATATATTTGTAAGGCTAATAAGCCCAGCTGACCAGTGCGAGTGTTTCAGGAACACAGCGTTTTGTTTTTGTTTTTTTAATTTAGAAATGAAATTTTTCAGGGCAAAATTAATTTTAATTTGGATTTATTTGAATATATAGTTGTGTGTGTGTGTGTATAATACTGCCAAAATTCCAATCCAAAAATCAGTCATTATCCGGCAGTATGAAATACCATTAAAATAGTTCCATTTAACTACACTCTGGGGTGCATTAAAGAAATAATAGCCTTTTCAGTGCAGGGGAGTGTTCATTAATAAAAGTAATGTCTTAGCTTCGGAATTTTGCAGGTGTGATTTGTCTTCATCTTTAATGGTATGGACTGATTAAGAAAGCAAACAGTGTGTGTGTCTGTGTGTGTGTGTGTGTGTGTGTGTGTGTGTGTGCGCACCTACATGCGTTTACATCTGTATGCCAAAGTGTGTATCCGCAGGACTGTTTGTGTGCACCACAGGTGATTAGAGCGCCACTGCTTGTACTTTTCCACAGTGTGTGTGTGTGTGTGTGTTTGATGGCGCGTGTGTGTGTGTCTCAGTGTCTTCTCATTGGCCGAATTCTTCAGGCTTAGCAAACAGAGCTGACAAGACTATGAGTGATCCTTAACGTTGTTATTGACTTAGACTTTATTTATAGAGTGTGTGGTCCAGCTGCACGAGCTGCACACAGCGCCACCCCTCCGAGGCCTGCGAGCAGACACGATTAATCAGAAGAATGTTATAATTAGGGCTTAATACCCTCAGGCTGCATGAACACACACACACACACACACACACACACACACACAGAAACAACACTATATGTGAACATGAACATAATGTATGAATGCATGTGGTGCACAAACACACACGCACAGAGCAGCCCTGTGTATGTACGCAGGGTGGATGGGTTGCAGAGGTTTTCGGAGGGACTGGGCGTGCTGTTTGTCCAAAACGCTTTAAGGCTTGTTCTCCTCATCAGAGAGAGGTTGTTAAACAAAAGTCAGTTTGTTACAGTAGCGTGGGGCCAGTGGGGGTATTAATACACACCAATGCAGATGTCTGAGCATTTACAGCCATCTGTAAGAAAGCCTGTTGTGTTCACTGTCAAATCGAATGTCTGGTGATCCCCATTTGGCCGGGCCTATTTTGGTTGGAGAGTTCACATGAGCGCCACACAAAAGTACATATTTGTCTCCGAGTGCACTGGTATTCAACTATAGAATGAAATACAGTCGCTTCCTGTTTATCATGTTGTGAACACAAAGACTCTATTTAATAATTAGCATCGGATGGACAAAACACGAAGAAAACAGAAGCGGCTGTTTTCAGAATTTTTATTCTATTATAAATAGTAGTGATAATGCGCTTGTACACATGACATTATGTCATATCGCTTTGTCAAATAATACAAAAAATATATCAATGGAATGAAAGGACTGGTTCATTCGTACATAGACAGATATACAAGAGCGTTCATGAAGGCACCCTATTATTCTAAACTGTAGTTTGATGGGTAAAGTATTTCTACTCGCACACTGCACAGTAAAAAAAACATTATTTGTTTTAACTTTAAAAAGTTACATTGTAAAAACAAATCCACTTGTTTTAACTCCGAGCTGCCTTAATTTTTTAAGTTGACTGAATTTGAGAAGATAAGTTGAATCATTACAGAATTATCTCAACTCAATCTCTCAGATTCAATTAACCTAAATTTTTAAGGCAGCTTGGACACTAGTTTTTAAGTTAAAACAATTAGTTTCTTTTTACGAAACAAACAAATATATATATTTTTTTAAATTTACAAAACCTAGTGTACAGGCTGCCTTAAATTTTTATGTTGACTGAATTTAAGAAGACAGGTTGAATCAATACAAAATTACCTCAACTAGTCCTCTCAAATTCAATCATGTTAAAATTTTAAGGCAGTCTGGCCATTAGTTTTTAAGTTCAGACAATTTAGTTTCTTTTTGCAGTGTCCAAGTTGACTGAATTTGAGAACACAAATTGGGGTCATTTTCAAAAGACACACCTTGTCTTCGCAAATCCATTCAACTTAAATTTTAAAGCAGCCCAGATATTAACTTTTTAAAGTTAAAACAATTTACTTTTTACAGTGTTTGGGGAATTTTACACTGTTGACAAACAGAACATTTTGAGACAATAAATATGTTCAGAATGTGTAAAAATGAATTTTCCTGTGTTTGCAAAATGGAGACAAAAAAAGGTCTTGAGCGAATTTAAAAAATTTTTTTTTTTTTTTTTTTTTTTTTTTAAAAAGTACACTTTTGGCTTTCTCATTCCTGGAAATTTTCTGTTTACATTGGCATTCCCTTGATTCATTCTTTTCCTCATGACACTACACTGACTTAAGTCCTTACAAATGTGGTCCTCAGTGTGCTATTACAGCAATATTAACAATGTTTCATATTGGACCCAAAAGCCTTCACATGTGTTTGCAAACTGGATCCAGAAAATGAATCCAAAGCATTTCGTAAGACTTTAAGAGGCACGTTGTTATTATTTTAATGGTGAGGTCGACTCTGAGATACATGATATTGCACTTCTGGTCAGCTGGGAGAATGGCTGTCTTTAGTCTTAATTCTCTCGGCCTCTCGGTTTCTCAAGTGTCTCTCGGTCGTGACTTGTGACCCGGTGGCTTTTTCTCGCCGGGAGAGGATCTTTAAAGGGTTTTTTAACCCCTGTGATCGATCTTGCCTATCCCCCCCTCCCTTTCCTTTAAAGCCACTTCTCCGCCGCCCTCCTCTACTGCTCTCTCATCTGTCACTTTCCCTAAAGTCACCCCCTGACCTCCTCGGAGTTCCTCTCTAAAACTACAAAAGGCCGGGATCCCTGCCTCACCGCCCGAAACATCAATGACACAGAAAGGCGAGAGGAGAGAGAGAGAGAAGGAGACAGAGGAGGAGGAGGTAGGAGGAATGTTTGAATGAACTTTCACTGCAGTACAGCTGTGGTGTACATTGGATACAATAAACCCACACATTCGTTCGCTCACGTTTGTTTTCTCCAACTCTGGAATTTCTCTCCATGTGTGGGATGCACAGATCTCAAACAAATGCAATAAAATCAACAAAGCCCTTTTCTTTTTTTCCCCGTTCAGCAGATACAATATGGGGATTAATTTGGGGATACATGGAATTTCATACGTACTCATGTGGCCCTAAGATATGTAAACATGTTCCTTCAAGCATCGCCTCAGAGGTTTGTCGATTACTACGAAGAGATTTGGGTTTGATGTCCTCACAGAGACCCCACAGGCAGCCTATGAACAGTGTTTGGTCGCTGGATTTGTCTGTGTCTCTGCAGGGCACCGTAGACGCTCAGAGCTCTGCACCACATCAAGCACCGACATCTCTGCCGTCCATCCACAATACTGATGCGATGTTCACAGTCAATCAACAGTTTTTTTCTTCACAGTCAATCAACAGTTTTTGGTCTGATATTCCTTCTTGTGGTCCCTTCTTTTTTTTTTTTCTCCACCAAGAATTAATAATATAACGTCCTGTTGTAGAGAACACGTCCAGTATATGGTAGCAAAATAAATTTTGGTCCAGATATTAAAAGATTTCCATCACTGTACACACTGTTCACGTCAAGTCCGAAGCTCAGGTGATTTCAGGCCTCAGATAAGAAAGGGCACCTGTAAAAAAACGGATGAAACAGTTGGTAAATTACAAGTGAAAGGGGACTTTTTTTTAATAAAAGGTGGAAAGATGATAAAAGAGATATACAGCTGCAATAAATTTTGGGCATATGTTTTAGTGTGGTACTCCACTAACATATGGCTATTGTTAGCATTGCATGTGCTAACAGTGGTTTGGGGTGTAAGGTGGAGAAGGCAGAATAGTGAACTGTGTCTCAGATAAATACAACTACAAGATTTGTCATACTTAAAACAGCAAAAACTGCAATTACAGTAAAAATGCAAACTGGAAGAATCTTACATTTGGAGTATGAAATAGGCCAGAGGTTCTCAATCATGGGTAAGGGGACTTGCCGGGGTCCTTGATGGAGTTCCAGGGGGTCCACAGAAAAATGAGGAATAGTTTCTTCTCATTATTTGATTCACCATAGAGGTGAGCTCGCAGCAGGAGTCGTGAGACTGACTGCTCTGATAACAGGTTTCACTTCCTCCACTATTACCTCCAACCAAGCAAAAATCAACCAAACCAAGCTAAATACCGAAATATTTTCAGATGGAGGTCCCTGGGGCAAAATCTAATCAAACCAGGGTGCATGAAATAATGTGTGTCAGTTTAGGGGTCATTGACACACACAAAAAAAGGCTGATAACCACTGATTTAGGATATAGCATAATTTAATACTCACGTTTTGAACAAACAATATATAATATATATAATATAAAAGGTTTTCTTTAAATGGTCTTGTCATAGTTAATGTATTCAGTTACCTGTTCACATAAGTTTTCTGTAAAATATATTTCCTAACATGGGCTAAAAGCTGCTTTAAAGGCTCCTCCACACTGCAAGCACTAAAATTATGTTTAAAACAAATTCGGAATAATTTGTATTACATGTATCTGTTGGCTTTAGCATATTAAAGTTTAAAAATGTTCAGTCTAAAAATACTAGAATCAGCCTTCAAAGTACTCAGTATGTAATATTTTTAACTTGTAGAATGCAACTCTGCAACCTTGCTATAACAGGCCCAAATTTTAAAAAATAGAGCACATGCACACAGGTGAAAAACACTGGTGGCCCCAGATGCCCCTGCTGTACATGAATGTGTAAAAAAATGTCAAAATCCCCCTTTTTTCTTCATCTGGTAAGTTAAAAATATCTATTTTCATCTGAACTTGTAAAGGCTGAATATATAACAAAATGTTGAATTGGTAACATCTTGCAAATTTGATAAAGGTGATTAAATACAGAATCAACCATAATGGTTGTCATTACACCCAAACTAAGTTATTCTATATTTTATAGATTACGTATAAACACCTTTATATCCCTTTTGTTGTTCAGATGACCAGAAATGAACAGTATGTTATCCTACTGTTGAACTCCAAGAAGAGTCATCTGAATTAATTTATGTATTTGGGATTAGAGACAATTGTGCTGTGTGAAAAATACAGTCAATACAGCTTACAGATACTGAGCAAATGAAGATTCATTGTTTCTAAACATGTTTTACAGCTGATGTCTGGAAATAATGTGTGTGCACTTTTCCTGAAATGGACCTCCGAAACATGTCAACACTTCGAGCTTCAAGCAAGCAGGAAAGGTCATGAAATATTAGTGAGTGAATCACTGTTGAAGAGTGCCAAAAACAGAGCAATGAACAATTAATACTTATTTTTTTAAAAGTTAATGCTATGGCGCTCCATAACTCTCTAAAATCAACTGTGGTTGCAGATCTTTGCTCTGAGATACAGGAAGTGACTTTTTGTTTTGTTTTGTTTTGGTTTTTTTTGGTTGGTAAGAAAGGTCTGGTCTCGTTTGGTTTTGGTTTGGTTTGGTTTGGTTTTGGTTTGGTTTTGGTTTGGTTCAGTTTGGTTTTGGTTTTGGTTTTGGTTGTGTTTGGTTTTGGTTTGGTTTTTTTTGTCTCTGTTCAACCTTCAAGTCTTCTAGTAATTACATTTTCATGTTACTAAACTACTTTTTAATTTTGTTGTTGTGGCAACATAATTGCTGGTTGCTTTATGTTCAGAGACAGCATTTTTTCATGCACCAAGCAGGTGGTACATGAATATGGTGTTGAGTTTAATGCAACAAAAGCAGAATGGTTAAGGTTAGAGTAAGATGATTAATTAAATATCTATAAAAAGGCAAAATAAAATAAAATAAAATAATGCTGTAGGATACTGTATTGCAAGATTACCTATTCTGGCAGAAAACAAGTGATACACATCGGCACTTAAATTCTGCTGATAAGTTCACTGTCATCACTTTTAACATTTCCATGATATGTGAACAGAAAATGTAATTTGCTTTGCATTACATTTTTCTCAAAACATATTTGCTATGTCAGATTTGTTGTATATACACAAAATGTCCAGGAGGACGGGCTACTCTGTCTCCCAAAGACGTGAGTAGTTAGCTACTTCTTGCCACCACAGTTAAACAGGTAAGGAAACTTCAACAGAAGAACTTCCAGAGAAATAAACTCCACAGAATCGGGAACACTGGCTGACAGGTGACCGCGGCAAAGCGCTGAGCAGAAACACCACAGCACGTCCTGCTTAGCAACAGAGACATTACCTAAATAAAAACAAACAAGTATTTCATGGATTACCACTGTAGTTTCCGAGACGCCGTCCAGTGAGAGAACTACATGTCGTCAAAGCCGTGCAGCAGTCGTGGACCGCTTTCTCTCTCTTTTACACTGGAACCTGGAGCGGCACTATCCAACACTGCTTCCCCAGCTGACCTCAGTCCTAGCACCTGTTTCTAATAGCCGCCCTGCCAGAGGCTATTAGGATCCGTCCACCCCCAGAAAGGACCTTTCCTCTGCAGCTCCAAACCCAACCGCACACCGGCTATCCAGTCGCACTGATTAATCACATCAAGATGGACTGCTCGAGCTCGTAACGCTGTGGAGGTGTATGTTAGTGCGTGTGCTGTCCCGGTGGCTGCCTTCGAGCTTGTGTGTGTGTGTGTACGCACAGTGCCACATGCTAGAGTTTTTTCATGTGTGTCGCCCTAATTCTTTATTCTGTTCACTTTGAGATATCTGACCGAGATATTTCATTAGACATTTGCTGCTCTCGGATATTAAGTCAGATATTCATTCGATACACACGCGGTCGGGATGTTTGGACCGCTGCCACGCTCTTTGAAGGGCCCGGTTGTCTCGAGGTTGCCACAAGGTCAGTGGATGAACCTGATTGGTCAACCCCCTGCGGACCAAAATTGGAAACGGCGGCCGCTGTAATCACGCTGTGACGGAAAACGACGTTGCCTTCCAAAGTTCGCCGGAGAATTTGTTTGAAGTTGATTTTAACCCTTAAAGTAACAGTAATGTGAAGTGAAAAGACCCTCTCACTGCTGGACAGGTAAGTATTCTCTGAAGGCAAACAGTCTGAGGAGGGCTATCAGGCACTACTGCGGCTACACTTTACCCTGATGCGAGCTGACGCCACAGTGCACCTAACCGCAGATTTCAGTATCAGCGCCGGGCTGATCGCTTCAGAGATGGAATCAGATCTGCACAATTAACCCCAACACTTGAGACTGCATGATTGGACCCGGAAAAATGTAAGCTACCTTTAACAAGCAGCGACCTGTGCTGTGTTTTATACAGTTTTTTTTTCCATCCCTGGATTCAAAGCAAGGAATTTGCGGTTACAAGATATGTGTCTCACTACCAGAACACCCGATTCATGCACTGTATCGGCTGGCTCGGTTTAGATTTTCATCTAAATTCTTTCGCTGAAAATAGGTGAAAGGCCACTCTAAAATCAGTCAGCGGTTTGAACTATTGGAAGAGTCTTCAATTGCTTCAGGTCATAGATCAAAAAAATAAATCAATCAATCAATTAAAAAAAACAACAATCCTGTGGCTTTGTTGTTCTGTGGTCACATGATCTCTAAGCCCAGAGACGAACATATTTTAAAAATACTTTTTTTTTTCAAATTTTGATAGATAACACAAGTTATTTATAAAACATATCAGCAATTGCAACAGCGACACAACTACAAGTAATGCTCATGGTGTCTACTTACGTCTACTTTAATGCATTTTCAAGTTAATTTTTGACCAAATATAGGACTTATTTTTATTTATTTATTCAAGCATTGTAGGTAAGTATAAAGATACATATATCCTCTTAGAGAGAGTTATGTTAATCTACACTTAGTTCAGAGTTTAAAGTTGTCTGACATCAGAAGCTTTGCATTTCTTGCAGAATAGCGTGAATAATTTTAACATAACGAAATTAAAAGTTGGATAAATGAAACTAGATAACATTTGTGGCAATTAAGACCTCACAAATTCAAATTTAAGACTATTTATTTATACATGCATACATAAAATGAGTTTAAGACATTTTAAGACTTTGCTGCAGACAGCAGCACTTAAAAATTCATTAATATAATTACAAAACGAGTTTATCATGACTGAATCAAGCTATAGCTGTGTAATTTTACACTGCCCGTAAATTGAGCTATGTCAGTGGTTTTGCTTTTCCTCTCGGTTTCCGCTCCGTGCTCTCTGGACATTAAGTTTCTCCCGGGAGTCAGCTAAGTTTGTTCAAACCCATTTTGCATGAACACTAACTAAAAGCGGAAAACAAAAACAATGAGGACCACTGAAAACATAATTTATCTGGGTTATAAGCCCCAAAATGTTCAGCCTGCAAATGTACTCACACGTACACCACACTCTTAAACTACAGTATTCAATATGATTTACGTTTTCAGGGCCAGGATAGGTACTGAAAAAGTAGGTCAAGCATCACATAAAGAATTTAAACTCAGTGCAGTCAGTGATAATGGAGTCAGTTAACAGTGACAGTGGTGGAAAGTAACTAAGTATATTTACTGAGCACAATTTTGAGATACTTGGCTTCACGAGATTATTCTATCTGTCTCTTGTATGCTATTTTTTGGATGTAAACATTGTACCTTTAACTCCACTATATCTTTTTGACAGCTAGTTTCCAGTTTGCAAATATAGATTTTATACACAAATCATATGATCAGCTCTTAGATATGATAAATGTTTTTGGTTAAACTTTCCAAAAGTACATAAGGTAGTTAAAATTTGCTCCACCTCGACCACCCACATTATTATTTATGTACCCTTCAATGTTTTCTGTATCCAGGGGATACAGTCATTTCACAGGCAGTAGGGGGGGATGCCAACATTCAAAAATAGACTCATCATAGCAAAATCCAAAATGTAATCCCACCTGAACAAAGTCGATGGCCATGAGGTACGTGTTGTTGTTTTTCATGTTTATTACATTTTGGGGGGAAATTTTGTTTTATAAAATTGTTTCTTATAGATGATTTTATATGTTCACGTTGAAGAATAAGGATTTGTATTATAGGAACTTTGATAATTAGGTATTAAATGTCTGTATCCTGGTGGATACGTTGCCCAGATGAGGGCATAAAATCAGAATTCATATTGTTATTTTGCTATTTTGCTGCTACGCCAATTTGCTTCACTGCACCAGATAAATTCTTGACTCTACTAACTAAAACGATCTATAATAGGGTATTGATAGTGTAGGAGCACCACAGTGAAGATGTACGTATAAAAACAGGAATTAAATGTTTTGTCTATAAATTTTAATTGGTTGTTGTTTATTCAAAGACTAGATTTGTGTCAAGCGTTCAAACCATACTTTATATAAATAACCATTGTTCACTTTTTAAAAAACTTATTATGCAAAACATAAGAGAAAGTAGCAAATTAATTGTTAATAAAATGTTTTAGAAGTTGCTATATAATCTTTTGAATAAAGAGGATATTTATCCCCTAAATGGGCAATGTATCTCAGGAGATACAATTTGTATTTTGAAAATAAATAAATAAATAAATCATGAAATCCTGTTATCTTAGCCTAAATACATTAGAAAATAGCAATTAACTCACTTTCAAAAATATTTACATGTGCCTGCTCATTGAAGGGTTAATACAAACAGTGCACAATAACATTTATTGCACCAGATGTAAGTAAAAGCTCTGTTTTATCTGTACTGCATGGCTGAAACTTGGAAAAACGTGGAAGCTAAACCTGCTACATAATGTATATTTCATATTTGTCTGATTCTTCCTGAGATTTTATTGCTTTTACATATGTTGCTGCTGGTGTTTTCTGTTTTTTTATTTCATTAACAGCTCTGTAAAGCTCTCCATAGGCCTTTTCTATGAGTAAATGTGTAAGCAAAGACTACTTTCTGTACATATGGTATAAACGTTTTCTTTGCTTGTGCAGGTGTAGGCGCAGCTGTAAATGGTGAGAATATAAAGGGGAAGTCTATTGACCTTACTTTGTCCGTACTGGCCGTACTGGTAGGACGCCACATGGTCGACGGTGTAGCCCGGTGAGCTGTAGGAAGGCGGGCAGTAGGACTGGGAGCTGGGCAGGGAGGGCAGAGCCGACATGGAGGGAACACTGGTGAGACCCTCCAGGCCCTTGATGTGATCCATGCGCTGGCTGCAGCTGGCGGCCATGCCAGCAGGAGGCTCCAGGCCGCCCGTCAGAGGGGAGATGGCGTAGTCGCTTTGGGGCTGATGAGGCACACCGCCCGGGTTCAGCAGACCCATCACCTGATCAGAAGGAATGTAGGAGAGAGAAAATTTAATTGGCTGTGGGGTGTGTTTGGTGTACTGTCAGAGCACTGTGAGGGACTGTAATGTTAGTAGCACTTGCAGTTATGCTGAAAGAAGCTGGATAAGCTTTTTTTTTTTTTTGCATTTTGCTGTCCATTTGTTTGCTCATGTAGATTTAATCGATGGAATTATGAAAAACATTTTCACCGCTGGCCCCAACCCCAGTCCTTACCCCAAAAAAGTGACTTTGTTTTCAACAATAGGAGCATCCTATGTGAAAGACATGTTTTCTGTTGTCTTTAGCTTCTGGCAGTCGGGTGTGGACTCAAATCACATGACTTTAATTCAAGTCAAATTTGATGACTTCACAAAATAAAAATCAAGAAACACTTGGCTTGGACTTTAACACCAATGATTCCTCTTGACTTTACTTAGACTTGAGCCTTTGGACTGAAAAATACTTCATACACTTCCCTAAACCAAAAGCTTACAGAGTGTATTAAGGTTGGCGATATCGTGTATGACATCCACGTACTCCATTTACTATTTTACAACATTTGCATTTACATTATACAACAAGATAGGACAGAACATATTAAATGTATACGATTGTGGTACTGGTTAATCATGCTATATGCAATGAAAGTGCAGTGTCAGCACAACTTTTTTAAAATCAAGTTTAGTTGCACTTATTTTAAGAAATTACTGCTTTCTAAAAGCATTTATGAGTTTTTTAGAGTTCATTTATCAAGTATGGTTGTTAAAACAGCATAACATTTGGTAACAAGTGCATTATTACTTTTTTAGGACTCGAAATTCCAAGGTTAGGATTTGAGACTTGACCCAGGACTTGTCTTGATTTGGGACTTGACTCTGGATTTGTCAGTCTTGACCTGCAACGTGACTCGACACTTTCCAGTCTTGACTTGGAATTTGAGTGCAAAGACTTGAGAGTTGTGACTTGCAAAACAATTATTCAGTCCCACCTCTGGTTTCTGACAAGCTTTTATAACATATTAAATATCTCTTTAACATATGCAAGCACAGGAGTGTGTGTAACATATATCAACACAGACACCAAAACAAACACACACACCCAGACACACAAAGGAAATCCCCCTGTCGCGGACATCAAAAGGCTCCCAGCAAGCCCGTCCCAGACAGAGATAGCACCAGAGAGGAAGAATTAAGCAATTTGTCTCTGATCCGCGCCTCCACTTATTCTTAAATTCCTTTTTGACACTGCTCCAAAAACCCATTTCACAAGATAACAACTTATCTCAGAGGAAGATATGCCGACAACGATAACACAAAAGAAGGGTCTGTGTGAGCCCGGCTCTGCTCTGCCTCGGAATAGATCTGCAGTTTGAGAAATCCGTGACCTGGTCTTTATTAGCGACCAGATAATCAAATTTGGGGGAATATTCTGTGGCCAGCAAAGGACGGAAAAGAGCCGTGGGGCAAAGTGTTTCAACTGGTTTCAAAACAGACTTGATACCACCGACCCCCCCTCTTCAATGCTCGCTGACTTTACCTGTCCATCATCAAAGCGCTCAGTAAACCGTTAATAAGAAATTGAGACCGGCTTTATCACTTATGAAAGTAAGTCTAACTGAATCTGCTACCTCTAAATGTATCGTATCCCACCTCCTCCTCGACAGAGCAGAGGCCTCCAGGCTCCTCCAGTTGTCCTAATAAGAAGCAGGTACGCTGCTCTTTGGCTCCTCTTGGCCCTCTAAGTGACATATTATTCTACATCCACACACACACATGGTCCTGCTTAAATCATTTCCCAAGTAGGGGAGGTGAATGGAGGAGTCCATGTTGATTTGGAGAGGGGAGTTGTGTTTCCTCTCATGCCCGCTAACAGTTTCCTAAAAAATTAACCTGCGTTTGGAGGGCTTGGTTTAAGCAGCGTGTAAAGATACGCTTTGGCTTCGATAAGCCACAGGGGGCAGAGATACACGCTCTTTGAACTGATATTTCACTTTGGTGACTTTCGTGTGCTGCTGTCTGTTTGCTCTTATCTCTTTATCCAAACCCCATCATCCCTCTCTCCTGCGCCTCTCCCTGCCTCATGAGATGCCTGCTGGCCGGCCCATCCAGGGTGTTTCATATTGGAACTACGCCGTTGCCAGCGGCCTGAATCAGTGCGTCCAGGAGTTAGCGAGGAAGAATGTCGGGATGGGGGCGGGGGGAACATCTGAGATGGGACATTCCTCCGCCGCTGTACGAAATATATACAAATAAATGAGAACCTTTGCGTTCACGAGGAGGAATGTTCAGGCAAACATTTTAAGAATGCAATCACAGGAGGCTTCCCTTGAGGCTAGAGCATAGCGGGGAGTCGGTGTTTGTGCACACATACATGAGCATGAGGATGCTGTCTCTTGCTGCCTCAATGCACAACACTGTTTGTAAAGTATAGTTAGTGCATGTTTTATTCATGCAGCAGTGCATCTCTGTATGTTTGAAAGCCTGTATGTGTAAAAGTAAAAGCATGAGGACAGACTTTGAAAATAGCATTTTTCAGAGGAAGGGACGCTCTGACAACACACACTCAAGGGTGCAGGTTTTGTTTCAACATTGCTGGGGCATATACAACGCAGGGTTGGGGGTCTTCCGCCAGGAAATTTTGAGCATCAAAAAATAAATTCTCTGCATTCTGTTTTTTTATGCACCAGTGTGCCTTTTTTGTAGCAGTTTAAAGTGGAAATGTCTTTAATTTTGTCAAAATACAAATAATCAGCAGCATGTTTTCACTGGGGGAGGGACAAATGCACATGTTTTAAACATTGAGGGGGACATGTCCACTGCATTCTCCCTGAAAATCCACACATCTGTTACCCTAAAGACATAAAATAAAATGGCCAGAAATTAACCCTTTAAAAACAGACATCTTAAGACAGGCTACAGAAGATCATTGTTTGCATGATAATGTTTAAATAGATGTAAAATAAGAATCATAATAGCCACAGCATTAATTATTTCTGCAACAGAAAATTAAAGCGTCTGTCTTCTGTGTTATCATGTTGTATGCTCATGATGACGTCATTACGCTATGTTACGTGTCGTGCAAATCTAGCAAAAACCCACTGTGGTGCCCGTGGAATGAATGACAAATCTATCAAAACGTCTTTGCACCCTGCTCATAAAAATGAGCATACATCAAAAATTAAATGATGTACATAATTCAAATAACTGATGGGGTGTTAAATTTTTTTTCTTTTTGTTTCTAAATTTACAAATCTTTTGGATCAGTACGTAGATTTTTTAAAATTTTGCAAATTCTGATGAAAAACGTCAGATTTTTGTATTTATTTTTTTAGTGACACAATTTCAATACTTTAATCAGTTGATGTGGTTTAGTGGCTTACATAACATTTTATTTTAGGTTGTACACATTTTAGAAATTTGAAGCATTTAAAGATACTCTACAAAATGAAAAACACAATAAGCAAAGTACCAGTATAGGCACTGGTGGAAGATTTCTATTCTATAGAGTTTAAAGGGTTAAAAAAAAAAAGTAGTGTGAACTTAATTTTAAGTTTAACTTGCTCCTTGTTCAATGTTTTGCTTCTATATTGGAAATTATTTTTAAAAATGCAGCAATCTTCCGATCTAAACAGAATGTTGAAAAGTTGACTCAGCCATGCTGCTCAACCATGTCGTGTAATATTTGTGTAAAAGATGTTGCAAAATCCTTAACTGATCCTCAAAATGTCATGGAGTTGATCAATTATCTACACTGTGTGTGTGTGTGTATGTGTGTGTACCTGTAATTATGTGGACCTGTGAATGTGTGTTCATGTGAGTGTGTGTCTGTGTTCACAGCGCTGCGGCCTGTTCTCTGAGGAGTCAGACTGCGTCAGGCTGAAATCTCATTTTCTGCCTGTTAGGGTCTCTAACTCCTCTGTCTCCTCTGCTGTACCCTCTGTCTAGGTGCAGGGACCTTGGGACTTCATGCCTGGATAATTGGCTGTAATTGTCTTTTCACTTCTAATTTGTCACACGCTCAATTGTCCTCTGTCCTCCTAGAGTCATCTCACTTTTCTGCTCCAACAGGGAGTGACCCATCCTGCAGAACTGCAGAGGAGCGTGCATTTGGAGTGAATCAGTGAGCGGCGTGCGTGTGCACTTATGTGTTGCCCACCTGGGTGAAATATTACTTGAGAAGAGTGTTTGATTTTTTTAAAGCTCTTGACGTATTGTGTGAAGCTGTGTGTCTGACGGGTTAAATCATGCATACCTCCACCGCGTTCAACTCTTTGAAATCATGTTCAACTCTAAATCTGCCCAGCTCTGCTGTGGCGTGTTCTGGGTATTATCCGTGCAAGTAAAACTATCTTAGTCTCTCGAGGCGTGTACAGTGTCAAACACACAAGTCTTATTCCTGTCAAATTAATACACTGGGGGGAAAAAAAACACCAGCTTAAATCTCTTGACTTGGATTGCCTTTGTGTTTTTCTTCAAATTAATCAAATATCAGTTTTCAACTGAAATACTCGTGTTTAAAACTTTTAAGAATATTATTATTTTCATGGAATGAAATCACATTGTCTTAACAGATTTCCTCTAAAAAGCTGAAACTGTTCCACATTATCTTCATCTATAAATATGAGATCATTTTTTGGAGCGCAGTCCATTGCTTTGCTGACTGAGCTGTATTCACCTCAGTTTAATATCTGATTTTAGCTCAAATACACATATTTTAAGCCATCGTCTCACCTGAGGAGAGAGTCCGTTTCCTATGGCGGGGTTCATGGGATTAGCCGGTCCTCCAGCACTCACAAAGCTATCCGAGTAGCCTGAGAAGGAGTGGCGTCCGGAGGCGAGGCAGTAGGCAGAGCCTCCTTCTACCTGGCCTCCACCACCATTGGCTTGGTGGCCCGAGGAAGGAGGGAGAGGCTGGGGCCGATGCACCGTGCTGGGCGGCTCTGACACGAGCAAAGACATCACAGAGACAGTTTAAACACTGGGATCAGTGACAGTGAAATTAAAACCAAAACATCCCGCAGCATTGTTACTGTGCTGAAATTTAACTAACTCAGAAATAAAACGCTGGATTCAATGCAGACTTGAGTTTGAACACGTTGTTTCAAAATATATGTAGCGTATATGTTCATAAGTTTTTTAATATTTTTTATTTTACAAAATTATTTCATTAAATCTTACTCATGCAGTTCTATAGCTTATTGTAATCCACCAAATAATTGAAAAAATTAACAATTTCAGCAAATAAAGGTTATGTGATGAAAAAAAATGCTTCACTCAAAATGCCATTTGAGGGATATAGAATTACTGAATTCAAAAAGAAACTGCACAAAAATGCACTCCATGACATACTGTTTTAATACAGTTAACTGAGACTGAGAAGAGCTTCAAAATAAAAGCCAACAGACAGTTTTGTTGAGTTTTTTTTATTACATTACATGTCTCTCTGTAGAAAGTTATTTTGAATATGTTTTGGCTTGATACCCTTTTTTAAAAAATAGATCAAAAGGAAAATTACTTTATTATTTGCATCACCACTGAATCCTATGTTCATGGAGTGAACACTTTGAACTGAAAAATTATTTGCTACAGTTATATATTTCTCAACCAATGCATTAGTTATATGAGTGGGTCTCATGTCCTACCTTGTGCTATAGATGAGGGGGGGTAGGTGCTGTCAGAGAGCTGGTAGGGGGGGATGCTGGACATGGCTGAAGGTGGGAAACCCCCTGGGATGAGGTGATTAAATGCCATCAGTTGACTGGCTCCTGCTTGCTTCCTCCACCTCGCCCGCCTGTTGCTGAACCAAACCTAGAAGGACGATGTTTGATCAGTGTGTGTGTGTGTTGTGTGTTTCTCAGACTACAATGCTGCAGTCCGTCTCTTGTATTAGCTGGCATTTTAAGAGGTAAAAAGAAAAATCGCAATAAAATGAATGAAAGCCATTGAGAGCAACTACAATTAAAAAACTTTAATTTGTTTGAATGATGAACACGTACTCACATTTAAATATATCGCACTAAAAACGTTAGTAACAGGTTAAAAGGACAGTGAGAGAAAATGTGAGATAAAAGTTGTGTGTGTGTGTGTGGGTTAGAGGAGTGTTAACGCTGGTTGCACTGAGTGTGTGAGTGACATGCCGTGCCCATATGGACAAGGCTCATGCTGGGCCTGCTTACGCTTCCCATATGGAGCCTGTGGAGGAGAATTTACTGGATTCCAGATCAGAAATAGGAAAGTCCAGATTGGGCCCCTGGGAGTGAGGATGAGAGGTACGTGTGTATGTGTGTGCGCGTGTGCGTGTGCGCGTGCGTGTGTATGTGTGTGAGGGATGCTCGTAGTTAGGACAGGTCATTAAGTGCATGTTGGTGTGTTAGGTCAGACAGAAGTGAAGATGTGAGCATCTTGTAAACATTTTTTCATGTTTTAACTCCTGTTTAAAGATTTCATGGTTCTCTGTGAAGCATTTCTGAAACCCATTTGAAAATCCATTATTTGAATTCCTGTTTTTCACAAGGTAAAATCAGTTTTTTTACACCCGTTGGCTCCTTAAGGATAACACATTTTGTAGATATGAATGGTACAGTGTATATATGTGCCCTCGTGTACCTGGACCCTGGCCTCTGTGAGCTTGGCCCTCTGGGCGAGCTCCTCCCTGGTGTAAATGTCGGGGTAGTGGGTCCTCTCGAAGGCCCTCTCCAGCTCTTCCAGCTGCTCTGCTGTGAAGGTGGTCCGACTGCGCCGCTGCTTCCTCTTAAGCGGCAGATCAGGTTCTGACTCCACATCCGAACCCTCATCTGAGTGACTTGCTGTTGAAACACAGGAAAAGGAAAAATAAGAAAACAGTCAGAATGACATTTTCTCCCAATATCAGATGTTAAATCAGGCAAAAGTTGACGTTGCTTCCTGATTATCCCAAATACACATACTTAACTTAACAGCTTCAGCAAAATCACACAAAGCAACACACTGATCTCATAGACCAACAACTTGTAGTGCTTTAAGTGTATTTTTCTGATAAGAACGTGGTTGTGACATTCAGCAGCATCACAATAAATCAACTGATGTACCCTCTGTTGTCACTTGCTCACTTTCAGTTATAGAAGGTGGCTATTTTCTTTTTTATTCACACTTCCACACATACACACACACACACACACCATAAGGTATCGCTCTTCCTCGTGGTCCTGTGGCCAAACAGACCTCTATTCAGGAGGAATATTCTGAGCCTATGGAATAATCCCACTGGACAAGATTCCCAGGGCACCACAGGGGGACTGGTGGACTAAAAGCCACACAAAAGGCTAATTTGGATCCAGGGGCCATTCTTTGAGCGCACATTTGTGTGTGTGTGTGTGTGTGTGTGTGTGTGTGTGTGTAGACAGTAGCACTGACAGCCAGGAGCAGTTGCTGCGATGAATAACTAACTGTTCAGTCAGCTGAATGCTTGTCTGCTTATCTAAAATCAAGCTAAGCAAGAGTAGATATGAATCAGTTTTTTTTCTTTTTTAAATTTCTCTTTCTTTTCCTTTCCCTGTCTCATCGCAAGTATGAAGTTACAGTTCAGAGTGGGCAACTTCTGTAGGAGCTAAGTAGGTGCCAATCAGATATCATCAGCCTCAAGTCCAGATTCTAAACAGGGCATAAAAACATTTTGTCAGAAAAATGCAGCGCTTAAAAAAGGAAGGAAATTATTCCTATACATAAAGTCAAAATATCTTTTTTTTGTTCTGGGCTACTGCAGAAACAAGGAAGAGGATTCACTCTATATTTAGATATAAAGAACTCAGGGTAACGCAATGATTCTTATTTTCACAAGATTATGAATGAATGAAAACATAGTAATAAATATAATACTAATTTTCTGAGAAAATATATCCCCCTAAAATTACATTCTAGGACTTTCATTACTACTTTCATTACTATTTCATTTTCATTAAAATATCAGAAAATAATATGAAATTTCCATAAAAAAAATCAAAGATGCCATCCTTAAATTACTTCTGATTTCTAACCAACAGTTCAAACCCCCAAAGTTATTTATTTCCAATTATTTCAAATTCTCACATTGGAGAAGCAGTAGCTAAAAATAGTTGTCAATTTTGCTTAAAAAAACCCTTTTATTTTTAAAAAATTTTTTTTAAATCAATTGGTGGAATCAATATTCAAAATTTGAGAAATACATAAGTTGTATTTTTGACTTGTCAGAGTGATCTTCGGCCTGACTGAGCGGCAGTGATATGAAGCGTCCTGACAGCTTTTGTGTTTCCACTTTTCATCTCTGCCTCAGATCAGTATTACTACTATTGTGGACTCCGCTCTATAAGCCGCCAACTCGGTTTTTAACTCACTACTTCAAACACCCCATTGGCTCTCTTCGAAGTTCACCAAGGCCAAAGCACTTTTTGTGTAACACTTAATGAATTCCCCCTCAGCGCAGGGGAAGTTTTGTGTGCAACACTGTATTAGTTCCCCCTCAGAAGCAACAATAAAATACAAGAGAATCCAAATATCTCAGGGCCCCTCATGTGAAACTGATCCTCTCTCCCCCTTCGGCGATTTTCTCCGTGCAACACCAATAGCAGTGGGAGTCAACTTAACATGCATTAGGAGCAAATTGGTAAAGAAACATTCAAGCATGAGGGAGGCAATAAGTAAAATATTTTCAAAGGGGGAGCGAGAGAAATGGAGACATTGCTTTAAGCCTCTTGCTGAATATCTTGCAATTTTGCACTCGCAGATTGCTCGCTCTTTGTTAACCTGTGTGTGAGTTTAGCATTTTAACAGGAACGATGTGCTACAACTCTTGTCAGCAGAGAAAGGAGGAGACACTTTAAAATGGCCACTGTGAATTAAGATTCATCAGCTGTTTTTGGAACTTTATCAACAAAAAACACGTCACTTTAAACTAAACAAAAAAAGGACACAAACATTTTTGCGACTACAGGACTTGTGCTTTTTGATCGTGGGGAAGTAATTTGGGATGTGGACTTTTTGACAGGATGGATAAAAAAACACAAGATGAGGCCTTTTTTTGTAGCCTCCCCCTCCAGTTTCTGCATGGAGGAGGGCCGCTAGGAATGCCCCCCAACTTTAGCAGCATGCACGTTCCTCAGCATTTCACAGGGATTTGGGTCCTGGGAAAGCTGAGGCGGCCGGGAAAATCCTTAATCACTTTGGAATTACCTATCGGTTATGACTGCTACCGGGGTTTCGAGAACTTTTCAAAAGAAGCGACAGAGTGGCACCTCTCAAGTCTCGGGAGTCTAGTCGGGATACAATCCTGAATCAGATCCTGTGCAGACGACTTGAGCAGGCTCATTTGTTTCACTTCGCTTTGTGGGATCACTTCGTCAGTAGATGTTGAGATACAGCCAGATAAGACGATAGGACGAAACGATAACGATGGAAGGTGTGTCAGTGAAAAACATAATGAAGCAAATGCCCTGAACATTGTGATGCTACCAGGTGGAACACTAGGTGATAAAAAATATCTACCGGCATGTATGAAAAAAGAAAATGTCACACTTGCACATTATTCACCTCAAACAACAGCAAACTCCTAATTGGCCCTGCAAACTTTTTGCACTTTGGCACGCCACCCTCCTTAAACAAGCACCACCTTCTCCTCCCTCTTCCCTCTCTCTATAATTCTCCCTCCTTCTCACCCTCTCTTTGTCTCCCCTCTCCCCATCTCTCTCTTTTCCACCCATATTTCTCTCTGTGACTCTCGGGCTCTTTGTTGCTCCAAAGAGCCGAGGTCTTTGCCGGCGATTTCCACGCTCCATCTGTGGAATCCGTCATGGCTCCCTCGGCCCTTCACAGTGGAGGGCTGTCACCTGCCCCACGGGGGAGCTGGGTGGGGGGGGCATAAAGAGGCTCCGCAGGGGGCTTGGGGGGGGTGGGTGCACAGCCGGGGGCATTCTACCCCTTTCCCCCGCCTAAAAAACACCCCCTTCCTCCAGAGGGAACTGTAAGAGCACCTGAGGGGGCGAGGAGGGCAGCAGAGACGGGTAACAGGGGCTGTTGTTGCCGATGTAAATGTCCCCGTGGGGATAGTCTGTCTGGGCATCTGTGTTGGTTTTTGTTGTTGTTCTTGTTGGTGGAAGCGTAGTGCATCCAGTGTGTGTTGGCCCTGTTCAATGCATGGACTCTAGGTGAGGTAAAAAGGAAGTGCGTCCCTCTCAAATATTTCCTCCATCTTCTCTCTCTAAGAAATGAAAACCCTCTCCATCTTTTTTCTTTTGGAATTTTTTTCAGGTGTTTGTGCCTTTTCTGGTAAAATATATACGTTTCTGAGTTTACTGTGAATTGTTAAAAGGTCAAAATAAGATGTAACAAATGTTTATGATTAAAAAAAAACTATGAAAACAGATTTTAAAATGGGTTAACCATGATTGTCTCTTTAAATTGTATTGTGGACTCACAATACACTCATGACACATAAGACACTTTTATTATAAAGTGAACACAACCTTCCCTTTCTCATGAAAACATTCAAATTTGAGTGAAAATAAATTTAAACTGACTGCTGCTTTTAAATATATAAATATATATATATATATATATATATATATATATATATATATATATATATATATATATATATATATATATATATAGCTATTTGAAGCAGTGCCAGAACCTAGCATATTTAGCACCCTATGCAAGCTTTATTACTTTATATTATCTTGGATTTATTATGGACAAGACCAAGAGCTACTCAGAAATTAAAACAAATTAACAACTTAGCTAACAAACAATAATAATAACAATAATTATGGCTGAATTGTTGCTGGATCATTGCTGAATTTCAATAGTTAATCATGATTAATCACATATTTAATTGCATGTTTTAAATTCCATTATTTTGCATTTAAAAATAGGTTTAAAGACCATATTAACAAGGTAAAGCAAGTCTTCCCAGAGTCTCCTGATTGGGAATAAAATGAATGCAGAGAAATTTACTTTTATGATCTTGACTATTAATTTTTTTTTTAATTTTAAATCCCAAAACATGCTCCAGATGGTCTCCTATGGCTCCTATGAGACTGCAACATGTTATATTGCAGCTCTCTATTAAAAGTAACTTTCACTGTAGCTTTTAGGTAATAAATGTAGTTTGTTTGGGTGATGGATAACCATTTTTCTGACATCCTCACCAATAAGAGAATTACACAATTTTAGTAGGAGTGGGGAAAAATACAGTGTCGTGATATTTTTGTGTGGCAATATTGTATCAATGCAAGGATGCCAAATATCCAATTTTTCTAATATAAATTATTACTATTAAAAATACAAACTAAGCTTCTGGTAATAAAAATTACTGAATTAAGATTAAAAGACAGAAATCTTCACATCTTATTAGCTGAAACAGGTGTTGGCAAATGTTTTCAGTGGGGACATAATTTGCAGTTGAAAAAAGTAATAAATCATAATATATGATTTATCACAATACTCAGCATATTAAACACATTCAAAATTGCAATAATATTATATTGTCACTTAAGTATTGCAATATTATTGTATTGTGGGGCCTCCAATGATTCCAGCCCTAATTTTAAATATAATATTTTTTGCAATTTCACGATAAATTCACAATAACTTTTTTTTTTTGTAAGTGTGGCTGTTAAGGACACTTCAGAGGTTGGATTGCTGTGAAAAGAAAAGCCTAATAGAAGTTTGTTGCACTGCTGCACACATGTCTGCTTAAGCATCACCCACATGCCTCAAATTCTAAAATATAATGTAATGCAAATTAAAGTGGCAGGTGATGGAGATTCATGGGGTGATACATGGGGTGCAGAGGGTGTTTTGGTGGCAAACTTGTGCCAAGACAGAGGACAGCCTCCCAATCACCCCTGAAGCTCACTGCTCCCCACAGCTTGGCTCAGGAGCTCATAAACACACACACACACACACACACACACACACACACACACACACACAGCACTCCAAGCACATGACCGTGTGCACATGTCGACAGCGCTGGGCTTCCCCTGATTCTACATGCATTTTCAGGCTACGTTAATCGAGCTTGTCAGCCCTGAGGCGTCTCCACTTTAGCGTCCATTAACAGCGCGCCCCCTGCTCAAAATGCCTTTAAGCGTGGTCAGCACACACACAATACGTTCCAAAATCATCTATGCAATGATGAAATATAATGCCAAATCAGCATCAGGATATATGTTACCTCTGAACAAAGAGGAGAAGAGTGAAGAGGCTGAAACCTTTCCCTCTGCTCCCCCAGGATCTTTTCCAACCTTGTAAACCTGTGGTTTCAGAGTGCCCCGTTTGCCGTCATCGCCTCGCTATCCCTAAGATCTGATCGCATCGATTTGGCACCGTCAAATAGCCTCGGCCAATCAAATTATCCACTCTAACCGTCATATCGCTGCCTGCCTGTATACATATGCAATATCTTAAAATGCTGTATTTATAGCCCCTGTAAACACTTAACTTCTCTCTGTATACTTTTGCTCCACCTCAGTCGAAAGGAGCGGGGGGTTGCACACTCTTGTCAGTTCATCGAAATATGAGAAAATATGAGCCTTAAAAGGGTAAAATTATCTGAGCAGGAGACGGCCTGGAAAAGCAGCAGCCTCGGTATAAAACCGCCCGGGAGCCGAGGAGCATTAAGCCGCAAAATAAGAGGGGAGCAGTTGGAAGGGGAGGTGGGTGGAGGGGGTTAGAGGAGAAAAGAAAACTGTTTAATTTAACAAAACTGAAGCCCTGAGAGGCACACAGTGCATGGGACTGCGAGCCAAAACAACCTCTCCGGAGCCAAGAAAGCCCAAAATGGATCCCATCGTGCAACGCCATCCCAGGGAAGAGAAAAACAAGGAGGAGAGGAAGGAGGAGAATGGAGGGTTTAGCTGAAACAGACTGTTGGAAAGACTTTCGCATTGCTGTTTTCTTACGAGGGGGGGTCGAATGGGGACACAAAGGCTTAAATATGTCCGCTCCGACATGAGACAGTATGCTCCGAGCACACACGCATGTGAGCGTGAGAGACAGATAGAGAGGGAGTGAAAGGGGATGTGTCAAAGTTGGATTTTGGGGACTTGGGGGAATTGACTGACCATATGTGGACTATTTACACCCCTCATTGGACATCCCAGTAACTCTTCTGGGGGTTTGGTTAATAGTGAGGGTAAATTGAGCCTCTGACACGTCGGCCCCCTTCTCTCCACCTACCCGAAAAAAACCCAAAACAAAACAAAAGGCAGAGGAGACAAACGCAGCATTTATTTGGGCGGGCCGACCATGCTGCTCCTATTCAGGAGCCGGGGGACTAAGTGACTGACCGACTGCATTAAACAGTATATAGAAGTCAAGACAGGCAGATGCTGGGCCGGATAATGGCTTTACTGACAGCTTATGGACCCATCTGTGACTCTTTCTGCTGGGTTAAGAAAAAAGATGGTGTGTGTGGATTTTTTTTGTGTGTGTGTATGCGTGTGGGAGGAAGGGGGGTTCGAGGGCGAACTCACTTGACTTGCTAAGGAGGAGTTTCGACCTTCACAGCTGCCCTGTAAAGGAGAGTGTGCCAGAGCTCTGTGTGTGTGTGTGTGTGTGTGTGTGTGTGTGTGTTACACACAAAAAGATGATGTGAGCAAACTGTCATCAGTCACAACCTTGTTATGCAACCAAAAAAATGACCCGACAAAGGGCAGTCTGAAGCTGTCAACAAAGAATTATGGGAGTTGTTGAGGATGTGTGTGTATGGGGGGGTATCAGGAAATGGTTACCTGTCATTTGTAGCTGAATGTGTTTCTAACCCTGTTTCCTGTGTAGCGCTGGGGGAGAGTGACCCTCTTTGGCCCTGTGACCCTGCAGTTCTTCACTGGCTTTTAACTCACAACTCCAGTCAGTGGGGCACTTGTTGAAATCCTAAAAGGTGAGTTGTTAGCAGGTCAACTGTCATTCTTATTTTTTTAGTTGACAGGGGGGACGTTTAACAGTTTAATCTCTGGTATTTCTGCTGCCTGGCTGCTACTGACTACAGCAGCTATTAATCTTCCATATGAATTCAAGTGAATTTTCAGGAGCTACAACAAGCAGCAACCTCAGGGGCTGAAAAACGATGCCAAGGCAGAAGCGTCAAAACACTGCAATTCTTTGAATGGCCCCTCTAGGCTGGCTCCAGAAGCTAGTCAGTCCTTGTAGACCCCCATGATAAAATCTCCAACTTTACAGCACACATAAACGTGTTTACAGCCTGGTGAAAAAAAGACCCCCCCCCCCCTTCATAACTGACTGATGACTGATTTTTATATAACTCATCCTTTTTAAATTCTGCTCATTGTGTTCACAGCTTTTCGATCAGATTCACCCCTCATCTTCCTTCACCCACTCATTCAAGTACGGTCACTTCTGGCACCAAAAACACCAAGACAGCCAAAATGCCAAACTCAGGGCTTCGAAACGAGAGTCCACAAACCAACAGGTGATGTGCCAAGATTTTCAGAGGCCCTATTCGGCCACCCCTATGACAGAGCGCCACTGCTTTCCCCTTAATATTGTGATAACACTTAAACAAAGTAAAAAAGTGATATCATGCTATTTACTTTGGGAGATTTTAGAGCAAAAATCAAGTGAGACATTCAGAAAAGCAGTGGTGTATAATGCTGCATTCATGCTACATGGGTGAGGGTAGATCCTACTTCTTACCTCAACTTTCACATGGTAAATATTACTAAGGAACTCCTGGTTTGGCTGAGAATCCCTATTTAAACACGAAAATAACTGTAATGAAGCACTACAGAGCCGTACAGTCATTCATGTCATTTTCATTGCACACTGCACTTTGTAGGCTGAGCTGTAAAGCTCAAAGATCTGGACGACTAAACACAAATCTATTTCATCAAATGCAACAATTCTTCGTCTGCTTGGTGTTTTCGAGCGAGCGCATTACAAAAGATATTCCTGCATGGCACGACTACAGCTTAAACACACATTTTAAGCCTCCGTCTCGACGCAACACAAAAGCATCAGCGCTAATTAGTTAACAAAGCTCTGAATGAAAGTCAGGCTTCATCAGTCAGGTGATTGACAGCTGCCTGTCCCCCTTCAGTAGCATCGATGCTGCACTGGCTGGCCTCTGGCTGGCCTCTGGCTGGCCTCTGCAAACTTTGACACTAGACCCTAACCCTGATACACACTCATGCACATACACACGTTCAAAACAACTGTGCTTGCAAACACACGGACAGATGCATGAGAGGAAAACGCACACACTCAACATTCTTCCTCACTTTCTCAGAAACACACACAAACACACTCATGCACATTAAAAAACAACCTCTCTCCCCCTTTCCCCCCCAGCTGTTGTGCCTATAGTGCATACTTGCAGCAGATAAAGAGGGGCCTTATTCTAAGGCGAGCCATTCTACTTGACCTTCGCTGGGCCTTTTCACTCTTTCACTCCCTTCAAACCGTCTTTGGGGCTCGCTCACTCGCAGCTCAATGTGGCTAGTCCATCACGGGTGAAGGCTGAGGCGCTATAGCGGGTCTTGAAGGGGGGAATACCCCAAATACCCCTTCCCCCCCTACACACACACATGCACATACACACGCACAAGCCCCCTCCCTCTCAGAAATCACCCTGACTTCAAAGTTGGTGTGCATTCATTAATTGCCCTTTGAATTGATATCAGAGGGTCACAATAAGAGTGTGAAAGGAAAAAGAGGCTTTAATGAAGCATAGAGCAGCCATTCATTTGCAGATAACTATGTTTTCATGCTTGAATAGTCATCATGCATGGGCTTATTAGAAAAAACTCATGAGAGAGGGAGGAGCGCAGGATGAGGAGAGAGGGACGGACAGAGCCCCGGGGTAGAGGAGAGTGATTTGGTGCTCGCCACTTGGCCCTCGTGCCCCTCTTTGCCCTCGTGCCCAGGGACTCAACTGAGTGACACATTCATTCTTTCAACAGACAGACAGAGCCCTCTTCAACAGACACTTGGCTCAGGCCAGTAATAGCCAATAGCTATAATAAGATCCATCCAGAGCTTATTGGTCTTTGTCAGATCTGATGAGACAGTAATTTGGAACTTATTAGGGTGACAACTGCCGTCAATTTTCAATATCAGTTTTCCTGATGTTTATTTTTTTTATTTTTCGGTTGATTATTTGGTCTATAAAATGTTAGAAAATAGTGGGGGGAAATGTGAAAACTGTTGTTGTTTTGTCCAATCACTAGTCCAAAACTCAAAGACATTACAGATTAAAGCGCCAAATTTTCACATTAGAGAAGATAAAAGCAAACAATTTGGGTCATTTTTACTAAAAATAATTACTTAAACAATTAATCCATCACCAAACACTCCCCACTTTTTTTCTGTCAGCCGACCAATCAATTCATTGACTAATAAATTCAGCTTTTCACCTTACATTAAAGGTCCCATATTGTGAAAATGTAGATTTCCATGTCTTATTTACTATAAAAGCTGGTGTAGGTGCGATATAAATACTGCAAATATATCAAAACGCTCAATACACAGAAGAATGCACAGAATCCATATGCAGACACTGTGCCTTTAATCCAGCTGGCAATATTTCCATGAATTTGTGATGTAACAACTATTGGCTACTATATAAAAGTAGCTTAAAACTTGAACATAAATATTTTAAATGGGTCGCTTTGTATTTTGTATTTGATTACAGGTATATTCAGACAGCAGGCATGATTAAAAAAAGAGTTTCTGACCATTAAAGTATATAAACATGCTCTAGTAGAAACCCAAAAGTATGAACCTGAAAATCATAGCATAATATGGGACCTTTAAAATGAAATATTCTGTTTAAAATATTCTGAGTAGTTTATTCTGTGTCTTCTTTTATTATTGCTATCTTTGCTGACTACAGTTGTGCACATCAGAGCGCTGCTTTAAATGCCACTATAAACACAATAATGGGCAACTAGGGAAGCACAAAAGGTTACTGGCAAATATTCTTATTTTGGAAAGGTTTTATCAGTAAAGACTTCATAGTCTGGGTACAGAAATACACTCAGATAACTGCAAACAGCTGATGTTCAAAAGTTAATAGAAAAGTCAGTCACTGCAAACACCATTATCACACACTCAACACACTGCACCGTCTGTGCTCTCAACCCATTCTCTGCCTCCACCTCTGCCCCCCCGCTTCGTCCTATCACTCCTCTTCCCTCAGTCCTCCCTTTCCTCTCCTCTGCCCTGGCACCGATCCAGTCTGTGCCCACATATTACATTTGCAGCACGCCATCATTCACCCCGAGTGGCAGAGAAGCCCAAGTTCTTCATTCACTCGCATTATTTACACAAACAAAGTCCTACTCCGTTTCTGTGACAAAGCCAGCTAAATCTTTATGGCTCTTTCATGTATTGTCTGCTCACGGTTCCCTTTTGTCCCCCGGCCATTGGCCTGGGCCCTGGATACAATGAGCCCGGGGGAATGGAGGCAGATTGAAGGAATGCGCCTCAATAAACCTAATTATGACATGATGACTGCGCTCACCATGGTAGGGGTTTTTCAAAGATCCCGGGCTTATTCAATTAGCCCTTTCCAGGATCCCCTTTCACCAAATAAAGTTATCCCTTTGACTGTTTGCATTGCAGAGAGGAATGTGCGTGTGTATGCGTGTGTGTGTATGCACATGGTTGTGTGTATGTCTGTGTGTGTGTGTGCGCACACTGCCAGCCTAAATGGAAATGTATCGGCCCTCAACAAGGCTCCTCTGTATTATCTGGCTAATTTCACCTAACTAAGTATGGACTCTAAAAGATACACTGTGAAAATGTGAAGCAGGAGGAGGGAGGAGGCGGGGACACCGTGACTGTTTTAATCATTAACTTTGTCTCAAGGGTTAATTACTATGACGCTGGGACTTTGGTACAGCCCAGCAACCGGCCTGCAGTTACTGCCAGATATATATATATATATATATATATATATATATATATATAAATGGTTTTATCCATATAAATGGATAAAACCTGGAGAGAAAGGGGGAGTTTTTGAGAATGAATTTCTGGCTGTTTAACTTAAATATTGCATTAAAACAATTGGAAGAAAATGTGATTTTATTTATATCTCTGTGTCAAAATATATGTTGTTAGTTTACATTTGAATTACTATTTAATATTTAATTAATCGAGCAACACTGTGTGCACATCTTTTAAAAATAACTCTCTTCTTTGAGCATGTAACAGTGAGTATTAATGCTCCAGTGTCACCATTCATAAAATCAGGAAAGTAGCTGACATGTATTTGAAAACCAGGGATAAAAGTTTGGGTTAGGGTATTATATTATTCATTAAGGGCCTGGGTTTTGGTTAAGCATTTGGGGGGGGGGGCACATATGAAATGCTGGGGGTCTGTGGGTTCTCCCCTATAGGAAATAATGACCATCAAACACTTAATTTCCTGTTTTACTTAATCCTGTATTTCCTGCAGTAATTTAAATGTCTTGAATTTTGTCAAAATAAAAGTCCTTTGCTACTTTCATGGTTTTATTGAAGGGGGCATTAATGAAACAGGAGGTTTTGGGGGGTTCTCTGCAAGAAAATCTTGAGCATCACACACCTAATTTCCTGTATTCTGGTTAGGTTTTACGCACCAATTTATGTTGGAGATGTCTGATTTTGTCAAAACAAATGTCTGCTGCTACAGTTGTTTTGTGTTTTTTTTTAATTGGAGGGGAAATGTTTTAAATATTGAGGGGGGGTGTCACTGTATACCTCCCAAAGTCTACACCTATGTTAATTATTATACGGTATAAAATGCACTGGTGTTATATCATTTGTTTATAGATTAACTCAGGATATATTACATTACAAAGTTACAACAAATATAGGAAAAAGAGGTGGTCACATTAACAAAATAGAAATATTCAAATAAAAGAACGATCTGATGGTGCCGCTGCAATCCATCAGGCAAGACGTTTTGAAAATGAAAAACTAAACTAAATATGTTTACAATAAAACCGCGAAAGATTATTAAAGAACTTAATTAGAAACTTTACGGACGCGGACTGACTTTCCTTTGTGCGCTCCGGAGGATGGAGCCAGATATGAACCGAGCTGTGCGCCGCAGGCTGAGAGAAACACGGAGACAGAGAGGAGGAAACAGAGGGAGAGGGGCGGTGTTGCTCTCCAGATGAAAGTGGGATGAAATAAAAGAGTCGATTTAATCTGCTTGAAGAGATTTGGGGAGCAAGTGGTGAAGAAGAAGAAGGAGGGGGAGGAGGAGGGGAGGGGAGGGAGTGAAGATTTCGGAGCTATGCGCTGCAGCGCAGGACGGGTGGCCGGGGCCCCCATTGTGAAGCTGCGCTCCGGGCCAGACCGGGGCTCTCCGGGGAGAACATTGGTCCCCATTCACCGAAACCACTCTTTAATACACTCCCTCCGTCATTAAATGTGACATAGCACAATATCGACATCATTTAGAGGACATTATTAATGTTCGCGGGGGCAAGGCCGGGCTTCATCAAAGAATCAATAATAGCTCACGAGTTACAGGCGGCGTGGTATTATTAGCATCATCCTTTGAGGCGGAGAGGAGAAGGACACTTTTATTTCGTTAGCCACTTACAGTCTGGATATTATGGCAAGCAATTAGGCTTCATCAAAAGATGCTGAATGTTGCTTTTTCTATTTTAAAGCTCTGACATCATAGGGCAGCGAGAAAGTTATGAAAAGTTTTCTGACGTCAGAAATAAAAGAAATTATATATAAAGACAACGCAGAGTATAAATTAAAGTTTGTGTTGGCGACCTAAAACACTGACTTGTTTTGTTTTTTGTTTTTTGGTTTTTTTTTTCAAATGTGCAGTCTTGGCAAGCACGCACATTTTTTTTAACTTTAAAAATCGCTCGTTTTTAATCAAGATAAAGAGTTAAATGCCTATATGTGCGCGCACACGTGCAGCCGCGCAGGTTTGGGGTGCGAGCACGCATCCCTAAGCTATACGTGAGTGGATTTCAGAGGCCTCAATTGTCATTCTGAATGGCAGTCGACCCCAAAAGGAAACATTTTGTAGGTGAAAACGGCCATTTTCCCTCGGTGAACGGGCCCTCTAAACCGTGCCGGAGCGCTCCCTGAATAATTCATCCTTCATTGCGGCCTCATAGTGTGTTTTGTCGGGGCTTTTTCTGTGGAGGAGCCTTTTTCTCTCTGACTGAATTATAAACAGGTTGCCTTCTTCTTCTTTAGCCGCGGCGCAAAGCTGTTTCCAAGCTGGCCTTTTGTCCGCGCGCAGCCCAAGCGTGAGCCCCAAATAGACTCTCGCGCCTTTGTCTCCCAAGTTCATCCTTGAGCGTCCCGTTGTGCGCGCGAGGCGTGTCTTTGTGAGGAGTTGGAAACCGTTGAACAAATGTTTGATCAACTCATCTGGGGGACATTTTGTCTCCTCGGTGTCCTTTATCTCTCCTCCCCTGTTTTACTGATGCAGCGAAGAAGAAGGTGCTCAATGGTGACTACATGTTGACACTTTGCTGTTTAAACTGATGTAAGAAAGAAAAATGTAACTGAGCAACTTATTTTGGGGGCTTTTAATATCTGTTGCTTGAGGTAGACGGTGAGAGATTAGATCTTTTCGGTGAATTCAGCTTTTTAAGTGGTTAATATGACATATTCAGACCGCATTTCTAAACTTTTCCTACGACACCACCAGCTTTAAAGTCAGACTTGGGATAAATTCTCACAACTTTCATCACCTCTACTGTTTTTCTCCGGAATTACCCTGCCCCCTTTTCAATGTAGCTGCCACGCGCCACTGAAAAGTATAATTAACTTTTCCACAGTGAAAAGAAAAAAAAATACTTAAATTCATTTAATCGAGTAAAGGATGACAAGCACAGCACAGTTTGGCTGCTACAAACACCCAAAGTCACCAGCAAGACGACTATTATTCACAAGAGAAATTAAACATGACGAATTTCCACTCACATGATGAAGGCAAAAAGTAAAGTAATGACACTGAGAAAAAGCTAAAAAGGCCTAAAGCCCCAAACCGCTTTCAAATCTCCAATAAGGCTACTGTCTGTGAAACTATGATGACTGAAATGAAGAAAACATGTTTTATTTCTTGGCTTGTAACTCTTCCAATAATTGTATAGCCTTCACGAGATTTGACCAAAAACTTGATAGAAGCATTCATTGTAAAATGACCACATTTAAAGGGGTCTTTGTTACAAGGAATAGTATATTTTTCCTTAGGAATAAACTTTCTAATGGAATAAATCCACGTTTCCTATGCAAATGACTGTTAAAACATAGTTTGGTGAAACTATTTCATCTCGTTGAAATCCACAAGAAAACAATTTAAATTGCAGTGAAAAGGTCCTCTAAACATTTGGATTATTTTAACCTTTTAGATAAAAATTATTATTATTATTATTATTATTATTATTATTATTATTATTTGTGAGACTGTATAGCTTGTGCAATGGTTACTTTTTACAGTGGACGCTAAAGTTGAAAACACTAAAAAAATTAATTTGCTGCATAAAATAGCCTTATAGCCAAACCATAAACACACAGTACATCAAGCAGGTTATTTCATAAATTATTGAGGCGCTATATGCTTAAATATAATGTGTTAATTTATAATGCTTTGGACTGCTTGTGTTTGTAATTTGTCATACAGTATCAATCTTACTGCAACATAGATTCATCCATAAACGCTGCTTTTAAACCCAGCTGAACACATACAAACACACACACACACACAGCTGCACTGCGCACACACTCGTTTCCCGCACAGAGCCCATCACCTGCTGTTTGATTTACGGTATGGCCTCATGGGAAAAGCATTAGCCGGAGAGATATGGTCGATAAAGAATTCCCAACAAAGGACGACACACACTCTCCACCCCCATGCAACAACTTTACAGCGTGCTAAAACTCCACAGAAAGGCTCGTTATACGACGAAATAAAACCATTCTCTTCTACATCATCAACAGGTTGGAGGTGTGGAGACTCAATATAGTGTTTCACAGATTACCCTGCAAAATGCAAAATTTCCTCTGTAATTTAATTCACTGGATTTTACCCCAGTTAGCGAATACATAAATAACCTGTTAAGTTTTTCCCCCTTTCATTACACTAATATTTCCAAAGTAAATAGGCAGTTTAGCATTTAAATAAATACAAATTAAAGTAAATATCCTCCCATATGGACTCACTGAGACGATATCTGATCAAACATGATTCCACTGCGCTCTAATGTGTGTGTGCTCGCTGATATAAAAACGATAACAGGCAACTTTTTCTTCTGCATCAGCCGCAATAACTCGAGCAGTTCACTTACATCTGTCTCCTAAGATGCCTTCGATGCTGTGTTTGGCCCTCCGGTCGCTCTCCTCCAACTCTTTCCTCTCAATTTCCTCCTCATCCTCCTCTTCGTCGCCTTTTCCTCCGAACTTACTCCGCATGGTGCGACTGATGGAGCTCACTGCAAAAGTTCGTGGAAAAATGGAAATTACAAAAGTAAAAATTCGAAGCAGTATTTAGAGGGAAAAAATAATAAAATTTAACTTGGCACAACATTAGGATAAACTTTAGGCAATTAATTTGAAATGAAAAAGCGTTATAAAAGTGTTATCTAAGAAACAAAACATTGGAAGAAGTAAAGATGGATTTTTTTTGTATTAACAAAAATAATTGCGATAACCTGTTGTGGTCGAAGTAAAATTAATACAATATAAACACGGAAATATAAATAATATCACCCATAACAATAATAATAATAATAATAATAATAATAATAATAATAATAATAATAATAATAATAATAATGTGTACATTTATTCATGTCTGCCCTTTTTACCTGAAGGAACGTTGTTGCGGTCACATATCCCATCCTTCAGTAATTTATCCCGAATCTCCCAGCTAAACATACCCGGGTTTTCCCGCTTGTATTCTTCTATTCTCTTCTCTACGTCCGGCGTTGTGCCCTGCTTCAAAAGGTCAGAAAAGTCGCAGAGTTTATTCACTTTATTGTGGCCCTTGGGGCACAATGCATACATTGCCTTTATAACTTCAAAATCAACACGCTGATATTTTTTTTGTTAAACATTTGATGTATGAATCTTGCCTACATGTCAAAATTTAAATACAATACAGTTTTTCAAATATTGGTAGAGGAGCATCTGGAGTGTTTCCTCTGCTACATACCTTGGGTTTGCTGCCACCGATGGCCCCAGGTCTGATTGAGCCCGTCTCCTGGTACCGGCACAGGATTTTGGACACGCAGCCGTGAGAGACCCGGAGCTGTCGGGAGATGACACACGGCCTGATGCCGTGGTGGGCCATCTCCACGATTTTATGTCGGATATGGTTGGGCAAAGGTCTGCCATTTATGAAAACTCCTCCGAGCTGGTTCACACGGCCTTGACCCAACGGGGTGGACACTATTTCATCAAAATATGAGAGGAACTTATCAGAAAAAAAGTGATCTGGGCTGCGCAACATGCACCAAGTTTTAACTGAACTCAAAAGTACCCGAATAACACCAATGTAAAAGATATTCCAAAACAAGGGAGCATTTTTATTTAATTGCTCCAAATGTAAACATTTTATGCAAAAACTTCTAGGGTATTATTTGTTAAATTATTAAAACTTTTTTTCCGGTTTACAAAATGTTAATAGTCTAAACATTTCATGCGGTCTGCAAAACAGTTTGTAAAATGATACCAAAAATATGTGAGAGAAAACTGTAAAATATGCTACAAAAGTAGCGATAAAATAATTCATACGAAATATATAACTTTCGCTTCTGTAAGATTTAGTACTGCAAGACTTTAGGTGCCATAACTGTGCAAAATGTGTGTTTCAATACCGAGTTTTTTTTTGACAATGCTGACGGAGAAGGTCGGTGGCTACATAAAAACAACACTATTTTTTGACCTACTAGCACTTAAAGGTACATATCAACGCGCTGGTGCTTTACCTTCCAGTGGGAAGCCGCTGCGGGGGTAGTTCTGAGCCAGCGTGGGTCGCATCATCCTGGGTATTGACCCCGCCAACGCAGTCATACCTCCAACACCCCAGTGCCTGCTGATACCTCCTCCTGACGGGGAGGCTGCTGCTCCAACACCGAGTTTGCAGCAGAAGGTCGACGTTTAAAAACGCGTTTTTGCCTCTTAAAGCTCCCTGGGAGGTTAGCCTCGGCTAGCCTCGGTTAGCCGCACCCGAGCTGCAGCCAGCGTCCCGCGAGCCACTACCCTCTGAGGACTCAAACGTGACGGCAATAAAGAAGAAAATTGAATATTTGGATGTTATCAAGTGTTAATTTCTAAGTCTCCTCGGTTTTATTCGCCGGTTTTTTGACCTCTTGGCCGAGGCGGTGAGGCTAGGACGGAGGTATTGTTGTTGTTGTTGTTTGTTGACACCGGTTCAAAGTGAGAGGAGACAGTCAAAAGTAGTGGAGCTCTTCTGTCTGCCCCTCAGCGCTCCCGGCTGTGATTGGTCAAGAGGGTGCACTGGGCACGAAGCGAGGCGCGACGATTGGCTGAGGCTGAAAACTTTCGTCCAATCAGAGACGCTGTCACAGATCTCCTCGGACGGGACGGAGGCGTCACTTCACAAAACCTAAAGCCACAGCAGAATCACTACATGTAGCTGTTTTGCACAGATTTGACCTTTTTCTAGTAAATTTCATAAGATAAAAATACAGATATGCACCACAAATCTCAGGGATATATTGTATTGTACTCATTTCATTCCATTCCAGTCTTTCCATCTTTCATCCCAGTGTGTGTGTGTGTGTGTGTGTGTGCGACCCTGTCCCGGATAACCCACTGGTTGTTACTGGTTTACATTTTTTCTTACATTTGCACTGTGTAATTATTTCATGCAATTTTCATTTTTCTTCCTAAGCATTTTTCATTCCTATGTGCAATTATATTTATTTTCACTTCATGTGTAGAATATTACACTATGTGTGTACTACAGTTTTCTGAGCGCAATTATCCTGTGCAATCTATCCTCATAGGTAACACTGGTATACGGGACAGTCTAATACTTTTGTTTTATTTTTCTATCATTCTTTGTGTATTGCATTTTTTTGCCATGCTTATTTTGATTCAACCCCTGTTCTATCTATAAGTTGCTGTAACAAGTGAATTTCCCCGGTGAGGGGTTAATAAAGTCTTATGATAAAATATATGATTAGTATATATGAAGTCAAGTTAACTACAAGGGCTGTTGGCATGCACCACAAATTCAACAGTGTAATGCAATTCAACAGACAATAAATACAGTTCTAAAACTTTTGCTTGTGACATATTGCGTCTTTATGTGTGTTAATGAGCTGGACAAAATTAGGAAGCACAGTCCGAGAGTATAAGCCTAATAAGAAAAGCATAATAGTATTAGAAAAATATAGAAAAAAACACGCAAGAATATCCCAACAAACATGTCGCATTATATTTTACATTATTGACAAATGACAACTATAAATCTATTGCTTGAATCACATATATGATTTGGCAACAAAACTGTCATTCACGTTTTCTGCACCAAATTCAATATTGACTGTCAAGCTCTTCATATTTTGTTAGTTTATTTTACATACATGACATTGTATACGCACACAGCTCAATGTTCTTGTCATTTTCTTCTTTTCGACTATAGTTTGCTGAATTTTGCTTCATCTCAGCTCTTAAATGTAGATATTAAAACCCAAGCCAAACCTGGACTCCGCAATACATTAACCAAATGAGGTGAAACTCAAACTGGTGCCTTTTTCTTTAAACACAACTGGTGCGAAGATAAAATCACAGATTCCTCTACATTGCTTATCTTGTCACCAATCCGTGCGTAATTTCATCTGCAAACCGTTTAATGCATGCCATCGCACACGACCCCTAATTTGTTTCCACCCCGTGGCCTCACATATGACACAAATGGTGCTAAAGTGTGTGCACCTCAAGGAATTTATTGTGGTTTTCAGACCGAGCACCAGCCAGCCGAGAAACAGTCTGAAGGGGGACGTGCGCCACAGCAGGATACGACGCCAGGGCGGCCGTAAAGCCAGTCTAGAGCTCTGTGCCACTATAGAGGAGTGGGTGTATTTCCATCCCCAAATGTCTAATAATCGATATTGTTACCACCCAAAGCAAAAAAAGAATGGAGGAGCGAGGAGTTGTTAAAGTTCTCTCGCTTTTTACGCGCTGAGTAACTTGGGTCACGGCATCCTTTAGTCCCTAATCAATCACTGAAGCAAAGGTTCCGCTCCTGAGCTCCGAGATTAGACAAAAGCTTGTTTTACTTCACTGTCCATCATCTAAAGACAGGCGACTGCGTCCTCACTATTTTAGCACCAAAGTTGATCCTTTACGCCGGTGCACGAAAAGAGGATGTTAAAGTAAATACAGATTTGATCCATTCATTATCTTGATTTTGGACACATGGTGGTCGACCTTTGCCAACACGGAACAGGTGTTTTTTCAGATATCTAAGGTAAAGTATAAAGCAAATCTGTAAATATCTATTCATGATCAATACATTATAAACCCACAGACACGTGGAAAAATACTCCGGTTTTGGGAATGTTTCTGCCTGTTCAACGCTTGAAATTAAAGCCCTGAAACCTTTGTGTGACTCGTGCAAAACTAAATCTAAAAAGCCCCCTAGCACCTGATCAGCCCTTTCATGTCTCACCCCACTCACCTAGGCTATGGAGCAATAACAGGGGCCCATCGGGGGTCCCCACCGGAGTCCCTCATGTCATTCACCTTAATTTACGTAGGGAAGAGATATCCCACAGGCTAAGTAGGTTTCAATTAACATTCGCCTCTTTTAGTTGGGAGAAAAACGCACTTCAAATGTTGACTTTGCTGTCAAAAACGCACATGAACAATGGGGCGGATGCTGAGTTTAAAATAAGCAGGGCTAACGGGGGGTCTTTCACCTGCATAGGAGGGATGTCATTATCCTCAGGCAGAGGATTATTATCACGAATGAGTCCCAACAGTTGTCATAACGTGGCTTCAAGGAGAGGGGAAATGTAAGTTTGTTTCTGACTGATTTTACATTTGTAATAAACCAGATGAGCTTTGAAGAATGTCTTGATTGCTATATTGCAGGTGATAATTATTTGAGTGCCAAATTATCACCAAATCAGCGGTTATTATGGGCTTTACGCACATTAATGAACAGGCCACTGTTGACCACGTGGACCTGAAAGTGAGCAAATGTTTTCAGCAGTTTGAGTATCAGAGTAAAGGATGAACTATCAGGCAGTATAAATAATATAATTTAATATTTGTTTTGCATATGGACTTATTTCCCAAAGCAAGAAACCATCGGTCTTAACGATGACGAACGTGACGATTTGGGAGTGTCAGTGATCTTATTGAAATTGGATATTACTGCCAAAAGAGAGAGAGGGAGAAACAGAGAAGGCAAATGGAAAACAGAGAAAGCCATGATGCATACCTCGGCCCTTTCTTTAAACGCGACACTGAATCTCCGTGTCCAATCCATTACCGGGGGATGAAATTCAAAGTCAGAAATCTCGCTTGATGAGAAATAAATTAGTTGCATCACATGCTCCGCGCGGAGGGCATTCACAAACACACATTTGTCAAATCAATTAGATTCCATTGCACCATATTACGGTAATAATTCAGCAACGATAGGGAGCTAAAAAAAAAGATGGGGGGGCTATGTCAATTAAATAATTATATAATTATTTCTAAAATGACTTAAAGAGGGTCGACAAAGAGGAGATTTCAAAGTGGTCTATAAATAAGGCTATTGTATATTTTCTTGGCTTTTAAATGGCCAATTATCTAATAGACCATGGCAGTGACGTCATTGTGCTGAAGAATTTGAAATGTGTATGTGCAATGGTAAAAACATGACTTTTTATCTTATTTTCAAGTTAATTCAGTTTAGATCCAAGCTATTTGAATATTTTAGTAAAAATAAAAATAAAATAAAAACCATTACAGTCCTGCATCAAAACTTTAATTAGGCCAAGAATTAGGAGTAAAATGCAGGCTACATTAAATATCAAAATCTTAAGTAGGCTATATTAGTTAAAAATGCCCCGAATCAAAGAGTTAATTTTAGGCCCATGGCTGTTATTGGAATATTATATATTTTATAAGATTATTACAGATTTATCAATCTGGGCCTAATTTTAACAACTTTATATACTGCTGTACTATTTAATCTATAACAATAGTTTATAAAGTCATCACGTTACATGTGTAATAGGCAAAACACAAACTACAGCAGTCGAATAAACATAGTAAAGACAGTACATGTTTTCTCCTGAAATGCAGTGTAGTCTATAATGCCGTGGTGGACAAGTAAAGTACCTCTAACCCAAAACTGCATGCTACACTGACATCCCCCTACTATTTATATTCCTATATCATATCGGTTATATCTTTTTAAAATACTAACATGTATTTATTATACAATCATAACTTACTGTACGCACTTTAAATGCAGTTTTGCTGAGTGTTTCATTGAGTAGCCAAAAGTTTTAACAGTCAAAACTGAATAAGTACGATGTGTCAATGCTGTAGTAAAGACAATGTATATATTTATATATATTTAGTAGTTTATGACATGGACTATACGGAAACAAAGGAAACACAAGTTAGTAGTCTATGTTTTGTGTGCAATGCACAATGTCTCGCTATGTAGCGCGTGGACAATATAGAAATGTATATAGGTCAAAAATATCTCCTTAACACCTAATTAAAGCCATTAAAATTCATTAGCCCGGCGTCCTTTAGAAAAACATGTCGTCTGCTTTTGTTTGTTGTCATGGCTAATTTGTGAACATGCCTCAAACTATTTTCCGCCATAATCGGTGTAACTGTGCATTGAAAAATACGACCGGGCTCCGATACAATAGGCTTTAGTGTTGCGCTGCTGCAACTGATCTGTCCAATCAGTGATCAGAGAGTTGTTTACATGGCGCTGAAAACATGAACCAAAGGAGGCAGCCGCAGTCTGCGTGTGACAGCTTGAATTTATGAGCCATGAAACTTCTGCTTGATGTGTACAGTATGTCCCAAATAGTAACCTGTAATTAGATGGTGATTGGTCAACATTGGTTTTTATCTATTCTGTTTGTGTATGAGGGAGGGGGATGTTTATTATGAATAGCTTAATTTATATGAACTAAAAAGGGAGCCTTGTATGAACAGGTAAACATGTGAAAATCTCAGTCGGGGATATTAACATATTGAAAAATGTATTTACTTTTAATCAAGTTTTAGCCACCAAGAGTTTACACAACTGGACCTACATGAGAAATGCAATCAAAAGGGTGGGTTTTCACTCGTTTTTAAATAACATGTAGTATTCTTTGTCTACCAGTAGGGGGCACATTTGATGCACAGTAGATTATCCTGCAACTGTGACAAACACCAGCACTAACACACTGGTTATATTTAACATGTGATTCCTATTTAATCACAATGTGTTTTACTTGCACAGACATGTGATCCACTTGTGTTTATAACCAGTCATTATGTAAGACCAAGCATGTTAAAATACAGCCTTGGTAACAGGCTTTTCCATCAGCTGCTCCAAGACAAAGAATGATTGGAATGGGTATTCATGTTTCCTTTATTACTGAAATGTGTTTATGTATGTAAAACAGCACATAAAGAACATTTCTCTGTGCAAATACGTTTGAACAACAACCACGGATTCTCATAAAAACCGACGACATTTTCTAGGTCCTCTGAAATAAATACAATACATTTAACAAACCCCGTTACTTGTGTCAAATAAGAGGGTGAAAGTGCATCATCTAAGAGTTGGGAAAAGGTTGAGCGGGATGATTGAAGCAAGCAACAGATTTAGGACTTTCAGAATCATATGAATTGGGGGTTTTTTTGCCCTTTTTCCCTCATGCAGTGAGGTAGGGATGCCATGAGTGTGCAAGGGCAACAAGTGCTTAAACCACTTTGGTGTCCGAATCATCTCCAAATTTAAATGCTGACAGGAAGGTCAGGGAGCCAGAACATGACACAGGATTGTAAACTCGCATGTTCCATGGATCATTGCACATTTGTCAATATAAGGGTTTTTACACTGCACCACAAATAAGGTATCACTTCCTTGCCATATTAAGGAATAATAAATAAATTATGATTACATACACAGAATTGACCGACGGTTCACAGTAATGATTATTACAGGAAGTTTGCCCACCACAGGCCTTTCAGTTTTATTTTTTTTTTGGATTATGATGTGTTGTCTGAAGCCTATTTCACTCAAAAAAGTTAGTCCTGTTTTGATACAGAAACACAATGTATTTCTGAGGGCTAAATGCATGTAATCTGAATGCTACTAAGTTTTAGTATAAGATAGTTAAATATTTGTATTATTTTAGTGCAGGCACTGAAATAAACAAACATACTGTGTTGTTTTCATCATATTTAAATGCCTCTTTCTAATCTCAGCACCGTTTAGAAATACATTGTTTTTACTTGAAAACATTGGGTGTCCAGACTGCCTTAAACTTTTAAGTTTACTGAATTTGAAAACACAAGTTGAGGTCATTTTGTAATGATTCAACTTGTGTTCTCAAATTCAGTCAACTTAAAAAATGAAGGAAGCCTAAACACTCAGTTTTTTAAGTTGAAACAGTTTATTTTTACAGCCACACAGTGTAAAAATAAAGTTTTCGGTCTGTCTTCAGGTTTTAAGTTGACTGAATTTGAGAACACAAGTCAAGGTGGTTTTGTAACAATCCAACTTGTTTTCTGAAATTCAATCAACTTCAAAATTTTAGGGAGCCTGGACACTAACTTTTTCAAGTTAAAACAAATGGTCGATTTTTACAGCGCAGCTCATGAGGTAATTATGATTCCTGATGATCTCAGAGGAACCCAAGTGACACCAAATATATCCTTTTACAAGTTGTTCATCATGTCTGACCCAGACAAGAAACTGATAGATTCTCACATGTGGCTTTGAAAGAAGGAGCACTGTAAAAATTATTTGCTTTCACTTAAAAAATAGTGTCCAGGCTACCTTTTTTTAAGTTGACTGAATTTGCAAGGACAAGTTGTATTGTTAAAAAATTACCCCAATTATAAAATACAGTCAACTTAAAATTTTAAGGCAGCCCAGAAACTACTTTTTTTTTCTTTTTTAAGTTAAAACAAATTCTTGAATTTTACAGTGAGTTATCTTAAAGACGAAGGTGGATTTTAGCCTGAATTATACCTGTTTAACACTAACAGGTGTGTAACCTGACCTTTCTTCAAAGCCCTATGCAGAGACATTTTTCATAAGTATAAAAAGGTGCCAGATTTGGAGGCGGCTCAATGTTGGAAAACCCTGTTTTTTGTGTGTAAATGATGTGACAGAAAGAGGAAATCCCTGCCGACACCTCAGCTGGATGCTGTCTGTGGCGAGAGCCCCTTGCATGATTTTGATGATGATTACAGTGAAGTTTTACTTCAGCAACAAGG